>NC_060168.1:9784784-9822284 GCF_021292245.1 Micropterus dolomieu | reverse complement strand
TTATTAAAGAACATTAATACGCAGTATAAAAACACTAAATAGTTTATAACATACTATAATGTAGTTGTAAGGAGGTATAAGGACATATAAAATGTTTTAACAATCATAACATCTTCTTCAACCCATCCATTACTGGTTTATGAATAGTTAATGAATGATTGATAACACAGAATAACATAGCTGCACACATAAACAAATCCCAACAGTGTTATAAAACATTTATTAGCTGTTAATAATGAACATGCACAAATCGTTCCCAGGCAGTTTTACAAAAAAACTCTTAACTCAAGGTTAATTTAGTAGATTTCATTCTGATCTTTCATCTGGTGGCCTTCATGGATTTATGAATAAAAATAATAAAAGTAACATGGGACATGGGTCAGCCTGTCCTTAGTCATAGTTGTTCACAAATACATTTAATAAACATTTATTATTGTTTATATGCTGTTTATAAATGCTAAATGGGTGGGTTAAAACAAATTGTTAGCAAAAAACATTGTCTCAAATGTAACTCTCAGCTGAATAATAAAATAATAATAAATATAATATTCAAGTTTTAAATATCACTTTGAAGTCTGCAGTTACTATATTCGTCCATATGGTTGGGGGAAATGGTGAAATATATATATAAACTGAAAGACAATAGAGATTTGTCTACTGCCAAAGATTTTGCCATACATTATACTGAGGTAACTGTTGCTTTAATGTCTCTGGCTGTATTAGGCCATTGCGGGCAATGTTGCAAATCAATGAGTAGGACTGCTTTATGGACTGCAGTATTGGATTTACAGGATTTTTGCTTCACTGTGATGAAGTACCCTGATTTGTTAGGTATTTAGTTAGGTATAGGTCTGCCACAAAAGAACATTCCCATCTGGTTACTTTGTCTGTAATCGTTTTCTCTATTGAAATTCCAGTAAAATCATCACATATAATGATATCATGCTTTGAAATTATATATACTGTAATACATCCACCTCAATTAGTCATATACGGTGGTTTTGAATAAATATTTTTATATAACAAACTGTTTGTGCAAATAGTGAGATCACTAAGAAATACCAACCAAATAATAAATTACCATATGAATCTTGACTCTACTTCCAAATTGTAAAAAGGCCTCAGCTGCATCTCAATGTGATTCTTATACAGTAATCCCAGATTGAAAATGTGTTTTATGAAATTGGTATGTAAGTGCACGGTCAGGGTAAGTCAACTAAAAATGCTGGAAGTAAACAACTGAGCTTTGTTTAGATATCCTTGGACTCAACATTTGGTTTGCATCATACATTTAACTTTTAGACGCAGTTTTACTCAGTATGTGGACGTCCATATCCTGAATTTGACAGTGTACAGTACACAGATGTGTTGCTCTGTAAACATTCCCCCCATCTTCAGTGTGGTTGTTTTGACCGAAACAGACACTAACCACCATCTGAGAGGAACATCTGCCTGCCACGATGATCTGATTCCAGCTTAAAAGCTGAATCTCAACATGTCAAAAATAAACTGAGACTCGCTGAGAAATCTGCAGAGTGTGTGTCTCTGCAAACTTGTGTGCAGATATTTGAATGTTGGCTAGTGGGATGACAGCCGTGTATCCTGGCAGTCGGTAGGAGAAGAGAAGCTAACAAGCTGCTGATGCTAGCAGGGTCTGAGTCGGAACAAATTCAGCGGATACAGTGAAAAATACCCACAACCATCTTGGAAATAGACAGGCATTGCATTATCTTTCCACGTAGGTCAATTTGAACATTCGACAGCCAGAGATTGCAGCACCATCACCAAATGACAACCCGGCTGCATAAGTACAGGCAACACAGGCTTTTACACTAAACTAGTTACAGTGAGCAAAACAAATTCCTGCAGTCAGATTAATGGAAGTTGAAAGAAAATGTCTTAGTTCTAGGAAAGTTCCTCTCAGCTCGAGTATGTGGCTGCCGGCTGTTCCTCAACTTCGCCAGAGCCGTGCGCTCATTTCCCAAAACGGTCCGAAGCGAGCTGTCACTCAAAATCGATGTGCCCTAAAAACCTTGTTAGAAAAGATGCCGTTGGCCCAGCTGCTACTACTTTTAACTCTATTTCTGTGAGTGGAATTTTTGATGCATAATGTGTCAATCCAACCCAGGAACTATTAGAGGAAAGGCCGTGAGAAATTAGAGCGTCGACAGAAACTTTGATGAAAATCAAAGAAGCTACCATTAGGGTTGAAACTAATGATTCTTTTCATTATTGATAAATCTGCTCATTGCTTTAATGATTAATCGATGAATTGTGTTGTATATAACATGTTAGAAAATACTGAATATGACCAGTGTAGTTTCCCAGAGCCCAGGATAATGTGTTTAAATTGCTTGTTTCATTCAGCAGTGGTGGGATGTAATCAAGTACGTTTACTCAAGTACTGTATTGCCGTACAATTTTGAGATACTTGTACTTTACTTGAGTATTTCCATAGATATTTATTGATACTAGACATTTCATATTTTACATGCAATTAAGTACTTTCACTTTGGAAACTTAAAGTAGATTTTGCTGATAATACTTATACTTACATATTAAATGCAGGAGTATTTTCACTGTGTGGTATTGCCACTTGATACTTCGTCTACCATTGCTGTCTGAAAATTTGACAAAGATATTCAGTTTACCATCATATACGATACAGAAAAGCATCAATTCATTATTAATCAACAAATATTTTCAGCTGCCTTAGAAGCAAAACAATTGGCTACCTTAAAAAATTTATATTTTCAATGCCACTACTGCTAAAAGGATTGATGAATCAACTAAAGGGTTGATAGCACTGATCAGGATTCATTGATTAATTGATGACTGATACTATTACATGTATCAATAGTTGTAATTTTTATTAAATCATAAATGTAATATGTTTGGCTTGTGGACTGTTGGTCAGTTAAAACAAGTAGTGAATTGAAAAAAATCCCTCAAAAATGAATGAATAATGAAAACAGTCCTAAACTCTACCTTCTGTAGCCACATGAGAAAACATGAAAAATCTGACTCCAGATGCTACTGTGTTTAAGCCACATTTCCTCCGTCTCAGCAGCTGAATGGCAACACTTCCTGTGGCCAAGTCCCAAAGATCGTCCACTCGTGCTCTTTTGCACTTTGCTCTGTGACTTATATTTTGGTGACTCATGCCAGGGTGTAATATGTGCACATTCTTTTAATCTTACTGTGCTTTTTATTATAGAGACACTCCCAGGCGTAATCACATTAACTCATCTGTTTGCTGGAAATGATGCGCCTTGACACGTCAGTATTGTACTTTAAATGCCTTGTGTTCCGTCTTTTGTCTTTACATAAAATGTGAAGTAAAGAGGAAGCGAAATTGATTGAAGCGGAAATACGGGGGAGCCCATATTTTATACGTCGATCGCAAATCAGCTCTCCCTTTCTCCTCCACCACATCATGTCACGGTGCTCATTGGAAATATGTTGACTCACCGCCTTGCAAGCACCCCCCCATTTTCTGTCTCTCTACCTCTCCCAAGATATCCGTATCTCTCTTCTGTCGCTCGATCATTGTCTCCCTCACTCTCACTCCTCCTCTTCCCCCCGCCTTCTCCCTCCTTCTGGCTGGTTGGCAGTTCTGAGGTAGTTGCTGTCTGCATAGCTAAGGGAAATGTCAGCAGTACACACAGAAAAATGGGTCAGAACATTAGAACGCTCCACACACATGCTCAGTGACACACAGTGTTGGGGCAATATGCACGGAGAGAATCAGATCACTGTGTCCTCTCATATCCTCTGCCATACATGAATGTTCCCACTTCTCACTCCTGTCTTTTCTCATCAATTATTGATGGTGCACAACAGCTCACGGCTAGGTTCACCACTGCTGCAATCAGTATGGAGCAATGCGGTGGTCTGGACATGGAGAAGATAGAGGAGGAGAGGAGAAAAACGTGTTTAATTGTGTGGTTTTGTTTGCCAAATGCTAAAAAAAAAAGAAAGAGTGGATGTTGCCCGTGAATTTATGTCCCTCTTTGTCTTTTTTCTTTCCATATTTCCTCCCTTTTTTTCTCTCTTTTCTATCATTCACATCTTCCAGACATCCCACACCCAAATCATTTCCCTGCGCGAGTCTCGACCAAACTGGGGGTGGAAATAGAAAATAGACTGCTCGACTGTCGCACACAGCCACGCACGGCCACACACACTCCACACAAACTTGCCACGAGAGACTCGAATGTAAATTGCCTCCCGACACGCGCCCTCCTCTCTATTTCTCACACACACCCCTTGAGCAGGCCTTTGGGCAGATGCAGATAAGGTCTGATAGAGGAGTGACATCTGATAATGTGCTGTGGAATCCACTTCGGTAATAGTGTATAACTGTCTTCTGTCTGCCGGCCCTGCCCTCGTAAAAGCCACGCTGCGGACCCACCAGTGTTTACCGCACAAAGACTTCAAAGTGCGTGTGTTCATATCATAACAGACAGACAGATAAACTGTCTGTTTCCTTTGTGTTCCCCTCAGAGCTTATGCAACCCCCTCCTCACCTCTTTTCCTCTTCTCCTTGTCCCCCCACTTCTCTTCCTGTCCTCCTCTTCCCTCATCTTCAGAAGTGTGCCTCTTTTCAGCCAGATTTAAAGCCCGTGCAATAAATAAGGCATATTATGGCCTTTTAACGTGATGAATAATGTAAAACAATAAAAAGTTAATATATAACTACTTTACCCTCATTCTGCCATGCCTAAGTGTATTGTAAGAGTGTTCTTGGTGTGGGCTTATGTGTGTGCATGCATGTCCTACGCTCTCATGAACGTGTCAGTGTTGGAAATGCCTGTCTGAGTGTTTGCTGAAGGAGCTGCTGAGATAGATGTGAGCTCATTTTTATTTATTTTTTTACGACAGGACAGGGATACTGGGGTGTTTCACAGACGTTCGCTAACTTGTCCTTCCTCTTTTCGGGCTTTCATCTTCACTTCTGAGATGCTTTCAACACATGCAAAGATAACCTTCTATGTCTTTAAAAGATATATCAAAAGATAATAAAAAATAATCCCATGCCGATGCAGAGAAACAACTCATTGTAATTCAGCACATGCAGCTCGCCAAGGCTGAGTTTCTGTGTGTTTTTTGGTTCCCACAGTCCCAAACGCAGCGAACCCTGTGGCGCCGGAGGCTCCAGAAGACAACGCTATACCGGAGTCCAGCCCCAGTCCGCCTGGCCAGGGTCGGATTGGACCAGAGATGCCAGGAAACCCTGGTGAGCAGATTGACAGAACAACATTATACCCATTAACTGCAGCCGCTTCAGACTCTTTACAGAATGCTTTCTAGTTTCTAGAGTGCAAATATTTTAGTAAAATAAAGATTTTTGAAATGAAAAAAAATATATATATTCTCAGCCTCAAGGGTTCCTCTAATAATTAATCACATTTAGCCTGAGAAGAGAAAATAGAAATCATAGTTGAGTCTCCCAAAGTAAGTATTCTCTCATGTGGCTTTTTCATGCTGCAGGCCTTCCTTTGATTTCTGGGGGTCAACATGCTAAAAAAGGTGTAAAACCAATGTTGTACATAATAAATGTAATACTCACCAAAATGCAGCTTGCAATAAAACAATAAGAAACCCCACCCAAAACAAATACAGCTCACCCTGAGTCACTTTACTTATTCATACTATACACAAAGGGTGTGCTGCACCCAAGGAGACTCAAAGACAGACCACTTCGTTATAGCTTTTAAACCTCATTAGAATTGCAGATAAATGAAGATGAAAAGCAGAGATAATTGAAGAAGTCACTCGAGCCTCCTTGGATGCTCTGGGCCCTCCTTACTTCCTGTTTTCACCAGCACCTTTCATAACTGCTTCCACAGGAGGGACAACTTCTCAACTTTTTGACTTACTCCACAACTTTGGATGCCACAAACTTCCTCAAAGTACAGACTGTTCTGCCTGTCCCAATGTGATAAGCCGTCCTCATTTAATAATTGCTTATTTGACATTAGTTGCTCTATAAAAAGATTTCCTAATGTCACTTTTCCCCATACCCAGGCTTTTACCTGTCCACCATTGTTAGATCAGTGATTATGTCAAGTGAAGGAGTGGAGGGTGGAATGAAGGACGTGTCACTGTGGTTTGAAGGGCTGATATTTCAGGAATGAAATTTCTGACAGCCCCTCTCCAGCACCCAGAATGGACAAAATTCCTCGCGCCTCTGATTTCACAGATAAAGCTGGAAACGGTAGCTTTCAGTGATGTCATTTAGTCGTGATAAGGCGTAGTTATCCCCTCCTCAATAAATGGTTAAGTGCAGAGTGGTCAGCCGGGTGCGGAGACACAGTCATTAGTGTGGATGGCAGTCTCCGGAGGCATGAGGCTTTTGTGTGCCTGTAGGGGGGGGGGGGGGGGGGGGGGGGGGGGGGTCATGGACAGTAAAGAGGTGGTAGTGGGAGGAGGTGAATGCTGCTCTTTGGCAACAGCTGCATGCATACATGGAAAACAGATTTGGTCCTTCTCCGATTTCAGTCACTGGAGCAGCCAGTCTTTCTTTCTCTCATCTAGTAACACCCCCCAGTCCTCCCCACCATCCCGAACCCCTCAGACAAAGGGATAAAATAAAATCAGATGTTCCGATGTGCCCTCCTCATTTTTTCATTTCTCACTTGGCCCTTGCCATACAAATGTGTCCTCGACATGTCATACAACTTGCCCGGGCTCAATCTTATCAGAGCGGGAATCTTTGTTATGTTGAGTGATGACTACAGATTTCATTCGGAGGCTATTTTGATTGAGCTAATTCAATAAGATTACATCAGTGGGACGGGGATGTAATCACAGTTGATTCAGGCACAGAACTGTAAGATCTGCACGACAGGATTGGCTTACTGTAAATGTTATTACGTCTCTGAGTGTTCAGCAGTCTCTAAGGGACGGTATGAAACTTCTGTGGGTGGGGAGAGTGCTGACATTTACACAAGACCATCCCCAGTGTTATTAATGTTTAGACCCTCCCTCTCTGTTAGTAAATAAACAATATCCTCCTACCAATATAACAAAATAATGTAATTATTGCAAATGTAACAAAATGCTCAAAATAGAGGCTTTATCATAATGATTAAAGTAATCAAATGAGTACAACCGGGAACAGGCAACAGATCTGTGCTGAAGGGCTTGTGTAATGCTATATTTTCACCCCTACGTCATAACATCTGCATGTGGCAAAATGCACCTTTATGGAGCCCATGAAAATCATCTTTTTGATGTAACCATTTGATCTCTTTTTTTAGAATATAAATCATACATGTAGAAAAAAATAAAAGATACTTTCTCCACAAAACTGCCCTCCCTTCATCAAAAATAAAATGACCACGTCCTCCCTCTGTTCTCACCCCGCCTCGCTCCCTAATAATTTTTGTACAGTCCTTAACCCCTCCCTTTGTATTTTTCTGTTTAGACCACATGAATCAGGACCAGTCTGGTTCCTCTGCAAACTCGGACAGTATCCTCAGCTCCAAAGTGGCTGTGTTCTCTGCCATCGGGGCCGGCTGCATCATCTTCCTCCTGCTCATCCTTCTCCTCGTCATCCTGCTCATCAAGATGCGCAAGCGCGCCAGGAAAAACGCCCACTCGCAGCCCCGCCCCTCAGCGCTGTCACTCAGCACGCTGTCCAATCCCAAGCTACCCGGGGGCACGGCTGGCACGGAGCCCAGTGACATCATCATTCCGCTGCGGACAGAGAACAACTACTGCCCTCACTATGAGAAGGTGAGCGGCGACTATGGCCACCCTGTCTACATTGTCCAGGAGATGCCGCCGCAGAGCCCTGCCAACATCTACTACAAAGTCTGACACGCTCCGCACAGCCAGCGACACAGTCAGGAGAGAGAAAGAGAGGAGCGCTTGATTTAAGTTCTTGGGAAGAACACTTTCCTTTGCATTTTTGGGACTTGATGCTTCTTCAAGCCCGTGTTATTTCTACCACCTGCTGCACAAATCTGGAGAGACACGCACTGACCAATAACCAGCGGGGTTGTGAGCTGACTAATGAGAGAAGTTTATTCTGTTTGTTTGGGTTGTCTGCCCCCCTCCACCCTCCCCCCGTCCTCCCCTCACCTCCCACTGTCTACATCTCCCTGCTGTGGTCCAACAGGGGGGCGGGGTTGGAGCGAACCAACAGATGGAACTCTTAGCTTCCTGGTTCGCTGTCCCCTTTAACGGGCAGGATGTAACTTATCTCAGTTCCCTGAAGTACAGTCTGAGCTACACCCAATTAAACACACCATCCTAGCACACTAGCCAGGAACAGGCAGACACAGGCCCCAGATGCCACTCAGCCTGCAGTTTGTGTGCAAGCATAAAACGTGTGTGTGTTTCTGTGTGCATGTGTGTTAGTCAGGGCTCCACGCTGGGCCAGGAAACTCTCCAGATAGCTCAGGTATCAGACACAGTGTGTGAAATAATGTGTTCCTCTCCCTTCGCACCTCTGATGTTTGCCTTACTTACTATTTTTGATGGAGGATTTCCTCAAACCCTGATTCAGTTCACAAAGCAGTTGTATTTTGTTAGATTTTTCCTACAAGTGCACAATGTATAGAGTTGAATAGATCATCATTATTACTCCATCTTCTCACTCATCCATTGCGTTCATGTTTTTCCTGAGAAAGTACCTTGACCTGGACTGTTGATGTTGAGGTGTGTATGTGTATGTGTGTGTGTTCCTGAATACTTCCTTCTCCACTGGTCTGATCTGAGCTTTACCATTACTCTGGTATTTATGACCTGCTTGTGTGCATTTGAGGGTGTGTCCTTTGTGTGTGTGTGTGTGCGTTTGGGCATGTCCAAACTAGTCTTGTATCTGGGCAGACTTCTTGGCTTAGGGGTAGAATACCACGTTACTGTATTGCAAGCTTCAAACACAAGACGGACAGACTGGCAAGCCGACAGACAGACAAGATCTTACAAAACCCCTCCATTGCTCCATTTGGCACTGATTGAAGGTTTTATGTGTCTGCTGAGTTTTCAGGGGGATGGTTTTTAAGACAGCAGGCAGGTTGATATTTGTTTGTTGTGGCGTCTGGTGCTACGGTGTAAGCATCAAACAGTCAGTTTGGTGCCTGCTGCCTGGGCGAGGTGGGCGTAGTTTGGATGGTCGGCACTGATTGGCTGGCCTACATAGGTAGGATGCCCTATATATAAGTTGGATGGCGAGCTACGGCTGAACATTGGGATACAGTATTGTCAGATGCCAATTGGCTGCCATCTGTGGATGAGTCAGTGGAGTGCGCAGTGAGTGGCGTCGCCAGTGTGTGACTAATCTATGTGCCATCTCTGTGCCCACACTCACCAGCCGGGGAGGAGAGAGAGCGAGAGTGGCGGATAAAGGAGAAAATGTTCCTGCGACTTGGCTTTAACCTGAGAGGAAGATGGTGGTGTGGATGGAGTGGGGGGGGGGGGGGGGGGGGGGGGGGGGGGGGGGGGGGTGATGATGGGTGAGGTGGAGGGTGGAGGGTGAAGGTAGTTTAGTATTAATTTTTCCATCCTCTCACCAGTTGTGCTGTGAATAAAAATGCTGTGCAGAATATTCCACAGTCAAGGTGTTCAGCCAGCGAGGACACTGCAGCTCAGCTATCACACAGCCCAGGGCAGCAGCACGGAGACAGGATTTACTGCAGCTGGATGTGTGCACATGTGCACATTGACGCTCACTTTTGGTGGTGGGGGTACAGGGTTTGACTCTGTCTGTGTGCACATGTAGGTGCTTCTATATGTGAGTGTGCGTATTTGTGCTTATATTTGCAGTTCTTCTGCATGTGTTTGTGTGTGTGTGTTTGTGAATGCTTCTGTGGTCGAGCAGCTGAACAGACTTGTTATTGGGACTGGAACTAGGTGCTCCAAACAGCGTTGCTGCCAAAGTAAGGAGTGCCGCAGTCCCGTTTAATGATGTGTGAGAGGAGAGGGGAGCAGATAAGGACAGCTATTCCTCAGCACGCAGACACGAGCTGACGTTTGACGCACATGTGCACACACACGCACAGACACGCCAAGACTGACGGGTCCAGGTTTATTTCCAGTCAAACGGTCAGACTGCCAGTTAATGTTTATTCACCGGCAGAGACACCTATTACCCGCTGCCACATACTATTGCCATCCACGGATATACACTGCTGAGTTAAAAGGCAGCCCAGCTTGAAGACTTGGGGAAGACTCCAGTGGCTTTTTGTGTGTCGTTAACCTCAAAGTTAACAACCTAAACAGCTGCTCGTACTTTTGTGGTCCTGTGTTTTAACTCAGCATGCAGCCCTCAGAGGCCCTCTGTGAAACACATCTAGATCAAATATTTTTGTTTCGGATCGGTGCGCATCCATTCACCTACACCAGCCAGGGGAGTCATTACCAAATTACCACAAACCATATCTCATTTTTATTCATTCTAGTGACCACTTAATGTTATTCAAATTTTGGGGAATAAAAAAAAATGAAAAAGAGAGAGACATGTAAATATATGGATAGAGCCCAATTTAAGATGTAATTTCACCTGAACACTGCTCATAAGAAAAACTTTAAGATTAGATTTTTGTAATGGAGGATGTTTGTAAATAGCTGTCTTTCTAAAGTGTGTTTTGTATGAATCCTTGCATTTTTGTCTCTTGTTTGCAATATGTTTTTATTTTCTTTTTGTTTAGTGTTAAATTGAATATTGCAACGAACACATGAGCTGTCATTTTTTTGCAGCGTCCGGTATTGTCAAAAAGTGTTACCACACGTGTTAAAAACAAACGGGGCTCAGAGTTTTTACATCGCCATTCAGCAGGATTCTAGTTGCTCAGAAACTGTTCAGGACTGAAGCTTTGTCACAGAGGCGGCTTTGAAATGGATAGGTCATTGAAACTATGAATGATAAGGCGCTTTCCCTGTTGGAAACAGCACTTAACACTGCATATGAAGACTGTGTAATTCCACTGCCTTTGAGTTACCTACACCTTCCACTCTATTATAAGATGTAACAAAAACATTTTGGTCCAGAAAGATGAATCTTTTCCCAGTTTTAATAAGTCTATTGGGCTAGACGGGGAGAGAGACGTAGAGAGAGAGAGAGAGGGAGGAAAAAAAGACAAAAGGGTCTACGTATAAGAGTGTGACTATGCTGCGCTCACCAATAAATCATCCGGTTTACACCACTCATTATCTCCCAGGCGGTCCTTTGTTTTAAAGTTGCTCTCTCCCCTCCTTTCTTAATTTAGCACAAGGATGTCGCTCATGGTATGAGCCTCACTGTAGGTTGATTTCTGCTATTGTTAAAAGCCACAGTATTATTTTTCAATGTGCATGTGTAAGCAAAACCTGTTGAATTTGTTTCCCTTTGTTTGAATCATAACTGTCAAGTTTCAATATTTTATTTCATTTTTTGCCATTCACTTTTTCGCCGCTTCTCAGCGTAAACTATTGGCACCAGCTACAATGGAAATAACGTTCCACCAGTTTGGAAACTACCGCATATTGATAAATAAAATTTTTCCCATGGAACTTGTTCTGGAGAGATGTTCTTTCTTTCTTCCTCTGTTGTTTTTCCTTCAAGCTATACAAATGTGGGTAAAAGACTTCATTTCCCATCTCTCTGACCACCTTGGTTCATGGTGGGAGCAGAAACCAGCCGCCCACGCTCACAGCACTTCCCTCTCGGCCCCCCCAAACCCTCACCTCAGGGGTCAGTGCTGCACAGATGGGTTTGTTCTGATACATTAGTCAGATTGAAATCACAAGCAGGCTTCATAAATTCATATTTGGGGAGTGTGGACACGCCTTTTTGCATAGTAACTAATACCCGTATCAACCCGCTCTGCCCTGGTGTCCTCCAAAATTATATTTCTTCATACATGATTAAATCTGATTGGCTGCACTCCGCATTTTCCATTGCGTTTGTCTGAAATTACAGTCTGCGTTTAATGCCGACTGAGGAACAAACTTCAAGTCCTTGGTGAAAGCAGAGATGGCATGAAATGTTATTAAACTGATTGGGCATTTTCTCTGACAAACACATCAGTGTTTGTGGGCATGGCTTTCGTGTGGCTGACGATGTGAGCAGAGACGGAGTGGGCGAGTGAAGAGACGGATGGCAACAGAGAGAAAAAGTCAGGGCAATGAGAGACATAATGTGCCTGTGGCTTCACTGCCCCCACCTCCTACCCCCACCCTCGCTATTTCTCTCTGTGCCCCCGGGCAGGTACGTTCATCTGGTTTCCTGGCTCGGTCCCGAGACGCCCCCATAGATCCACGTTACTGTGGGTTTATTAAAACCTTCCCCCCACTGAGCTACTGTGTGCGACTGCATGTTTTTCTGTTTATGTCTGTGTGCATGTGTGTGTATGTGAAAGCATTTGCCACAGGGTGCTTTTGTTGTTCTACAACAGAGTCAACATCACAAAAATAAGGAAATATCAATGTTGCAGCATGCACTGCAGCATTTTTACTTTTCATTTATCATCTTTGGGACAATGCACCCTCTAGATCCTTATCAAATCAAATATTAGCGTGGTATTCAATTGTCCAGTGGATTCAACAGTGGAGGTGTTATAATTTTTTAATATTACCATGTATATATATTGCTTCAATATTAGAAGGCTTCATCAGCTTACAACAATTATCAAGAGTTGTCTCTTTAATTTCATAAGTTTTCGGCCGTTTACATGTCAGTATTTGATAATTTGAATGCTTAGCCACCAGTTCATTTGCATATTTAAGCACCAGTACATTTGGAAACGTGTAATTCCTAATTGGTAATTTGTAAAATTTAAAATGTCTTAACATGGCGGTTCACATGTCTTTATAGATGAAACAAGTCACCTGGGAAAGCAACAGCTGCCAGCAGTTTGAGGTGGCTTGGGAACAATTTAACTTAAACTCATTTTCAGCCATGACCATGAATACTAATTGTGAAAAGAACTTCCAAATGAAGCTCCCCCCCCCGAAGTTCAGTTTGTAATGTGGAAAGGAAGTAAATCACTGGAGATTGTTATCGAGTCACTCTTGAGGCATTGAGACCTGCAAGCAGAGCAAACCTGCATTTTTATTTGTGAAATGACAATGAGGCTGACAAGAATTGCATAATATAAATTCACAGCGAGCGGCCACCATAGTAATTACTTTCAAACTGATGTAAACTAAATGATCTTTAAAGGTAGGGAAGCGAAGATTAATGTTTTTTTTTGGAGCTGAGTAATTCACTTTAGATTGCGCTTGTGGTTGTTAGCCTTGGATGATCACCAACCAGTTGAGCATTAGCATGGTTTACTTATCATTTTGTTTGCTATTACATCACTGCATGCAAGGCAAGTCATTTTCAGTCCTGACGAGGACAGTACAGCTTGTAAAGAAGCCGTGGATGGAAAATAAAGTTATCAGTGGAAGATGTAAAGTGATAGCTAACCAGATGAGGGAAGGAATTCAGTAACACTGGTACCATTCCTTTAGCAGCGTAAGTTGGCACCACATCTTAGTTTCTCCTCACGTTACTTTACACACCCTGTTCCCGCACAAAATCTGCTGCATGTGCAGACACTACCCTTGATCTGTTGAAGCAGAGAAGTTCAAACTCTGCAACTTCTCAACTGTGACCATGCATCCGGAGGGAGAGTCCGTCAATACAGCTCTTAAGCGATTTGGTGTGTCATCTCTTAATGTTTTTCTCATATGGCTCGTGCAGGAGACTCGTAACTCACACCAGAATCAATATGACATGCTATGGGACATGTTCGTTCTCATGTAATGTACATATACATATTTAATGAGTTAATGCATCACTCGCCATTCATCAATAATGCAGACCCACTAATGCCTTTCATCAAATGCTGCTCTTCAAATATCAAGCAGATTTTTGGTCAATCGTAGAGCTACACAGGAAACCTGAGACGGCGTAAAGAAGCGGAAACTGAGAGAAGAAAAACCATGAAAGGAGAGTTCATTAGTCAAACAGTAACATATGGATCGCTCATGAAAGGGCTAATTAATGTGATTCAAATTCCAATCAATGTGGGGAAGTATATCTAAACAACGTTCCTCTTTAATCCCTCAGAGCGGCAGGAAATGGAAATTACGCCAAAGCATCTTGGTTCTTTTGGGTTATAGCATGCTTCATTTTTATGTTTCGTTGCACACATGCACACACACAGCCGTCAGCCACATATTGATGGCGTTGTTATGACCAGAACATGCCTGATCAGGCCTGGGCCATGGCAGGGATCCAGGTCTGACCGAGACTCATCAATCATACAGAGAGTAAGAGAACCAAAGAGAATTACACACATATAAAATGCACACATGCTTGTGGGGAGAAATAGCTGGGCTGGCTGGCTGCTGGGCCACAGGTGTGGAGACCAGGGAAGAAAGTGGGAATTATTCGCTTTCTTTCTTTCCCTACTCCCCTTTAAAGAGAAACAGCTCGCTCTGCCTGCCTCCTTCCCTCCCACGTTTTTGAAAACATCCCATTTCCATCCACATTTCCTTCACCCAATTTAAAACCCACACTCCATTCGGCCCCTCAGCATCGCCACCCCTTTCCTCCTCCATCTCCTACTCTCAATTAGGCCATGCCTCGAATCTCAGGCATTATCTCTGCTGGCCATTTATATAACATGACTCCAAAACGCATTTGCACAATTTTCCAATTACAGTATTATGCCTTGAAGCTTTGGCTCCTTCTGTCTCTTTCATTTCCCCCCCTTCACTCAAACTGCTCTTGATGTTTAACACTACAAAAGAGTCACCCCAGCAAATACAGACAGACAATTTGTACTTTAGAGTAATGGCTGTCCTCTTCTTTATGCATTGTTGGTATTTATGAAACTTTACTTTCAACCTGTTTCTAAGCTACACCAAGGATTTGTGTCCTAGCCTTGGCTGACTGACTTGGTAAAGGAGGAGAAGATACTCAGGAAGTGTGTCTGGCAAAGCTCAAGAAGTAAATTAAAGTCTTAACATTTTCAAAATGCAATTTAATGTACTGTCTAAGTCACCGGTATACCATTCAGGAAAGGTTTTAAATGAAAACTTTGAATGAGATTCTGAGAATATTGAACAAAAACTTGTGAATATTGAATGAAAGCTTGTCAAAAACCCAAGCATTTTCAATCAAAATTTGAGAACAATATTTAACAAAAAGAGAGAGAATATTACTGTAAATGAAAACTTAAGAATATTTAACAAAACCCTGAGGATACTGAATGAAATATTGACTAAGAAAAATGTGAGAATATTGACTGAATGAAAACCTGAAAATATTAAATATTAATGAGGCTGTTGAATGAGAATTTGATAACAAATAAAATGAAACAAAAACCTGAGAATGCTGAATGAATTTTTAATATATTTAACAAATATTTCACAACATTATTTAACAATATTTAACAGCTGAGAGTAATGAATAAAAACTTGAGAATACTGGACAAAAACCTTAGAATACTGAAAAACAAAATATGACAACATTGAACACATACCAGAAGTTTGAACAAAACCCTTAGGATATTGAAAGAAAATCTATTATCAGGTTTCATGTACAAATTATCAGGTTTCATTACAAATTAGAAAACCTATTAGCAGAGAGTAGTAACATACTGAAAGTAGTACATGGTCATGTGATCCGTCATATCTCCAAAGCTAAAGAACAGGCGCTCTTCAGTACATTTGATTTTCACAGCAGTCTAAATCTTGTAGTCATTAGCCAGACCTTAATGTTATTTGGTATCCGTAAGCGAACACTGTCCGTTATGATTATAAAGAGCTGCACTTCCGGCATCTCCGGGGTGGCCGCTGAGAGCTGACTGGCCTATTGTATCAGTTCCTGGAAACCCAAGCTAATACAAGCGTTGCTGACCACCCATCTGCAAACGAACTGACCTAAATACTGGGCAACATCTGTGGGGGCAGAGATGGTGGATGCTGACGGATAGAGTGAGTGTGTGTGTGTGTGTGAGAGAGAGAGAGAGAGAGAGAGAGAGAGAGAGAGAGAGAGACCGCTTGCGCATGCCTCTGTGGCTGTCTGCAAGTCTGTTTGACAATGACAGTGTCAGAATAATAACATCTCTCGGTGCAGCAGTGAAGGATCTCTCAATGTCACTCGCCTTGAAGGGAGCAAAACAGACCTTTTATATCAGAGCTTTTCAGCTTAAGAGAGAAATTCACAGCAAATACCCAGCTGAGAAATTAAAACTGAGAGAAGCAGTCAGGAAGCATCATGAGTGGGGGCAGACATGCCTTTGTGTTCCCTGCGATGCTGTGGCTGCACAGCAGTTGACAGGATGCATTAGAGAATCCCTCAGTTGATGGGTAAGTGACCTAAACATACAAGTGATGCCCTAGTTTTAAGGTTGCCACACGAGATCAATGAGATTTCACTCAGCTGTATTTTATTACTGGCTCCAGATCAGTGTGCTTTCCATTTTTGGGATGAACTACAGTACACCCAACACTTTTTTTGCAGCAGTAAGAACAGCTTTTGGGGAGCATTGTTACCGGGGCAACTCATTTTCCCACACGCACACTGGCATCAGTGAGACATCAGTGGAAACGCGGGGGGTAACTGAATATTTATGAAGGGCAGGGACCCATTTCAGCCCAATGAACACTCCCTCCCTCTCTCGCTCTTACACACTCTCACTCTCTCTCACATACACACACGCGCACACACACACACACACACACACACACACACAAACACACACATACACACGCACACACACACACACACACACACAGTCCACTCACAAAATCATATACACACAAGAAGTACAAGGACTTGTTCCATACCAGCAGGCACATACTCATCTCACGCCTCACTGCACTCATTCATATCAAAAGCGCATGCTCATTACATACAACAGCAGAACCCCCCCCAACACACACACACACACACACACACACACACACACACACACACATTAGGCCTCATACAACTCATCTAACTTGACTTCTCTCATAAAGATATAATAAACATTTGAACAATATCGCTTAGCAGCGGCTGCTTATGAATCCATTAGCTCAATAAGTGCATTTCTTGTTTCATTATAAAATAACTGCTTAAAAATGGCTCAAGGCAAAATCTGCCATATGCAAAAAAGCAATGAGAAGAGACAGCTCTGCTTTAAGCAGATGGTTCCTAGCTGCAACTAACAGCTGCATTCATGTTTCCCGTTCATGCAGACATTGTTTGACATCGTGATTATTAAACAGGCCCGCTTCAGTGCTGTTCCTTCTCTGTGTTATTCTGATATCGGTATGCAGAGGCGGCCGCGAGAGGAGGAGTGGACGGTGCGATGAGAGGATAGACTTGGATGTGATGAGAGGCTGAGGGCAGTCAGTCAGTCAGTCTGGACGCTTGGCACAAAGACAGCAGATTCCATTTCCATGCCAATCTGCCTTGTCTCTATCTGAATCAGACTTGACCTTCACAGGCTGATGACTCCAGAGGCCTGGGACCGGGAGACGCTTTCTGCCTAAAACCAGATCCACACACACTGAGATATGTTACAGCAGGAAGCATGCACAATGGGAAAAACATTCCCCTCGGCGCACTCGCAACCATATTTGCACACATGTATGTGCAGCCATTAAGTATACACACACGTACTCACCCAAGCGTGCTCGCGCACACACACACACACACACACACACACACACACACACACACACACACACACACACACACACACACACACAGAAAAGCTTAAACCATCAGGAAAAAAAGTATTTCCCTTGATTTACTGTAAAGGAGTGATACAAAGGATTGAAATGAGACCAGATCGTCTTTAGAGAGCCAACCCTCAGAGCAGATGGCTCTGTTTTTCATCTCTTCTCTCATGAGATCTCATTTTCTGTGCTCTGTTCAGCAATTTCACTGTTTTTCACCATTTGAGTTTGTTTCCATAAAACACCAACAGAATCCAGTTCAACAAAACAAATAACAAACAAAACAAATGACTCTCCGGAGGTTCTTTTGTCTTACTCTTTCAGGTTTTAAACCTCCCCCTCTCCTTCGTCTTCAACTACAACCACCCAAGGTCCAGGTATCCAGCACCCGTCCTGTCTGTCCCCCTTGTGTTTAAAGCCAGACTAAAATAGACCTTTACAAGTCGTCTAATGAAAGCGACTCCGGGCCCTCTGGTTAATTGACCACCTTTAATGAGTGTCAAACTGCGTCGGTCATTAGACTGGGGGTTGCCATGGGTCACTGCTGGGGGTGAGACAGAAAGAAAGAGAGAAAAAAAGGAGAAGGAGAGGTAGGCGGTAAAATAGCACAACTTATTTTCCCTGTCCTGAGCTTTGCGTTGCTTTGCTATGTTTATGTTTGTGTGCGAACAGCCTGCATGCATTTGTTAATGTGCACAGCCTAAGGGCAGCACCTGTCCAGCTAACAATCTTTGACAAAAGGCGGACAGCGGCAGCCATATGGATGGAAATTCTTTTTCCATCCATTCTTTTTCTATTCTACATCCTGCATCTCTCCACCAGCCTCATTCAGTTTTCTGCCTTAGCAGCAGCTGGCCACTTCTTGATGAACAAATCTAATGAACAAGCCAAGAAAAATAGAAAAATTGCCCTTGGATTTTTGCATATGCCTGCTGGGCTGTCTGTCATTTTCTATCTCTCCCTTATGATTTAGGAACCTGGGGCAGTAAATGACCACTATCATCTAGTCTGGCACCGCTGATAGAGAATGAGATTTCTGCTTTCAGGTGATTCAGATTATCATCATACCTCTTTTAAGGCATGCATTTATTGTTGATGACCTCATTTCAAAAGAATATTGCAAATAAATACAACGTCTTTGTCCTTTATTTTGTGTACTGTGCAAAAGCTCCTCAAGGGTATGCACAGATACACTCACACACACACACACACACACACACACACACACACACACACACACACACATGTAAAGCCCTAGTCTTATTGGATTGAAATGGAACCCACCACACATTTCCTTGAAGTATTGATTTAATCAACTGCGTATCATGTTGAAACCCGTATCATCTGATGCAACACACACCACCACCAGCGAAAAGAAGCGATCCATCACCATTTAGCCGGACAGGCCCTTGTAGTCTAAACACGGAACCATTACGCATGGTTTAACATGGACACTTTGACCTCTGGGAGGTGACAAGGTCAATGACATCATTAGACAGGAGTCAGTCTGTGTGCTGGAGTGAGACTAATTGCTATCAGACCTCAATCACAACTAATAACTGCTTAGATTTGTTTCGATACTCATATTATCCACTTCTAATATCCTGACAGATTTGTTGTCGTTTCCACACCAACACAGGGAGAGGCTGGTTTGCACCTCTTTTCGGTCTGTTGCTACGGTCCCTCAGTAGATCCCTTTATCCTAAGGCTCTGTTAGTCTATTCAAAGGTAGCTAAGCTTACAAAATAGCTAGAGGGTGATTTCCCACACACAGATAAAGCCCAGACTTGAAAATCACTTTCAAAGCAGGCTCCCCTCTTAAGATGCTTTGAAGCCCAGGAGAAGAGCTTGAAAAAATGACGCATGGGAACCAGAATTCTCCAGAGTCTAACAGATATATTGAGACTTTGTTATCCCTCTTTTACCCTGTAGTCTGGCATGATGCTGTGGTTCACGTCTGTGGTCCGGGTCTTGTCACACCAACCTGGGCTCGCCCTAGAGGCGCCACACGCAGCCTTGCCCATCACTGCTTTGTCAGCGACCCCACTGGACCATGAACACAGACAGACCACTCCGGAATGCCGGCAGGGCCAGTATCGACCTCAGCGCTCAAATGGACGAGAGCACAGATGAGTGCACGCAAACACACACACATGTGAGCAGAAGTAACCTGATCCAATGACACAGGAGCTGCCTCAGTGTGCGGCTAACTGCCTTATCTCCCTCTGGCCGTGCTCCTCTTTCCTCTCAACATTCTTTCAGGTATTTGGCCGAGACCTTTTCTCTTTGTCTGCCCTTTTCAAAGACCTGCTTTATGCTGGGAGCCCTCCAGCCGTCGCGCTGCAATCTCCTCACTGCCTCTCTCTCTGTCTCTTTCTCTCTGCCCACACATCTCCCAAACTTGCCCCCCACCACATCAACCTGTCTCTCACATCCCTCTCTTCTCCACTCCAATTTCCCACCACTATCCCAGCTCAGAATTGAAGATGCCATGCCACCTGGGCTGTGTCTGAGAGGTGTGTGTGTGTGTGTGTGTGTGTGAGAGAGAGAGAGAGAGAGAGAGAGAGAGAGAGAGAGGTGAGGGGGACATGCAGTTCCTGGTCTATGACATTTAGACAGAAGTGAACTAAGGTTAGACTAATGGGACCTGTGATCTGGTCTTTGTAATAGAGCAAGAACGGCCTCCTTTGAAGAGACAGGTGGAGTGTTCCTGGCTACATATGGGGGAGGATGGCAATCAGTGTGCATCTGTGAAGGGCCATCCAGCATCTTCAAAAACCACCAGACTAATCTGTCATGGGGTAACTGACTAATGATCACACTTCAGTTTGCAATTGCACCCTGCTACCTACACAGATGCTCTTTCCTAAGGTGATTTGTGATTTTTTTTTTTTTGCATTCACTCCTATATGAATACAATCAACACAATACCTGTGCAGCTTTTGGAGAGCTTTTGGACTAATCAGCTCTGACAAGTGGAACAAAACAATTTAATACAGGGCTGATTTCACATCTGAGCGGCTCGTCATTTACATAAGCTTTTCACAGTCTGCTCACTGAGCTGCGACAGGCATGCGGTGCACCAAGAGAGACCGGAAGGCTGCTCCAAATATTCTGCCCCCTCTCTATCTGACCTCACCAAGGAGGCTACACATGTGACAGAACATGCAAAGACTCATTACAATACACATGTGTGCAGCTCTTAGCCCACAGACACCCTGTTTCTATCACATGCACACACACATGCACACACATATGCATGTGTGCGAACACACCCACACACACAGACACACACTTTTAGTGTCCTGTGGTTAGCAGAGAGAGGAGGCAGTGGCGCGTCTCTGTGCTGACTTAATGTCTTTTAACAGTTTGGCTCCAGGACCAGGGGTTGGTCAGAGCTGAGCTAAAGCCAAAACTGGGCCTGATCATCTGTGACGGCAAGAAAAACCCGAGGCAATGAGTGTGAGTGTGCATGTGCGAGATGTGTGTGTCCTCCCTATCCTTCGCTCTCCTCTCATTTTCTCTGTTTCAGTCATTCTGTATCTGCATGTGTGTGCATGAAGTGTGCGCAGATGTGCGTGAGACGCTTCGCTGGTGGAAGCTACAGGGGACAGAAACAGCAGCCGACTGAATTACCCTGGACAAAGCCATTGACAGAGGCATTAAAGTGACAATAGAATATTTACAGCACACAGAGCTGATTCACTTTGCTGCCTAATATGCAGCACATCAATATCCTGGAGAACGCTTGTAGCAACTGCAGTGCATCGCGGTGGAAATTAGCCTAGCGTACAGTTTTGCAGACACACATTGGCACACACAGAAGGAACTACTAACTGGTGCTGACTTGAAGGCAAACAGGGAGGGAATGGGAGCAGAGCAGAGTGGGGAAATAACTGCTGCTCTGCTTGAGTAAGTTCCTCTCGGCACTGAGGAGAATAGATTTCTGTGTCCCCTTGCAGAGCTCTACCTCTCAGGTGGCCTACAGGACACCAAGTCACCTTGTCATTTAATATCAGACACACTAGAACAGCTGTACCTCACGAGTGTTTATGCTGGTGGGGATTGGTGGCATAATTACATCTGGCTCTGTGTGCTCATGTATGTTTAGAAATGATTTGAAGTTCATAGCCCCAAGGGCCCCTGGTTATCCCATTTCTTCCAATTCCACAAAAAAAAATATGCATCAGATCACACAAACATGTCATTCACTTTGCTAACTTTCCTCCCCAACCGCTAACCGCTGGTCCGGTCCCCGTATTCACAGCCAGTTAGATCATGCTCAAATGCACGACAGACCTTTCTCCCCCTGTCTCAGTTTCACAGTCCAGGGCTGCTGAAATAGCCAACATATGTTTGGAAAATGAATGTGCTGCGTAGAGGTCAAACAGTTACACAGTGCACAGCTCTGGGCTCATTTTAGTTAAGTACGGACCATCACGTACTTAGCTTGATTATGAAACTTTCTCTGCTGTTGCTCTACGCTGGTTTTTAAATATTTTATATCATTCATAATTCACCAGCTCTGTAACATTAACAGCACTTACAATGGTTATAATTTGAGAGAAGAAATGAGCCGACAGAGTGCTGCATGGTGACAGTGATATATTTACGCAGCATTGATTAGAAAAGTACAAATTGCTGTGTTACATGCATTAGAGAAGAAATAGGGACTGATATATGGCATGTTGGCACGTTGAAATACACTGAACTGTAATCCAGGAGTGCGGCCTCTATTAAATGAGCCAATTTCTGCAGTGTTGGGCATGAAACTGTAAAAGAGGATCTAGGGAAAGGATCTTCCTGCAGCAGTAGCCTACATCAATGTTATGTGTATATATGATGTTGCATGATCTACAGAAATGCTGGTATAAAACTAAACAATTTGCAAACGCAGCATTCAAAAAATGACTTGGAAAGGTTTCTTGAAAGTACTTGGGGAATGCCTGCCTACATAATATAACCCATAATGCCATGCTGCCACAAATAGAAGAACCAGGGCGTGTCCAGTCAGTCATCATAGTACTATGACACAGATATCGGATATTTTTTCATTTTTGTGTCAGAGCATTTGATTTATTGACTGCTGTTGGGATGTGAAGGGAATTTCAACAAATCTAACAAAAAAATACTTCTGAAATAAACTGAAGACCCCATCTTTAATCATAAGGGTGCCAAATCATAAAACATTCACATGGATAATTTATGTAACGGTCATTTGTGATTTTTTTATAGGCGATGACAAACAATAGTCAATAGGGGCACAAGATCAGTAAACACTCATCAAGACCCGTTTGGTTGTTTAGGTTGTGCTAGAAAAGTCAATATCATACAAACATCTGCACAATCCACACCAACAATACTGAATGTAAAAAAAATTGTATATACTATAAAACACAATGTGCTAAGGTATGTTCTATACTTACAGCAAGTATACATATGTTATGGGTTTACATTATGTCTCTTAAGGTATAAAAATGCGTATCAGTAAGGTAATCAGTAAGTAAGTATATGTATTTATAAAGTACTTGAAACAGTGTATTAACACTAAACACATAACACCCTTTTTCTCCAACCTTTCCTTTTTCTTTTTCAAAAAATGATACATACTCCTGCATGAGACAGCCTAAGGACTGTAATTTATCTTAGTACACGTTCTCTGAAAAAAAAAGTGATTTAATGGGCTAAATTAGGCAAAGCCATCTAGTTTTCTCTTACAGTAACAGATGTTTGGGATTTTGGGATGTTTGAGTGTGACAACCATGCAATAAACTTTTCAGACGTGTTTCTTGTCAGCTCTAGCTGAAAAAAAAGACTAAGACAAATTAAGACCAGTTGTGTTATGTTAATAATTCACTGCAAATGGTGCTTGACATGATTATTCATCTTGGGTAAGACAAATATGAAAGATTAAATCATCCTAAAATACTATAATTGTCTTGATTTGCCCTTTTTGCAGTGAGAAAGTTAATCTTTATGGGTAAAGAAAGTTTTGGTGGCTTTACTCTCCACCGCATGCTGGAATAATACCAGTCCCACTGCAAAATGTTCAACTTTCTCCTCAAAGCCAAGTCGGAGCAGAAGCAGAACCAGAGCAGCAGTCTGGAGGTGTGGATATTGACCAACAACAGACGACAGATGAAAGAGTCCAGCCTGTCTGCTGTCCTTCATTAGGACTTGACCGGGATGCAGCTGGATGTACTTACCTTTAATAGCGCTGATAATTAGCCCTGCCATTCTACATTCTCCCAACGTAAACACACTGCCACTCACACACGCACACACAAAACCACACACGCACGCCACAGAGTTTATTACTTGGAAGGGAATCATTATAAGGGATAATTTGAAAGCAATTTTGAGGCTCACCTATTACCTCTGTTTTGGTTCCTCCTGGTCATTAGCAGAGCTGTCAGGAAGATTGAATATTACACATATAGAGGGGGGTCCCTGACTCCAGGTGTCAGGAGAGGTTAGGTAGAGCAAACGCAATGACAGACCATCACACATAAAGCCACGGCCTGTCCCCTGAACTGCACCTACATTTGTGTATCTTGTTGAAAAATGAGTTTGGTTAGTAATTTTCCAGTTTGTGTATTTATCACTTGGGGGGGATGATTCTGGCTGAGATCTGTCTGGGCTCTGATTGGCTAAGCCAGTTGTGCCAGAGGTACATGAGGAAGTTAAGCACGTCGCACCGCAGTTTTTTTTTTTTACTGTGAAAGATTAATCACTGTTTCGGGAGATGTGCTGGTGAGGCTGTGGAATATCAATAAAGAGCCCAATTATGAATTTGGGGTGCGGCCATTGTCTACAGAAGCCTTCCTTCCGCCGGATTAATTATGAGGCTGCCTTTTACCTGCTGATTTTATTAAACCTTTTCATGTCTCAACTTCCATCTACTCTTTGAGCATTAATATGCAGATCAAAAAAGAGACAGACTTTCTCCGGCAAACAGCGAGGTCATGCTTCAAATTAGCATATTACTAATCTACATAAAATTGCTCCAAGACATGGTCTTGATACAGTCAGCTCTCGGTGTAGTTTCATGTCTTCTCAACCATGACATGCTTGAGTGGGCTTGTTATTCTAAATGTAACACTATTAACTTTACACTGGTACATTCTATGGTATGTGCTTTCATATATTTCATCTAAATGGCGCTGCGCTCATGGTCTGTGATTTATAACTCTTTGTATTGGATATCAGTCCATTTTAAACTTCACTTACTCAACTGTTTCAACTTAAAGTATTAAAGAGTGAAATTGAAAGACAGAGTGAGGTGTCTTTGCCAATGTCTGAAGGCTTACTAAGACATTAGTGGAACAGGCAAGCCTAGACCTATGAATAATCTGCCTGAGTGTTGTTGATATTTACAAGCTGAATGCAAATGTCATCATCTCTATAGATCATCTCTTTTCCCTTGTGCCTGGTGCTTGGGTCTGTTTTGTATTCTCTTGGCACTTTAAGGTAAAGCCAGAAAAAATTAAATCATGAAATCATTACTGGTAAAGGTCAGAACATAAATATTTCATAATCTGATATTTTCTATGTAAGATTGAGGTTTATGCATGGTGACGTTGAGACTGTGAGAATACAGAAATATCAGGCTACTGTGTCTTTATCTCAACTTTGAAGTTTCCACTTGCTTAGCTGACATACTTGTGGCAGGAAAATCGCTGGCAATTTTTTGCTGAATGTCCAAACCCAGAGTTTGGACAATGACAGATGAAAAATGGAACCGCTGCACTTCTTTGTAGTCTCTGCTCCAGCTGTCTTAAGTTAATCCTTTTTTTACCACTTCAGGCAGATCAATAAGGTTCTATACCTGCTGGTCCAACTAATAAAACGGTCAGATAACCAAAGTCTCTGCGGTGTGTCCTGGGGTGCTTAGGCCCACAAGTCTGTGCGCTCTGGCTCTCCACACCCTTCCCTTTCTTAATGATCAGGATTAGAAAGGCTGGGGCCTCTACTGTAGGAGGAAGCAGCTGCTTCCATGCTCATTATAACCTCACAACTCCATAGAGTGGTAACAGCTGGAACACACGTTTCAGAGGGAGAGAGCTGGGATAGTACGAAGATCTCATGTGGCAATAAGCATACCACATTGAGCAGTGAGCTGCAGCGCTGCGGCATCGCATGACAAGCAGATGACAGTGAGCACAGAAGTGAGCTGACTGATGCATTAACTGAATCATTTGTTTAGGTGTTTTGTAATTTGATGTTATCGGGTAAAATCTAGCGATCGGGCATTCTGCTCAACTTTCCATTACTTTCATGTCATCTCCATAATCACTCATATTTCTGTGTAGATAAAGAGATGGATCTGTGGCGTAATAATAACAGTGTCACTTAACAGAGCACTTTAATCAAAGGCTGTGGTGTAGTTAAATGACAACTGTTATCTCCACCAGACTATATCTGCTGCTGCTGATAAAAACAAGATGAGGTGGGCTAATGAAAGGGATGGTGGAGTTCACTGATAAGGCTGCCTAGGCACCGTCCCGACTTAAATATTACTTTAATGACTTGATCATCCTTTGCATTTATAATGGGTCAGGGCTTGTCTGCACGAGGTTGATAAAACGGTTACAGTGTGCAACAGTGACAGGCCATTTGCTAAAATCTCATGACTGTACCCGCACTGGAACACAGACATACTGCAAATACAACCTTGGCGACAGAGGCAGACATCAGCCTGACACCTAGACACTTAACGATACATTTAGAAATTGAATGGCTGAAGCTGCCTCACTCGACATCTCCTAAATACCTGTAGAAATTGAGTTTGCTCCCATTTAAGTTCTCTGAGAGCATCCATTTTCTTTCTCCCTGCCAGCAGCATTGCAGCCGCCCTGCTGTGAGAATGTGAAATATCCCTGCTGGCTGGCAAGGCCAAGGCTAGGGCTGAGGAGAGACGGCCTCTGTAAATTACCCAACGCCTCGCCTTCTATAATTCTCCACTAATTGTCTGGAAGGCTCTGCATTCAGGTGTGGAATAATACTAGCCGTGTGGCATATTGAAATTCCACTGCTTTGCTCCCTGGGGTAACGTTCACAATATCCAGCTCCACAGAGCTGTGAATCTAGAGTTTAGCCTTGTGCATGAGGTAATGAAGAGCTGTACGCATTCAGAAGAGCTCCTCCTCCACCATGATGAAGCAGTGGCACCTTTGGGCCTATTATCGCAGCACTGCTATGACAAGTACAGACGCTTCACACCCAGACACCCTGAACTTTCATTATAGAGCACCTCTGAGGAGGAGCTAGGATCATAACAAGGACTTTTATGTTCCTACATCCATCCTTTCATACCTGGGATAGAGCACCAATAATAGGATGAGACAGAAAGAGAGGACAGGAAGAAAGAAGAGAAGTAGAAGCAGTACTAGAACAAATGAAACTCAAACACAAAAAAAGATGATAATGGAAAATAAGCAAGACAATGAGAAGGGGGTTGGGGGAATGACAGATTTTGCATGATAAAGTAGCACATAACAAAAGATCCACAGCAGGTCTAAAGCAACTCCATACCAAGCCTCCTTTGCATTGTAATCCTACTATTGAATGTATGGGCACCATGTGGGTGTTCATACATCCTGTACCCCAAACACCCCAGTGATGGCTAATGAAGTTGACACAGGGCTTTCAACTATTCATGACTTCAGGCCTGAATTATTTGTTGGGTTGATGTAGGCAGGCAAACTGTGTTTCCAGCGATAAAGCCCTGAAAAAAAAAGAAGCGGTCCCCCTCTGTGGGAATCTTCTGACTAGGCGTGCCTTTGATTTCAGAATCACTGTCTCTGTTTCCTACATCAGCCCCTTGCAGTTTACAGCAACTCCTTGGGGTGGAGGCTCTGTGCAGCTGTGGGCATGTGAGAGAGAGATGGTGAGACAGAGGAAAAGAAAGGGAAGAGGCTAAGCTAAAGCTCATTATGCTTGTTGCTTACAGGCGTTGTGTGGATATTCTATTAGCCATATCAAAAGTGTAATTGTACCGTTGGGGGTGGGGGGGTGCAGTGTTGTCGGGGTGCCAAGCTTTCTCTCAGCGACTAGCGAAGTGTGGTAATCTCACACACCATCTCATTACAGTTTAAACCCCCAGCAGCTGCTCGCATTAGACTTTTATTACACGCTGCCGCTCACAGCTGTGCTGGCATAGCCCTGGACAGGATGGTGAGAGATGGGAACAAAGACAGACAGACACAGGGATTCCAGCACAACATTTGGCTCCTATCAAAAAAGTGGAAATATCGAAGCAGAGGGTTGTAATGACCTTAACAGCCTCTCAGTGTGATAACTCCGCGGCCCCCTCTACCCCAGACCCTAAACCGAGGCCAAGGACAGTCGCACAGATGGACCAAGTCAAACCCAGTCAGATTGGGATTCAATCAAAACCGCCGGACCAGTGGTCATGCAAAAGCTTCACGCCGGGACAGCTTTCATAACCATTTGTCTCATTCCGAAACCAGTATGGGGCGGTGGTAGTCTGTTATCTCAACAGTCACATCTGTTTTAAGCCACTGTAAGTGTTTGTGTGTGTGGAACACGTATGTGTTTCTCTATACAGCCAAGAAGCACAACAACTTGAAGAAGCGTACAACATACAATATATTTATATATTTCTTTTAAGCAGGGCCTTAAGCAGGAAGTACTGAGGTCACGAGTCAAAGGTATCCTCACTTATCCCCTCATTACTCCAAGAAAATGATGATGTTGAATTATATTGTGGGGTAGGGGTGGGGAGTTGTATTTATTCAGTTAACTTCCAGTGATATTATCTGTGAATTTGTTTCCCCAACATGAAGATCTAGATCCTTTGCCTCTCTGTTTAAAAAACATTTTTGGTACAAAGTATTGGAATTTAAATATTTTGAGTCTTAAAGTACAGGTTTTAGACTCTAATTAGTTAGTTAGTTGCTACTGTAAACAGAAAACTTACATAAGAAAATACTAATAAGGACATCACCTCAGTGTCCTCAATGGAGCTAAAGCCCTGCTTATAAAGGTTTTATTGTAAGGTTTACATTTTTATAGGTATAATGCAAATAAATTAGTAAAATTATAAATTGCTTATAAACAAGACTGAATTAGTACATAAGCCAGAGAGAAATGGAAGACTAGCCCAAAAAGGATTACTTGAAATGTAAATTAGACCATATTACTTTAAAAAAAAATCTTCATATATGTAATATATTTAATTAGAGGCTGTAACAGATGAAGAAGTTCTATTGAGAACAGTGTCTCTCTGATAACTTACTTTAAGCATGGCAAGAGGTAATTGACCCCTCTGGGCTTTCTTAGAAAGATGCCTGTGTTGCTGCTATATAGATCGAGCCAAAAATAATTCAGGGGCACCTAAGAAAACTGATGATTTCCCTGATAAATATCGGGTTACCAAGACAACATTTAGTCTTGATAATTGGCAAGAGTAGCATGGAATGCTAAATATCCCGGGAAGTTATAATATAAATCTTATTTTGTACCCCCTGTGCAAATATACAGCATGCAGGAGGAACAGCACCAATATTTAAAGAAATAAAACATATATTTGAATCAACAGCTTTTTGACAGTCACAACAATAGCTGAAAATTACAATGCTGATATTTTTCTGCAGGGTGATTAAATTGAACTGATTTATTGTGCAGGTGTTCACATTATTGTGTCCCTTGCTATATTTGTCTGTGCACGCGTGTTCTCTCTGTGTGGCTGTCCGTCAGTCTGTGTTGGCTCAGTGTGTGTGCGCACTCCTCTGTGCATCTGTGTCTCACCTTGACTTCAGTGTGAATGTGGTGTACTTGCAGAGGACACTGGGACACAGAGCCCAGCTGGGGAGGGAGATGAAGCACAGCTGGGGATAATTAAACCCAGCACTGTCTCCATGAAGGGGCCGGGCAGCCAGGCTGGCCTGGTGTCCCCCCAGACAGAGAAGCTTGAATTGGGACTGACTACACCACATTCTCCCTTCACTGTGTTCCCGGATCTGAGGAAAAATGCACAAATCTGACAGCGACTCAGCAGTGGAAGTGTGTCTGGATAAAAATCCAAAGACAAGATTAACTTTGTTGTTATTTCCCTAAATTAACAATACTTTGTATTGCCACTCGTCCTCTCTCATCTGTGCATTGCAGTGATACACAATGCACGGGTGGAGGCATTTGAAAAGATAATTGGCCAGAGCACTGATAACACAGAGGTTAACTGTAACAGACCTGGCCAACTTTATCAGCTCTAAATTTGCCTTGGCTCTCTATGAAGCATGGAAGCTGGCCATATCACAGCCAGGGCTTGCCCGCATCAAGCTGGGGCTGGGGTTTGTCTAATTTGAGGAATGCTTTTTCCTGTTTCTCCTCCACAAGCCTGATTAATTTACAATGGCACCACTCTCTGTTTCTGCCGCGCTGGTTCTATATCATTGGAAATGAAAAGGTTTACTTTGGATGTTGTGTTAGAAAAGTGAAACCTTCTCCAGATCACCCAAATATCTTTTTAAAAACCTATACAGCATGCCAACTCAAACAGCTTTATACTGAATGAATTGACCTGTCCTACATTTAAAAAGCCTGTACTTGGTGCGATGATAAAATGGCACTTTCCAAGAACCATCAAACTCCTTGCTGTTGCCAAAGCTGTTGAGGTGAATGACCTAGCGCACAAAAATTGCAGCGTGATTAATCAGGAAAGGCTTGGGAGGAGCGTACAGCCGGCAGTGCCTGTGCTATCACCACTGTTTTCACTTCCCACTGTTTGTTAGAATAAGTTGCTGAACAGAACCATTTGATTACAAAGGCATTGAGTTGGCTCATTAATGATGCCGTTAATGGCATCCTCCATCATTCTGGAATCACTATGTTGTTGCACAAGCAGTCAATACGGCAGGCATTTCACTGCCTTTATTAAGTTACACTTTACTGGTCTGTAAAATTTGACTGCAGACATTTTATTTGCCACTTCTTGATAGCTAAGCTTGAAATATGGGCAGTGTGGAGCATGTAGGGGCATTTATCTCGCTCTCCCACGTGAGCTTATCTTACACTCGCTAGGTTGTAAATAATGCTTGTGTCCAATTTCTCTTTAACCCGCTGTTTGCCTACTTCATTGCAACCTTCACCTTCTTGTGTGTAACTTTGTCGCCTTAGCCATAAAAAGCACCAGACAAGGCCAGTGGGACATCATTAGCCGTGGTTAGGCCAGTTATTTTTCTGATCAAAGCCCTGATGGTTTGTCTGAGAATGTACAATATGTCTTCATTACAAAAATCATTATAATGTATTCCTCAGTAGTAGAGAGCCCGGCCGCGCCAGTTGTAAGTGAACAACTACAGGATTTTTGATTAAATCCCAAGGTGCAGACTTAGATGGAACGATCTTCATTGGCAGCGACATTACCATTTATTGCCTGAGCTTTCACAAGAAAATGTATTTTAACAGAGCAATGCTCCTTTTCCGCAGTCGATTTCCATGACAAGCACAGATCTCATAGGAAGCTGTTAGTAGCTCTGCTGTTAACACAGAGACCAAGACAAGCAGACACACAGACAAGTTTACACACCATGATCAGTCAGACATGAGTTGCAAAATAGACTCTGGATGAATTATCAAACGGATTAGGAGCAAAACTGATAAACCCTGTAAGCAGAGCAGCTCACAAACAAGTCATCTGTTTGTTCATTCGGCCTTCATGTTTGCTCCAGTCTCCGTAACCAGCAGAGAATGAGAATGACACTCATTTCATATCAAGTAACGATAGAGATTAGCAAACATACTCTCCCGCTTCAGTTGACATCGCAGCGCTGATAACAGTGCTTCCTGCCTCAGTTCTACACAAACACGGCGCAAACCAAACATTTTAATTTCAGTGCATCTTCATGTCCCTGAAAGGATCATTAAACAGAGGCCTAATAAACTCAGCTAACCATGATGGATAGCTGAACAACTACACGGTCTTGGATGCCTGGATGGAGATAAGTTGTTTCTGTGATGCGTCAGGCATTGTGAAGTCTCCTCCGGGTTCTTGCAGGGAGGGAACTCACTCCACCCCTCGAATCCATCAGGCTTTAGAGGCTCCATAGAGCTTGTTAGAGTAACACGTATGACCATGTAGGAGCCCTAATGAGCAGGGACTAGCTGGGAGAACCGTGTCTGGACGACAGAGAACATAAATCTCCTGTCCTGCTCTGCGCCCTGGGGACTGCACAAACACCAAAATTGTGTGAGTCTGCGTGAATCTACATTGTGTGCGCGTGTACATGTGCTTGCATAGGCTGTGCGTGCATGCAAACACACACGTAATGCAGATTACTTTAGCAGTATCCTCCAGGGAGTCTCATCTACTATAGTTGAAAGAAGCAGGTTGTTTGAATTATGATCTAACAATAGTGTTCCACTCCCACTCTATAAATGAATCCAATACCGGCATATCTATCATTACAGGACTTGCACTTAGCTTGCTTCTTTTTATTTGGAACGAGTTTTGGAAATCAATCCAGGCATACTTTGCTTTGCACAAACCACCCTGCAGGTTGTAATAATTCCTCTGTTTTCGGATTCCCTGTACATAAACTGCAGTCTATGGCATTGATCAGATTTAGTGCGTCTGCCTCGCTTCCTTCCTGCTTCCTGAACGGTCTGCCATCCTTATCTGCTGTAGCTTGGTGATATAGAGTAACGTGTATGCTGGTAGTCTTTTCCCCAAGACATGCTTTCCTTCACCTTGCAGGGCAACTGACTCCAGTGTGAGGTGTGTAATGAAGCTACGAAACTCCATTGAAGTATTGATTTGTGGGTGAAGTTTACCTCTTCTATGGTGGGATATGAGCTTGTGTGCACCTTTAAATAAAACTGCTTGTTCATGTCTGGGTGTCTGCATTACAGAGGCAGAGAGAGAGGGGAGTATGGACAGTGTACATGCATGTGTGCCACAGGAATGTGTACCAGAGTGTGTGTTCGTGAGAGAGACAGTGTAAGTGTGAGTTATATAGCCCCGGGGAGCTGCTATGGTCATATTTTAATAACTCACAGTATGTTGGATTATGTACTGTGGGCTTGTAATATCACACCGTCAGGGCAAAGCCCTAACAGATTCTCTGTTAGCTGGCCCTTAGCAGAAAAAAAACACATATCAGGGGACTCACCAGAACATTGTTTTCAGTTCTGCAGCACTTGTGAAAATGTGAGCTCCCACATGATTCCAGTTCAAAGGTATGCCTTCGCCGTTTTGTCTGCCTCAGCATGCAACGCTCTCTCTCCCAGCTACAATGAACAGAGCTCCAGGTTTAATAGGCCTTAAGTAGCGCACTCCCTTTGCTGCCTTTGAAGAGCAAACACTCTTTTGCTCTCTCTCTCACTCACACACACACACACACACACACACACACACACACACACACACATACACACACATACATATATATATACACACACACACACACATTGCTTTGTGAGCAATAAAAACTGTGGAACAGTGGCTAGTGCTCTCTCTGACACATCAAAAGGAGAGCTAAGGGGAGTAATGTGTGGAATGATGTGTGTGTAGACCAAGGCCGGGATGCCATTCATGGTTGTAGTGTTGTGGTTTTAACTGCCGGAGGAAGCTTTAAGGCTGTGGCTGGCAAGTTCCATACAGTAACACACAGCCTTCTACATTCTCAAGTGCTGTTTGTGTATTAACAAAGATTTGCGTCAGTTTCCTTTTTTTACCTGAACAAAGTGCAGAAAATATAACTATATGACAGTCACGGGCTTGAGAGAACGGCAGTATCACCCTATAAAAAGCAATAAAAACCATAAATGGCATTGAGAAACATACTGTTTTTGAGAGAAGGAAAGTGAAAGTGAAGTGGTTATTCGCACAGCATGTGTGCATCTGTGTTGGTGTGTGCGATGCGTGTAGGCACATATGCATGTTCACGTGTCTGACTGTGAGCTATCGTATAACTCAGGCACTGAAGGAGAAGGGGAAAGTCACAATTAGCCTCCCGCCGAAAGCGTAGCCTCATACTATAAGGCATGTTTACTCTTTAGTCATGCAGTAATTACATGTGTCGACTTTTGTTTTCTATTCCCCATAAAGTGGGGAACATAATGAGGGAAAAGGCAAATTAGTAGAAGAAAAAAAAAGATAGTACACGGGGCTCTTTTTGTCTGCGAGCTCATTTAGGCCTTAGAGAAAGTCTATGGGGTTTGAAATGGGAGGAGGGGAACAGAGGACTGTAAACAGGGACTTTGCTTCTCCAGATGGGAAACTTCTGTTAAGCTGTAATGAGAATGCATAATGACGCAAACAAGCTTGATGGAGCTAGACATGGCAGCGCCTTCATTCAGGAATATGAAACCCAAAAAAAAACCTATAACAGCATTTATTTCCAATTCTTTTTTTATTCTCTATGATATCCATTCCGTTCTAAGTGGAAGAGAAATGTCTTCATTAAATGTTTAAGAGAACATGTTTTTTTTCTTTTTCATTTCATTTTTTTTCTCCCCAGCCATGCCCAATAGGGAGAGACGATGAAAAGGCATGTACAAATGATTAAAAAAAAACATAGGAGTGAGTGCTCCTAATGGGACTGTTTTCAGCAGCTGCATTAACAAGCCTGTTTGATTTCCTTCTCGTAAGTGAAGTTGTCAGCCCATGTGTCCAGCGTGCTATGTTTAGGATGTCTAAAAGAGTTGTGTTTTCTGGCACCAGCTGATAATAAATGCTAAAGGGGTGACCTTACGTCTCTTTCCCCTGTGTTGCTCTACGGTCATTCTCAAAACACAGCGAGAAATCCTCCTGAGCCGAGGTCAAGAATCCATCACCGGGGCTTTTACAATAACACACATTTCCATACTGGCTCCGTGAGAAACAGGCCTGAGGGAACCAGAAATGCCTCTGGTTGTGGTGAACTCCTCTCAAAACATCATAAAGCAACATATTACTTTCAACTGAATCTCTCGTGTGTTAAATAAGGTTAAAATACTTGTACCTCTCTGAGTGTGGTTCTTTACATATGCAAATGTGAGAATACTGAATTGTCTGCTTTCATTTCCATAATGTGAATCATGAATGCGCCTTAGATTGCTGGTTGATTTCCAGCTATGCTCAGCAACAAAATCCATATTTGGCACTGTAAAAAGGAACAAAGATTAGAGTTTTGTAAGGAATGCCAGATTATGCACACACACACACACACACACTGTTGCAGACACACATATATGCAGAAAAACACACATACTTTTCATAGGCCAGTGTATTGTGAAAGAGTCCTATGATTGTGAATTACTTTACCATGACTGTTTTGATGAAAATGTATTGCCTTGTCCTTGGAAATGTGGCACAGCAGTCGATATGGTTCTACAGACTCGGTAATACTCTCCACTGTGAAGGGAACAGACTAAAGACGTTCTTCGACTGATGAAACAATAGAGGGAGGTATTCTTTTGCCAAGTCTGCATTATTGGATTTGGATTGTAACATGGTAGTATCAAGTTAGGCTGAGAGGAGCCTGTGAATATCACGTTGGAATCACAATAGACAAGGGCTGATTGTTATTGCACCGCACTTCCATTAATAATTCAATCATTTGACCCGTGACATGATTTCCCATAAAACAATCTGATCCTCCGAGGGCTGATAGAGATATTTGAAATCTGTGTGTGTGTGTGTGTGTGTGTGTGTCTGTTTTGACCTTCCCAGTATGACACAGAACTACTGCCCAAGGCTTCAAGTATAATATTTAGAGGAGAGCTGGAGACAAGATACCAGAAAGTGTGTGTGGCGCAGCTGAAGTGTTCTGCAGCATTTCCCAAACTAAAGATGTGCCTGCCCCAAGGGTCCTCCAATAAGCATGCCATAGAAAATGGAAGGCCTTACACAAACTATGCACTTAAACCTGCGCAGCACTCTGAAAGTACAAGCAGAAAATCAGAACAATGTATGCAGAGTGCATTAAATATAAGAACATAGTGTGTGAGCGAGTGGAAACGAAGCCCAGTAATGTTATAATACATAGTTTTAGAGATCACTACTGACAGAGGAAACGTCGCTGTTCCAACTCAGGCCTGCTCCAACACAAAGACACACACACACACACACACATAGATGAATGTAGGAAGGCGAAGGAACACACCGTTGCACGTACACACAAAACAACAAGACGCTCACGTGCATGCGCAGGAAAAAGCTGGGGTGCCATCTATCAGGCTGCAGACGGGAGACTTGGAAGGGGAAATCTGTCCTGTGATGGCTGTAAATGAGGGCTGTGGCGGCGCTGTCACATTGTGTTTGGCTGGGACACAGGAGCTACGAGGGGCGGAGGGCATGGACACTGTGTACAGATATAATGAACTTGGGAGATGGCTGGAGCATGGGCAGATTCTGTCACAGCTAGAAGGGCTCTACTGCTGAAAAAAAAAAGGGTGGAAGGAGAGAGAGATGTGGTGGTGGTGGGGGGGAGTAAATTGAGTGCAGAGAAGAAAAGAGTGAGGAAGAGGCAAAGGCAATGATCAAGATAGAAAAACAGAAGGAGAATGAGACAGAGAAGAGCTGAGAATGCATAAGCAGACCCACAGAAAAACACAGCACTAATCACTGTTGGATTGGTGAGGCAATACTAGTGTTATACCAGAAGAATATTTACTCTAATTAGAGCCAGCTAATGTGTCTCCAGGTATAAAGGCTGCCTGCACTTTCCTGAGAATAATTAGAAGCACAGAGCATGCATTGTCCAGGAGAGCGGTGCAGAGCTCCCTTTGTACATCATTAACAGTTCACTGACAACAAAAGCGGAGTTAATAGAATGTAATGTGGTCTCCTCACCCATCCGTTTGTTCAAATGGTCATTAGGGTAATGCCGAATAATTCTTTCCTCCTGTGCCTCAACCCAAAACTCAAGGACTCCTCCCACCTCCCATGTGCCCCTGTGCATTTTTTCCCCTGAAGTACTGCCTCCATTTCCCTCTCTTTCCCCCTGACAGAGAATTTTCTCTCTAGCCTCTGTCCTCCACATCAAGATGATAAACATGATTTCATGGCACGTTACAATCATCAGTCTTCGTAAAACACACGAAATCCTCTATAAAAGAATTAATTCTGCTTTGGAGAGACAGAGCCAAACGTATAGATTTACAATTCCACACTCGAGTTCCCCACTGTGTTTTAATGCATCATAAACACTTGGTGTTTTTTGGTCTCTGTTCCAATAAAAACAGAGAGCGCGGGGGTGTAATATCTGGAGCTGGGGGAAATTAAAGCTGAAGTTCCTCTCCTCCTCAGTGCACTCCCAGCTCTATCTTGCTCTCTCTCGCTATTTCTCTCCCTCACACACACGCGCACACACACACACACATACACACACACACACACACACACACACACACACACACACACACACACACACACACACACACACACACACGAGTTAATCAGCAGCCCAGAGAGAAATCTAAGACCACATCTACACCCAGTGGAGGGAACCTGATACAACCACATCTTTCCCCCCTTCCCACATTCCCCTTTCTCTTAATCATCAACACACACATGCCCCTGCTGATAAATTAGACGCAAGGTTCAGTATGATTAACTAAAGTTAATGAAGACTGAAAGTGATCTCAAACAAGGTAACCAAATAGGGGAAGTCTTTGAGAAACCATGAAGTGTGCATTAGAAAACCTAGTAGATTCATTTTTCTCTCCATTTCTGCTTCTGGTGCTATTTCCAAAAGTCCTTTCAGTGTGTGGTGACAAACGTAACCCTTCTGACTGGTGGAAAAATAAATCATACTTTCAAGTGAAGACAAATGCCTTATCCGTTGGGAGTAGCCTCAGGCTATAGTCATAATGGCCTCTCTCTTTCTTTCTGCCCGA
>NC_060168.1:9768951-9784764 GCF_021292245.1 Micropterus dolomieu | reverse complement strand
TCCCCCCCCCCCCCCCCCCCCTTTGTCTCAATGCAGGGAGTTTCCATGAAGTAGTTTTTAAATGTCCACCCAAACCGTCCTTATGCAGCACTAAGCTAGTTCAGGGCAGATCAGGAGCAAGGTGGATATTTCTGTTTCAATACTGATTTTATGATAAACTCCAGGGTAGTGACAAGCACTTTTAAGTCCCAGAGGCAAAACTGCTGCTCAGTTACATTTGTGAGCAAACAAGAGGAAACTCATCAGTCACATCTTTGACTATCAAAACACAATTACACTCCACGCATGGCGCACGGGCGTTACTCATGTCGTGCCATAAAACCGTGGATTTCCTAACGCTGTGATCCCTGTGTGTGTGTTTGGCCCGGCTCTGGCTTGGCTCAGCGCAGGGCAGGCCAGCTGCAGAAGTCTGTCTCCTCTCCTCTCCTCTCTCCCCTCCTCTGCTCTCAGTGCTATCAGGTTGCCACTCCTCCTCCTTCAGCCCATTACACAGGACTCTTTATGCTGCGCTAAAAGCTGCTCATGTTCAAACACTCCTGGGAAAAGCTCCTTAAAACACGTCAGGATGAGAGGCCCTGTCTGGTAAAATATTAATAGGAAGTTAATTGGTTGTTAATGGACTGGTACTTGGGTAGGAATCGCCCTCCATTAGATAGGCCACCGAAACAACCCATTCAGGGGTGTCATCTTACCACCTCCACAATCTAATTGTTTTCCAGTCACTGTAGCCGTGAGTTGCAGTAACCTGGTGTTAAAGACATGATTTTTGAAGTTTTATGTAAGGTGCTGAAAGGAATATTGTGCCCTGTGCCATCCATATTTCCTTGTGAGCTTGGTATTGTAGGTGTTTGGTTTCCTTAGCGTCGAGTTTTAATTATCTCCTCTTCTCTTTCAGTTGTGCACTGTTTTCTTTTGTGTCATCCTCTCACATTCAAAGTGAAGTGTTTGTCACGCTGAAACTCTTTCCTCAATCGCCACATAAGAAAATAGTTTTAACTTTTGTTGTTTGCGGTCAGTGTGTTTTGTGCTTTCTGTGGTTGTCGTTACCCAACAGAAAAAATCCCTCTTCTGCTAGAGTAGGCATGTAATATTGATGCAGAGCAGACTCAGAGAAACAGAGAAATCAAATGGAATCTAAACTAAGTTCAAATGGCGACATCAACACATACATTTTTGATCATTGCAAGCTACAAGACGCCATTCCTTTTAAGGGAAAGCCACAGGGGCATGTGTAGCAGGGAATATATTTAGAAATAAGTGATATTTCAGCATGTCTTTCGATCCCAACTTCGTTCAGCTCCAATTCATTTATGAGAGGGACAAATACTTGTTGAAAGAGGTTGTTCAGGAAATGGGATTTAAAAAGGCAGTAGAGGTTACCGAGACAGACTGCTTTTTACAGTGTGGACTTTTAAATGCATCATGTAAAAATAAACCACCTCTCAAACATATGTCATTTTCTCTGTAGCCCTACAGACATTTGTAAAAAAACGAAAAAAAAAAAGAAGAAAGAAGTATTTTCCTCAAATCTACTTTTCTATGAATAAAATTAAAAAAAACATATACATATGTACATATGATGAAGTGTTCAGTTCCAAATTATCTAATTTCTCATGACTCTGACTATTTAATGGCAACCTTGTTCAAACACTGAGTGAATTTGTGTCCAATTACGTTATGATGCAAATGTCGATGGATCCAACAGATGTTGTCCTACTACACTGTTGCTGAGTTTCAGTTTACTTAGATTCAGCAGCCACCACTAGATGGTATTAAAACACAGACAATTTCTGATGTCAGATCAGCAGACACGGCTGTTTCTTAGAGGATAAATAAATGAAATGAATCAGCCAGGCCTCCTCATGTGACTGCGTGAATATGTTCTGGTTTCCTGCTGTGATCTATTACCTGGCTGCATGGAGACTGAGATAATCCTGAGGGTGGGTAATGCAGTGGTAGAAAACACTTGTCTGTCTGATGTTTTCTAAAGCCTGTCTGTCCACTTGACTGCATCGCAGACTGAAATGAATCTGTCAGATAGAGGAAAACGGGAAGGTTACTGTATCATCATTAGCATGCCCTCAGAAAAAAATTATTTGTGTTACAATGCAACAGTGTGCATTTCTTCCACTCTGTACTCATCATCAGCATACAGATACACAGTCATGCTTCAGTTTTATTACATGTTAAGCTGTCAACAGATGCAACAAATGCAAATGCAAAAACAGATTCTTGGCTGGATCTTTAAACGTTTAGCAAAGCTTTCAGTAGCTACAATGAACACATGATGATACACAACAAAGAACACCTTAAGAAACAGTAGAAAAGTTACAACAGTATGAAATGTCCAAAATTGTACTTCAATAACATTTGACACCGGAAAACAAGCAAACTTAAAAATAGTCACTCAATGTTAGTTGACTAATGAATCATTCCATTATTTTGTCCAATTAGTTTCTTCATGGTTTTTGGTGTGACATTTTGACATCACAAAATTCATAAATATACATGCTATACTTGCAGGTTAATAGTGTAATTTTTTTTTTTTTGATACCTAAAACTATAAGTCGACTGTGTGAGAAAAGCTTTCAAAAATGTTTTTGTATGCCTTCAGTGGAGAGTTTTACTTTTTAGCATGCATGCCACAACCGCTTATTAACTGTCAATCAACAACTTTGTTCATCTCAGGTGCACACAGTAACATTCATTGTGAAAAAAGGTAGTCCAAATGTCACACTACTGTACACAGACAGGCTATGGTGAAGTGAACTCCAAAAACATGTTTTTTTTCTTACTACGGTCTTAACTCTCAAAATGTAATGTTGTCAGTTATCAATATGAAGAAGTCTACATGCCAGATGGTTGGCCGTTCATGAGCTTGTGTGGAGGAATGCATGCTAAAAAAGGGTCCAGAAACATTTGATGTGTGTGATACAGATAACAGGCAGTGAGAACAGAGTAGATGCAATTAGATTACAATAGAGTGGAAAAATGGGCTGTATGCCCTTGTGTTAATGTCCACTTATAGCCTAACTGTGCGCCACAAATGGGGCTTATACTTCTTTCACCTCAGAAAATCATAAACCCTCTCTAGGCGTCTCAGCTTTACCAGAAATGGTCGAAGGACTGGGTGCCAGAGTGACATATAGGACAATCACAGAGACTCCTCTCTAGGCTGTGTTGTGGAAAAGGATGGGCTTGACCATGCCTGAGAGGATCTTGGGCACATGAACGCTCACAATCTCTGAGATCATCTCTGGGAAGTTGACATGTGACTGCAGGGACTGGGCTTGGATGAACAGATCATAGGTGAACTGGTGTAACTGCCTCACAACCTGAGAATGAGAGAAAAGAGGAGAGAGAGAGAGAGGAAGAGATCACACAGAGGTTATTAGCAACAAAGATGATGCGCTTAAATGTGTACGACATTGAAAAAGAACAAAGCCTGAGGATAAAAGAAGAAATGACAAATGACATTGAAGCCTGTCTTCTGACATGAGCTTTAAGAGGTGATTTAAAAAGATGACAGGAGAAGACTAAGCTGAGCTTAAGGCAGAGTAAAGCCGAAGGGGTCTGAGCTGCTAAGTCTTGATCAACTCTGGTTTGCTACCAGGCCCTCCAGCTCATAAGGCATTAGGAGATCTGAGAGGTAAGTGGGACAGTCAAAGCTGAGCTGAAACTGCTGCATCTCTGCTCTCTTTGGGAAAAAAACCTTCCAGCTCTTCTGGTCACGCCGCAGTCACTGATGTCAGCAGTTGTTCTTAGACCTCTAATTGTTCTTACCAATTAGTATTAAAAGTTCATCTAAGGAGGAAAGCTCTTATCTACAAGCTCTTTTGGTTGTGTCCCTCCCAAGAATCTCCATTCATAGCTCTAAAGACCAAATAAATGATTTCTAAAGACCAAAAAATGATTTCGCACAAAACTCCCAGAAAATACTATGAATGTGTTTATTTAAACCATTATGAATATTACTTTATTATTATGAATCATTCCTTTGGTCTAGCTCAGAGAAACAGCGCATCTAAGCCAATCTCATGCATAGACAAAAATCAGCAAACTAGCTTTTGTCAAAATGTGTAACCACATCAGGCCAGTAAAAGGGACTCGGCCATTACGGTAAATATCCTTTCAAAACCAGGAAACTCACAGGTCGTCTGACTCAGTTGAGTCAGTTATGTCTTTATGCCACCATAAAGTTGATTATAAGTTCTGACAGTTTTTTAAATAAAAGAAAAAATAATATACATACATGTTAACATATATACCTGTTACATACATACATATACATTTCACATATGTAAAATGTGTATATATATCCAATAATTTACTATTTTGTTTGCCATCTGAAACCAGTGCTTCATTTTGGGATGTGTTTATGGCATTTTGAATGCAGTGTTTCATTTAGAAGGACATATGAGGCATTTTGCATTTTGTGTGAGCAGTTTTGGGAATTGTGTGTAGAGTTTTGAAAAAGGAAAACTTTAATACCTTACCACACCCTAAGCTAAAATAAAAGGCCTTTGTACAAATCGAACATCACACTGTCCTCTACTGGATGTTAAATTATCAAATAGAAATACAAATCAGCACGTGGCTGTAACACAGCAATTGCCTTTACGGCTCCTAACCTTTTCAGCTTTTTCAGGCGCTGGACCATCAGACAGGTGAGTTTGTGTTAATAGTCTCTAGAGATAGTCAACTATCCGGAGCGAACTTGTGTACAAATAAAACACAGAGGTGTAAATTATTTATATTTTCAATTAAATTGTAATTCAAAGCTTGACAACACAAAACTTGGCCAAGCTACATTTTCTTTTATTTGGACGAATGAAAGCTGGACAGAAATCCTTCTTTCCCTCTTCAAAATAACCAGGAGGACAGAGATCAGGGACATATTGGCACTCACACCAGTTAACAGAACTCACATTACATTACAGTTTTCAGGTTTAAAATGTAATTTCCATTGTTGGTGGTTGGAACAACTGCAAAAACTGCAGAATTCCTTATGGAGCGTTATGGTTATTTCTGATGTAGCAATGCTACCACCAGAGGGCGACTCTATCATTTCCCCCTCATCGTCTGCAACCAGTCTAGAGCCCTTTGGTATGTGTTTAACCTTAGTTGATGCCTGGGGATTTCTGCACAAACCGTAAGTGTACCTCAAGTTGTCACTTGAGAAAAATGAAAAGGAATTACATATTACAGTTTGTATAGCTCTGTCAGTTACAAACTAAACTAGACTGTGGTTTAAATTTTAAATGTAATAACTGATGGCCTCAACTGAAGTAATCCAGCCATGAAATGATCAAGAACTCTTGATATAGTCTAGTTAGTTAATATGTTAACGCTGTATTGCTGTGCGCCAAATACAGTGTTTGTGTACTTGGGAGGCACTTTGCTCTATATTGGCTGCGCAAGTAGTTCTGGGAAACTAACTAAAATTACAATTATATAATAGTCACAGCATGGTGTGTATGTAGAATTATGTCTATTACCGACTGGAGGTAGTCCAGCAGCTGTGTGAGCTGAAACAGCCTCTGTGTACGGGTGGTCTCCCCGCGGTGGCTGACCAAGCGGTCCAGCTCCTTGATGTAGGAGGTCCGCAGTTCATCAAAACAACGCTGGCTCTTCAGGCCTTCCACTGGCACTGTGACCACAAAGCCAGAACACAACAATAACTCTCACACACTTTATTCATCCCATCAATTCTCTTAAGTAATGGCTGCACTCTATCATTGTCCTATTTCACTTGCTGAGTTGACATTCAGCTTATTATTTCAGACATGGTCTCAGCAGACTCACTGATACTGAAGAGGACCAGGGCTTTCATGCAGAGGAACTCCTCCTGGGTGACCTTCAGCATGCAGAACCTCTGGGAGAGCAGCTTCATCCTCACACAGTCTTCATACATGCTGGACACTTGCATCCGCTGGCTGTGAAGGTGGGGATAAGCAGCATGAGAGGAGAAGATGGAGCACCAGGTGCGACAAAAGGAGAAGTGAGAAACCAAGAGAGGGCCAGGCAGAGAGAGATATTGAAAGGTGGAAGACAATTAACGGTGGCAGAAGGGGAAAAAGAGGGAAAAGCAGCAGAGGTGAGAAAAAATGAGTGACATGGATAATGGAAAAAGAGAACGACAGAGAGGCAGCGAAAAATGAGGGTCAGTAACAAGGGCAGGCGCATCCATTACCATGCAGGTCAGAAGCAGCCCAATAGAGCGACAGAGGTCTAATGTAGGCAGAATGAGTGTTTTGCTAATGTTGAAACCAGCCAAGTGAAAGCTCCACTGAGGGCCTGAAGATGTCTTTAGCATCTTGAGCAACACCCTCCTCCGACAATTTAATCATAAGAGGTGGTGGAATCGCTATTTATGTACGTTGTGTACAGTGATTTGCTTCACAAACTCTGTTAACTTTTTAGAAGCACAAAGAAAAGACAGAGGACAGGAGTTGAAGTGTCAAAAGTGTTTTAGTAGGAGGCTGGAAAGGGGTTGCGGTGCAAATCAAAACTTGTCAAAGTGAAAAAAGCAACAACACAATCAGGCAGCAGTTCTGACGATGTTTTCTTAAAAAGATGAAATGGAATAAATCATCTGAGGTGATCCCTCTGCGGCCACATATATGAGATGCAAAGGAAACGGTAAGAACAGAATAGACTTGTTTACTGTCTCGCCCCAAAAAAGGCGACGTTCATTGTGTGATTTCTTAAAATCTTCCTCTGAAGCTAGTATTCCCCTGTGCCTTCCTTTCCAATCACAATGACAGGTAAAATTCCATGATATTCCAACAAACCCAGTGTCACAATGATTATCACAGCCCAAACAAACTTTCCTTGTTTGATGAAGAGACTGTGCCAGGTGTGACAAACTTCTATAAACTTTGTTTATCTCAAACACTTAAATGTTAGAACTCGGCAGAATTTTGCCATGAAAAATATTGTTTTTTGTGACTTACTCATTGAAGACCAGGTCTGGAGCAAAGTAGAGCATGGAGCTGTTAGTATTGGTGTATGACCTCCAGCCCAGACCGAACACCATCACCCCCATCCATGACAACTGAATCACTGACATCTGATCATCCACATGCAGGTCACGGAAACCTGACAGAAAACACGTTTTAAGTCAAACAATACTTAAACATGATAAAACAGGTAAATTAAATAAATGTGTGTATGGGTGCATTGATGGCCATTTTCAGCCTGACATTCTCAGCTTAAATATGAACATACTCCCCTCTAGTGGTAAATATCTGAAAAAGCTAGTTTGCACTAAATGAGATTGGCTGCACCACATGACAGTTTAACTGGCATAAAATCTGTTATCTGGTTAATAAGATTTTTAGGGCCTGCCCAGTGCTAACAGTTAGGACACAATTTTCCTGATGGCTTTGAAGCTTGTCTAAAACATTTGCACAAGTGATTCTTGTGCCTGATTTGCCTCTCACAGTGTCACTGCCCTCTTGCTCAATATGGCAAATCTGGCCTTGCAGTGTTTTGCTTGGCTTACAGTACAAATGGTTTATCCAGAATTACTCAGAAGCACCTACGTGTAGCACAGACTCGTTTGCAGTGTGTTCCAAGTGTGGCCTAGATGAGTTTACCTGGTATTGCCTTGGCCCAACGCACCACGGTTACCAGCTGTCTTTCCCCCAGCTCATTGAGGCTGGTGAGCAAGGACGCAGGGCTGTCTGGCTGGGCAGGGTCATGTCCGGCATTGACCACAATCGGCTCAATGGTCTGCAAGACACTGAGCAGGTTGAGGCAGGAGCGCAGCGTCGGGGGGATACCTGGAACCAGGCCTTGGGATGCTGCTAAAGATATACAGACTGAATCATGCACAGACCAGAAGAATAGCATAAAAAACACTATCATGGTTTTAATTGCAGAATATGCTCATTATTAAGTTAGCATGATACTTGAGCTTATCGGACACCAATCTTCACTTTGAGCGCTGGCAGCTGCACTTCCGGGGCCAGAGAAGACATCTTTCTTACCGGCCCTTTCTCCTCTCTCTCCAGTCCCCCACGGAGACAGAGGTTGCTCCCCCTCTCCGTTCCTTGTCTGTCCGGCTCCCTTTAGCCTGCGACCTAGAATCCAAGACAATACAGACAAGCAGAAGACAAAAGCGTAAAAGGGAGATAAAGAGATTCCTTGTCAAGTTGCGAAACAAATCCCCAAAACAAACCGGAATACTAGAAACAGGGCTATACTTCAATGACACCAGACTACGGAGCTGTCATAACCATGTGGTGAGGTTCTTGATCACTGGATACTAGGTGAAAAATGCTCTTCTGGCCTTTGCTGAATTGCATTTGTTACACTGTATTTAAGCTGGAACATTTGATTAGTAAGTTCTGATCCAGTGCAATGTAAGGTATCTGACCACCCTGACCCCATTTTCCAAATACACACCACACATACTTTCCTTCAGGGTACAAGGTAGATTTATTTATCATTTAACAACACGGGGTTGTTTAAGAGATTAGTTCCCTTTAAGCTACTCACAAAAACATATTCCTCATCTGTCTCATTCTGTTCTCATGCTCCTCACCTTTAAGGCTCATTCCCGACATGAAGCATCTCTTTAAACGGCACGAGGCGCAGTTTTTCCGCCTCAGTTTGTCGATGGTGCAGTCGTTCCGGCTGGCACACAGATGGTTCTGCTTACCTGTTGGGACACAAAAGTCCTGAGGGGGTGAGGGAGGGAGTTCAATAATGCCTCAGCTTCCACTCATAGCAACGAAATGTGGGTGTTTGCTGATAACAAATAACTCGCCCTCATAATGTCAGGTCACTGTGCCCTGCCTGCGTGAATAAGCACGTGGGTGTAAGAAATTAAATCAGCAGTGGAGTAATTGTGCTTGTGCACTCGCATCTCACCAACCTGCAGCGGCTCTCTTGAAGAATACTTTGCAGCTGCCACAGGTAACCGCTCCATAGTGACAACCTGAGGCATCGTCACCGCACACCTGGCACACTCTCCTGTCTGACAGGTACACACCTGGAAACAAATCCTCATGCCTTGGCACACAGAGGCACGAATACACAGGTTTGTTTTGAAGGATTCAAAAGTGGGCACAGATACAGTTTTTATCTTAGACTGTTACAATATGCCTATAAAAAAAATCAAACAGATGTATTAAGATCAGATTTAGGTCACATTGTCTGTACTCAGTGTTGGTTCAGGGCGTAAAATCTCTAAATCCAATCCAATTAAAATAGGAGATTTCCATATGTCTTGACTGATTATATGACAACAAGTTATGTCAAAGGGAAACAAATTAAATATGAAAGAACTGTTGAGTTAGTCTTTTAAAACTTTTACTTAGGAATCAACAAGTGGTAACTGGTCAGTTTCTTCCTTTCCAAGCACAGAATGAGCAACAGGTGCTGTATCTCTTGTTTATAGCGACACTGATATATTAACTCATATTTTGCATAGTTAGTCACAGGACAAATAAGGACAGTTCTGGAAAGTTAGGGATAGGGTGAACTTTGATTTAGTTTAGCTGCAGACTGAAACACAACTTGGCCAAGGCCAGGAAGAGCACATGTGGCTGTTAGAGCAGGAAAGATTTAATGCTCCACAGCTATCTCTGTGGCTGAATGATTCTGCACTATTTCAACATATGGCTTTGGAAATAACCATAAAGAATAATTGCGTTTATTGAATTGATTTATTTGTACTGCTCTGTACTGCAAGTCCAGTGACGCTCAACAGAAATATCAAGAAATAAAGTATAAGATCTAGAAGGAGCTGTAAAGATTGGCAGATTAACGCCTACCCAGTTCATGCTCCATTTGTCCTTTTGTTTGTGATTAAATAAAAGTGTAACTGATCAAGTGGCAAGAAAGACTGTATTGCCCTCCTGACCTGGTGGCAGTGAAAGGCAAAACAAAACAAATCAAATCATTGTGAAAACCTGTTACTTACCTGAAACTGCGATCTCTGCAATCCAACCAAAATGAAGGTTCGGTCTTGATGGTGGAAAAGGTGGCCTGCTCTTGAGGGACTGCACTTTGGGAACTTTCCGCTTGACCATACCCTTGTGCCATCGCTGCTCGCGTGCCACCTTCACCCCCCTGCCCGCGCTTGCTATACCAGACACAGTGGCATTCCTGCCTGGATTCAAGAGACGCTTTCCCGCAATTACAATGTTTACACAATAAATTGTGTGCGCCGGATCCACTTCTCTCTGCCTCGGAACGGCCGCTGTATGCGCACCACGTAGCTGCGGCATCGCTGTATAGGTTTGGATCGGCAGAGAATGGTTTCAAAGGTAAGATCTCGTCCACCTCAGAGGACGCGGGAAGGTCTGTCACCGGGTTCATAAACAAGCTTGATTCCTTGCAGAAATATCTTGATATCACCGGGCCGCGCGTCACGGTCTGCGCCCTGTCCATTTCGCCGGATCTGAGCAGATCCATGCAGCTCACTTGCTGTATGCCAGGACACACTTCTCCAAAGTCGTCATCTCTTGGGTTAGTTTCATTCAGTAGGCTATTACGAGACGCTCCGAACTCCAGCACTCCTCGGAAACTACGCTCCACTGTGGAGTCGAAGTCTGCAACGGCGACGCCGGAGCAGTGGTTCATGCTGTTGTGAGGAGAAGACACTGTATCCAAACCCAAGGACACTGACACAGCCTTACTGAGCTCAGCAGTCGGGCACGCACAGGTGTCCGCAGTATCCAGCAGATTGATTTTTAAAGAGTTTGACGTTTCTTCAATTTCAGCCAAGCTCGAGAGGAGGGCCATCTTCAGCTCGCGTATTTACTTAAAGTAGTGCGCTGGTTGAGAACAAATAAAACAACAAGCTCCAGGCAAGAAAACGCCTACCCAATGAGACTCCGGGAATATGTCTCAGCGGATAGGAAATACAGAGTAGTCGTCGACGTAGGTTGCTACAGGCAAGGGACGTCCCGTCGATCTATTCCGCTGGCGAACTTTTTACAAAGTAACATTTTTCTAGCCCAGGCTAAAACTTACATCATAAGTAACCGTTAGAAATCGAGTAGGAGGACATTAAACTATGGCGTATTGACCGGATTTACATACTGAACACCAACCCTAAATGTAATTTATTATCTAATCTAATTGGACTCAGCGCCTCCGCTGCAAAAAGTAACCACATTTCTCGCGAGAATAGTCAGGATTAAACAGTTAATTCACCATCACGGTCCTACAACAGGCTGCTGCTATTGGGTGGATTCAGGTATATTGGGATAGTTTTTGTAATTCTATCGATTGATCTCGTTCTTTTCATAAATTTAAAAAAGTAACCCAACATATGATATCTATTTCTGAATTCCTCAAGATGTCTGCTTACTTTATGTGAAGAAATTAAGTGTGCAGGCCTACAATATTTTTACAAAGCTTGGTTCACCATTTTGTTGTAGTTGACACAAAACTAGTTTCCACGAACATGTTTGGTAATTTGGGACACAGTTTTATAGGTGTATGCCCTTGCTTTTAACTCTAATGACATATTTCAAAAAGTATTTTGAACTTATCTCTTAACAAAAAATTAAATTAAATAGATGTCTAAGGTTATGTGATTTTATGTATTAGCCTGTCATTTGTTTTGATAGCTACATTTATTATTACATCAACAAATATCATCAGCCTAGACTATTGATTAAGATGTTAAAATCATAAAAGACTTGACAACATGTTGGCAAAAATGTTTATTTAATTTATTTATCTGTTTCTTGGTGCCATTCTATTCTGCAACAGACATTAAATTCATAATGGAATAAAACCATTCATAAGAATAAAACCATAGATTGAACAAAGTGTTATATTATAATTACATTAATTATATGTTACAGCACTATTAATTCTTAATTAATAATTAAACACATTTGCTTCATTGTTTGTCATTGTCAAAAGATTATGGGGCTAATTGAACCAACTGATAAGGCCTGTGGGAGATTAGCATCATTAGCATATTACTCTAGGCCTCTCTACTTAAAAGTTGCCTGTAGATTACATCTCTGTGGTTCTGTGTTGACATACATGAGGTCCCTCTGTATTTCATGTTATATGAATCCACACTAGTGATAAATTTCCTTCCCCCCCACTTTTCAGGGTAGAAGTAAAATGCTGTTTTCTTATGTTGTCCCAAAAATTACCTGATTACCAATATACCTGAATTTCCCCAAAGTGTTGTCAGATTAATCCTGCGCAATCACTGACCTTTGATATTCACAAAGAAAATGTAAAACAGCCTTAGGCTATATATGTTATATGGATGGTCACTGTAGTTTATTTTTGGACAGAGTGTAATGGATGAGGGCGTCAGCAATTTCAGAAGGATGAAGACAGCTAGAGAAACATAATCAAAACAAAATCAGTTTGATTCCTGTTAATTGCGACATATTTCCTTCTGTTATTTAATAATAAAATGAAAAAGAAAAACTTGATTGCTTGTTTCTTTGGGGACTCTGGGTTGTTTCTGGCAGCCCTGCTGTGCCAGAGCCTTTTCTACACTTGTTTTTTGCAGAAGTCATGGCATAGGGTCAGTGATGGGAGCTCTAGATTCTCTTTACATATATTGGATGGAGAAATATAATATAATTTTAAGGCTATAATTAGCTTTTATTTTTGATTGCAGCTCAGTTGAACAACAGTTTGCCTCATTAGTCAAATTGAAGGTGATGCTTAGGCTACTTATTCATATGGGAAATGACGCACACACAACACACTGATGGAGTTTCTCTGTATTTTATTTGTGATAAAGTGATAAAGAATAGAGGATTTACCATTTAGATGGAATAATAACAAGTGTCTTACATGTCATTGCTTTCATTAATCAATATTAAGAAGGTTTTCATAAGTTGGTATATTGAGATTGCAAATGTGTGTAATATGATTGGCAAAAGCAAACCTTTTGTGAATTTTCTACCTCTGCAATAATCTTCACCTACGATTTCATCATCTATCCATATCTTGCCTTCAGTCTGAGTGGGCCTACAGCAGCCTCTCTCACATGGACTCAAATTCATCAATGCGTTGTTTGGTGTTGCCCTGACGAATCTTACGTAGGGTCTTGTATTTGTCACGGCCTGCCTTCACATTGTCAGCATGGATCAGGTCATTGTGGGTCTTTTTGCTCTCATCTACAGCTCCGGCCAGCTCAGTGCTCAAGAACTGAAAGAGAACACGGGCACACAGTGAATGAAATGCTCTTCCCTGAGACTCTTTAAGAGACTATTCAGAAGCCTTACTCTTCTCCCCTAACCCCTGTACACCTCTCAGTCCCCATCTATTGTCCACAGTTATTAATTCTATTTTGTGAGTCCTCTATGCAACATCATATCTTGTTTTGGCTGTGAGATAGAGACCAATCTTATTTCAGTTGTAGTAGGCCTGGATGGTCAGGATGATATTTGTGACTTGAATGAAAACAATGGAATGATAATGTACCTGCATTAGTGTTTAATTATGTAGAGTGCACTTGTTGTTAGTCATAAACATAATTTTTGGTGGCAATTAAGCTGCCATCTTTATAGCAGAGTCAAAACCTCTGTATGTGTCAGCAGACAACACAGCAAATGTACCAAAGCATTTTAAAAATCACAAAACACAACAGCAACAAAACATACGCTGCATACCTCTCATCAAGCCTAATATCTTTTAAATGAAGCAGGTACATTAAAAATTACCAGCAAAGTACAATATAGAAAAAAATAGTGACTGAGATCCAGACATTCTCTGTAAACAAGTCTAAGAGTCTACAGACAGCAACTCTGTGACTAAATGTCAAAATACTAGCAGGGTCACAGGGACAATCCTAGCATGGTGATGTTTAGCATTTACCAGGTTCACCATCTAAATTTAGCCTGTAAGCCTGCTAACATGTGCTAGTTAGAACTATACACAAAGTGCAGCTGAGGATGATGGGAATCCTGTTAGATTTGCAGGTATTTAGTCATAAACCAAAGTATTTGGCAAATTGAAATTTTGACCTGTTGGTGGCGCAAGATGAAAAGCCGGGGGATCACCAAGGTTATTATGAGTTATACTTTAGGGACCTTGAAAATATGTAGTAAATTTCAAGGTAATCCATCTAATAGTTGTTAAAATATTTCTCTGTTTCCCACAAGTTTCAACCTCGTAGTGGCCCTAGAAGAAAAGTCAGGGGATCACCAATATACCATAAATATAAGCGTACATTGATTAACAAAAAATGTATATGAGACATATTGACCGAATATGTCTATATAAATAGCTAAAATTAGGGTGCTCATTTTAATACAGTCTTGTTTCATCATTCAGCTATTATCCAGTGACCATCAGAGTAACTGCAGAGTGAGGCAATGATGCATTGGCCTCAGCATTCATCTGGGGTGGTTCCTAATTTACAGAGCGCATTATTTACTGAACCAAGAACCCCTGAATTAGAGGCAGATTGGTTCATTTGTCTGTACTCTTAAACGCTCCAGGACTTCTAATCTTTAGCAGAACATGACTTCTGACCTGAAGGCGAGTAAGAGAACAGCAAATCAGCAAAATAGGACATTTGATTATATTCACTTAACCTTACCTTGAGGTTCTTTTGCAGCCTCTTGTTCTTCTGGGCCTCTGTTACTCTTTCCTCTTCACTGCGATCACGGACGGTGCCTGGAGAATTCAGCTCCGCGCTTGCCTCTGCGCTGCTCTCATCCGTCTCGTCGTGCTCATGAGAGTCGACTGAATCTTGGATGTGGACACCCATGAGTTTAGTCTTCAGCTCCTCTTTGGTTCGATCCAAATCAGCTTCTACCACGATCGCCTGTCGACACACAGGACTTGCAGTGAAGCACTGTGGTTGAATATTAAAGTGTAAGTAGTCTACTGGATTAGTTCCAGATTGTGATATTCACGATTTCACGACAAATGTTGTTTTGGCAAACCTGTCCATTACCTGTTGAATCCCTGGTTAAGATGTTATAGTGCAACAATCACTCATGAAGGCAAATAGTTGTCTTCTCTGACTTCTATGAAGTTATTTCTCATCATTGTGTGCAACAGTCTCTCGTGGTCATGAGTAAACAGAAATATGGCTTAAGACTACATGCAAGTGCAGTATGATACTCCTTATTTGTATGCAAAGATTTGCATACACTTTAGCTTACGCAAAGCAGTGCCTTCACAGTATGGAAGTGAATAGGGGACTATTAAAATGTAAACTTTGTAATTAAAATGTAATGATAATGCAATAATCCAATTTGAATTTTATTTTCCACATATTATATGACAATATTAAAATGAAAATGGAAAAGCTATTTGACATTTCATTTTCATAGTCTTACCCCACTGTACAGTGGACGATATTCAAATGTTAATTGAAATTCAAAACTGAAAATACAATAGAAATAATATAACCTGATTTTTCCATTTATGCAAGCAATATTTAAGTCAAAATGAAAGTGAAAACGGCATTTGACATTTCATTTTCAAAGGCTTAATCTGCTGTACTGGACAACATTCAAAGGCAATAAGCGAAACATTGCCCCTAATCTCAAGGGCAGATATGTCACTGGGGACATATATCATATGTCATAAATTTCTCACCTGATGGTCTAGATTTGTCGCTAGTCGCTTTTTAGAACTAAATTCGACGAGGGTCTGTGAGGCATATGAAGGGAGAGGACATAATCCTTTTAAACTTAAAAACACATCGGACTCCTAGTAGAGAATGAGAGCTGTTAACCATTAGTGTACCAAATTCAATGACTGGACACAGACGGACAACAGTTGTCATATTTTAATTTCTGGATTAAAATTATTACAATGGAGAATTCAGTAGTTGCTGGACATTAGTAGGAA
>NC_060168.1:9764452-9768867 GCF_021292245.1 Micropterus dolomieu | reverse complement strand
TGAATGTGTGAACCACTTGATGACATCAATGTCATAGCAGCCTTAGAGGTAGACTTAACAATAGACTTAAGAATAAGTCTTAGATCATGGGAATAAAGTAAATAGGTCTCATGCTGACAAGTTCTTCAATTTTTTATGTTTGGAGAAAAAGTCACCTTATATCTTAATCTATTTAATTGAAATTGAATAACACCCAGCATGCAGGTGTGTTTTGCACCAGTACCAGGCTTTCCTGGCTCTTGGTCTGGGTTTCAGATTGGCACAGCAGAGCTGCTTTAGCTTCCACTGCAGCTCTTCGGTCCTTGTCCAGGCGCTCAGCCTCCTGTTGAGCAAGTTTCCTCTCCTTCTCTAACTCAAGAGCCCTGCGAGTCTGCTCCTCCAGCTCTGAAACACACATACCCAGACATGCCCACATTGTATAAGCTTAGAGATCCCACAATCACAAATATTTCAATATACTAAGCCACTCTTTTAATGTTCTTAAACAGGGGGGAAAAAAACTCATATTGAGAAACATTTGTATTCAGAAAGTTGTCAGACCATCTTGAGCTCTCTTTGTCTGTTCTTCAATCTGTCTCAGTCTCTCCATCAGCTCCATGGTCTCACGAGCAATCTTCTCGGTTTCCTTCTCAGCATTTTCCCGCTTTTTTTTCTCACTCTCCAGCAGAGCCCTGACAGGAGAATAGTGCATAAATACACATCTGAAAAAAAGACTATATCTCCTGACAGTTCTTTCTTAAAGCAGAGAGAACACACTGTAAACTGTAAAAAAGAATAATAAGCCATCATTATTTCCTTCCTTCCTTACCTCTCCATCTGCCTCTTGTTCTTCTCCTCCCTGGCCTGGGCCCTCATCTGCTGCACCTCAATGGTGTCAGGTTTACGTCTACGCATGTACAGGTCATGGTTCCCCATACACAAGGCCAGGATACGCTTGTTGATGCGAAGACGAGGTACGTAGAAAACAAAGTCCTTCAACACAAAAATTAGAGATCAGTGAGAGCCCACGGGTTGATTTATGGCATTCCATTAGCACCTATTTTACAGTTAATCATGTGCTTAATTGGGAGAATTTCTTATCTTTTCTTCTAAACTCATAGATGTTTTTTTTAAGTCTGTGCATTCAGTCAGAAATTGACATGTCAGGCTAAATTTATGTTTGTGACTGAGATCAAGTAGCAGCTGCTCTCAGTACGCTACTTGCTGTAATTTATGCATTTGCAAGATTGGTACTTCACTCGTCAAAAGGAAATGGCATTAGCTTTTGGCCTTCTGTTTATAGCCACGGTGAATAAATATGAATAGGTGTGTCTTTGAAGAAGTATTTGTGGGATCTCGTATGTGGTTGTGAAAATATTTTCACAAAAGTTGTTAATGCTAAGATAATGAGTACTAAGTTTTAAACCCTAAGCACTGGAGAAGGAGCAGCCATTTAATCCCATCCACAAACATCCATGAATCGAGTTAAGCTAAAACAAGCTCACGGTTCAACATACCATCAAGCTGAGGCATCCATTTGTCAGACTAGAAGAAACAGCCGACTCCCCCTCAAACCAAACTCCCTTTTAATATAGCCTGGCAGCATGTCCTGTATTTCATGTAATAATATGCTTCAAAGAATGTGTAGCTACTGCAAATAAATCACCATTAAGGACCACTAATAATAATGTTTTTTGTATACCGGAGCTTTCTTGTCGATTGGTTTGATGAGGAACTTCTTGTCATTGAAGGAAATATTTCTGATCTCGCTCCAAGGGAAGCCAATCTTTGGGGTCATCCTGTAAAATATTGGCATGGTATACATTTGTGATCAATAGTATAGCTAATAGAGGTTATAATTAGCATAGGTTTTTAACACACAATTAAAACGTTAAAAAGTTATGACGCAAAGAAAAGAAAAGGGGCATTTCAGCATGCCAACATACTCAGTGACAATGCATATACGCTAACGCAGGTTTAGCATGTTCAACATCTTTAGTACGCTATGTCAGCATGCTAAAATTAGCTAATTAGCACACAAAATACAACAGTGGCTGAAGTCATCAGTTAGGTATTGATTTTTCGATTAGAGAGAAGCCAGAGATGTGCTTTGGGAATTTTAACAAGTTAATCAAACTATTTTTGATATCAGGCTCAAAATATTATTCAAAGCAGGGTATTTTCACATGTTTTAAACCATTTCTGAAAGGGGATCTTTAAGGGATCGCCAGAGTCATTACAACTCCTCATGAGGGGAACATGAATGTCTGAAAGTCAGAGGGTCAGCAAAGCCATAGGGATTCATCATTTGGGAATAATAAATGTCTGTGCTGAGTTTATAGTAGATATTTTACTGGATAATTGAAAACCTTGAGCTGCTGGTGCTTAGGATACCACGTTGTGTAACAATCCTGTCAAGACATTTCACTAAAAAACAAATACGTCAACCTCGTTGTGATGCTAGATGAAAAGGGAGGGAATCACCAAAGGATTCATCCACTACCGACCATGAATGTAAGCGTACATTGTCTCACAGGTTTGTCAGACACACATACATTTTCAAATTGCAACCCACCTGTCCTTTTTGTCATAGATGTTCAGCCCCAGTGCGTCCACTCCCAGCCACAGCTCTGACCCTTTCTTGTTCTTGATGCTAAAGTAGTTGACCCCGTACATCTCCAGATCCTGGGCTATCTTTAGGTACTCCACCATGGCGTCTTCTCTGTAGTGTGGAGCAATTTAATGAGCTACAGAACACCTGTTAAATGCAAAAATTACTTTTTGTAGAAAGACAGCAGCAGTACCTCAGTATTCCCTTGTGCTCTTTGTGCCACACCTGGATTCTTTCCTCCCACTGATTCTTATTCAGCTTGTGCTGCTCCAAAACCCTGGTTTTATCAGTAAAGACAACACACCAGTTAGAATGACGAAACTGGAATTAACTTTAATATCCATAGTACGCACCTCTGTGGCAGCAGCTTCTCTCTTGTGAGGTATCCCGGCACGTGATAGTCTTTCCTGTAGTCTCCATGTTTGACCTGAACTGCATACGAGGCTAAGAGCACCGCAGTCTCAGGTGGACAGTATATGTCATCATTTAGGATGCTCTCTTTTACCTAAAAACCAGACAAAAGACAGACATATCTGCTTAAATACTCGAATCCCAAATGTTTTATGTTGCTGTCTGTGTAAAAGCATCATACATAACACTGTTAATGTGACTCACTGAGAGAGAAACCCTATGTGCTCTGGTGGTAGCGCACTTGGATCCCCTTTTTTGTGTGCATGTTCTCCCTTATGGACAACCCATGAGAGTTTAATGGATCAGCATAAGTCATCGTGGAACCCACTCTGGTCATTAAGACAAGTTGAGGATTTGGTTTTGAGAATCCTTATTAATCATTGCACAGTACCACTCTTGCATAAGACAGCATCATTTCTTTATTGTCACTGAATATGAATTGTATTTCTCTTTTTAAAATAGTAAATGAATGGATATGGCATATAAATATAATGGTGCCATCAAACAGAAAATGAATGAAGAGTGATTAGGAAAGTCCATCAACTTGGACGATGTTTCAGGGATGGACATTTACAACATAATTTTCTTTAAAAACATCAATTTCCTTGTAGGTGTACTCATCTCCAACCTGAAGAAAGAAGAGGCGCTGCGTTGCCTCCTGGATCAGTTCATCAGCGACATCCTCAGGGTAAAACTTGGCCCTGAACTTAATCAACAAAGGGTTGTCCCTCTTCACATCTTGAGCTGTCACCTGGGATTGGCACCCAACAGCAGAGAGAAACCAGAATAAAGAAATAGATACTAATTAGCCTCAATGGGGGAACGCAGTAGCATATTTCCAAAACCATTAAATGATGATGTCTATGAAGATTCTCAGTCATCCAGGTCATAGTTATCCAACGAAGGTTAAAATCAAGGGCAACTGGACTTGGTTGAAGGTACTGGAAGACGTTTCGTCCCTCATCCAAAGGACTTCTTCAGTTCTGACTGACTGGCAGGGAAACTCAGCTATTTAACCTCAGTGGGGTCGTTATCCCGGGTCATCGATACCGCTGGTTCGTTAGTGTTCCTTGTTGCTGGACAGCATTGTAAGGACAGCACTTACAATGCTGTCCTTTCATCACTTCCCAGGAAACTCAACAAACGTAACCTATTGGCCTCAGGTGAAGATACCAACGATGGTCGTTCAGTCTTGGCCACAGGTAGTCTTAACGACTGTAACGACTGTCGTCACAGCAACAAGGAACACTAACGAACCAGCGGTATCGATGACCCGGGATAACGACCCCACTGAGGTTAAATAGCTGAGTTTCCCTGCCAGTCAGTCAGAACTGAAGAAGTCCTTTGGATGAGGGACGAAACGTCTTCCAGTATCTTCAACCAAGTCCAGTTGCCCTTGATTTTAACCTTCGTT
>NC_060168.1:9702653-9764432 GCF_021292245.1 Micropterus dolomieu | reverse complement strand
AGACGTTTCGTCCCTCATCCAAAGGACTTCTTCAGTTCTGACTGACTGGCAGGGAAACTCAGCTATTTAACCTCAGTGGGGTCGTTATCCCGGGTCATCGATACCGCTGGTTCGTTAGTGTTCCTTGTTGCTGTGACGACAGTCGTTACAGTCGTTAAGACTACCTGTGGCCAAGACTGAACGACCATCGTTGGTATCTTCAGCTGAGGCCAATAGGTTACGTTTGTTGAGTTTCCTGGGAAGTGATGAAAGGACAGCATTGTAAGTGCTGTCCTTACAATGCTGTCCAGCAACAAGGAACACTAACGTTCGGGTCGTTATCCCGGGTCATCGATACCGCTGGTTCGTTAGTGTGAGGTTAAATAGCTGAGTTTCCCTGCCAGTCAGTCAGAACTGAAGAAGTCCTTTGGATGAGGGACGAAACGTCTTCCAGTACCTTCAACCAAGTCCAGTTGCCCTTGATTTTAACCTTCGTTGCATTACATGATGACATCTTCATTTAAATCCAGCTGTTGTGGGGAGTCAAATTATGCCAACACGGAATATAAAGTTTCTCCTCACCCTCTTGTTCAGCTTGAGCCAGGTGGAGAAGCCTTTGCTGTCCTGATACTGGAGGCCAAAGAACCAGGTTTCCCTCAGCCCGATTGTTTTCACTATCTAAACATCAACAAATAACGTCAAATCACACACTTGTCTGCCAAAGCACCTGTTTGTACCTGACTGTAAAGAGTACCTGGTCAAAAAGCTGTTTCCCAGTTGTGCTGGGCAGGATGGCAAACTCCAGCTCAGCATCCATGGTTGTAACTCGGACATTTATCTGCCAGAGAAAAACACTGAGATACTGAGATGCAGGAGGAAAAGATCCCTGCTGTTCATTCATCTGTGGAGAAGCATCAAGGAGCATGCAGAGCAACAACTGGGTAAAAAAGAGCAACTACTACCAATTTTGTAATAATTTAGTTTGTTCTTTGATACAATGCTGAATTTGTTGGTTCTTTGACAGCAAAATGACCAAAAAGAGTGTTCCTTACATTCTTCTGTTCAACCAGGAGCATCCAATCGCAAGAGGTTGGTGGGGACTACAATCAAAAAATGAAGCCCACAGTATATTTTAGACTTAATTGAGAACATGGGGTTCATTCCATGGTTCATAAGTATTAACGACTGGGTGAAAAACAAGGACACCCATTTAGTGTTAATCTTGCATAATAGTATCAAACCATATACACATATCGGCAGTTGTTGGTATATATTGACATGTACAAAAGAAAAAAAGCATCGCAATAGTTTGCTCCATTCCTCATAAACATTTTTTTTAAATTTATAAAAACAAGAAGAGAAAGCTAACCTTTGCTACTAAGCTAATCTTGTTTATCTAGATAGTGTAATGTGGTACACAATAAATCCAGGAACACAAAGGCATCAAATTAAAAACATCTGACAACTGCGCCAGATAATAATTGAAAAAGGTTAAGAACTGCAAACTAATGCCTTCTACTTGTAGTGTTATTAAACAAACTCAAAATTTAATCAAACCAATACAGTTGCAATTTAAACATTTCAACTAAATAAGAAACACAATAAAATTAAGCTATAAAAAAATTTAAGTTGGCTACTTACAGTGGACATTTGTTTTTTTTTTATCTGTTGTCGAAACACTTTTTCAGAGAGGTGCATGTAGTAGCTTTTTCTCTGCGGAGTCATATGAAACTGCTTGCAATACCTACAAGGATTATACTGCATGAGAATGGACCATTGTATTGTTCCCAAGTACTTCTCTCTTGGTTAATCCAGCGGCAGCCCCGTGCCCACGTGTTTTATAGAGGCAGCCTGTATCTTCTGTGAAGAGTTTTCCTCTTAATTTGATTGGGTTTTAACTGTGTATCACTCATCTAGACAGGATCTTTGTCTCCCAAACCTATTTATAAAGGGAGACAAATCAACAGCACCTCTGCAGCACCTGATGATCCAGTTGCTGTGAAGGCGCCATGCAGCACATTCTGCTAATCTAGTAATCCTTCCAGTTAATGTTTTAAGCATATGTTGTTATGACAAACAGTGATTTTGGGGTTGGTGTGTTTGGTTTGTAGGCCTGTTGGTAACTGCTTATATTGTTTTTGAAGTAGCTAACAGGGCTGTAGCCAGAATTAAAGATAGGAAATATATCCAAGGAGGAAATATATCCAAGGAACCCCTGACCCCTGCAGCTAAATTTGAAGAGACTGAAAAACAAAACTATTCATTTTGATACCTGCAATATTCAGTTCATTTGACTGCATTGGCCTACTTTTATTTTATTTTTTGTTATAACATATTATGTATTCTCTTCTAGGAAAAACATCCTTATTATTAGAAAAAATCATTGAATTTGTATATTTAGCATTAATTTATGTACATTTACCTGACGCTTTTTATCCAAAGCGACTTACAATTGCTTAGTATGTCAGAGGTCACACGCCTCTGGGGCAGCTAGGGGTTAAGTGTCTTGCTCAGGTATACAATGGTGGATGTGTCACAGAGAGGAATTGAAGTCGGGTCTCTCACACCAAAGGCATGTGTCTTATCCACTGCTCCATTACCACACTGTGTATTTCCTAATTGTCAAAGGCACTAAGTCTAAAATTAGTAACTTTAATTTAATGTATAGTATCTCCTAACACTAAAAAGGGCCATTTTACATAACTGGCCCACTTTTACTTTTAATTGTTCAAGTAGCTTATATTTGTCTGATTTTGAATGTGGGACTTTCACTTCTTTCTTCCTTGTGGTAGATTACTAAAACGTTTACTTAAGTAATCTGATTTGAATACTTGTTTCACCACAAGCTACAGCCCTGACAGCTAAAGTAAACAACTAGAGGGAAACATACTCCATGTTGTCCACTGATATGACCATAACATTCTGTTGTTTTCTTCCTGTTCCTTCCACTCTTCAGAGGTCTCCGGTGATTGTTCTTACTCTGTGTAATGTTATATTAAATGCTAATGTGGGAATGAAGTTGTTTCCATCGCGGTGTAAAAGCTGGTTTAAGGGGAAGTGGATGCTTTGTATTTCAGTTTAACTCAGGCTGTTTGTGGCAGAGGACTCGTGGCGCTATTAAACACGAAGCCACGGTTTCACGTAGAGGGGCGCGCGCTCGTGTGCGCGCTCACACCGGCTATTGTGTTTTTTATCAACAAGGAGACCACCGTGGCCTTGCGGGTAACTGAGCTGGCCAGCTGAACGACAAGGGACTGCTAAACTATGGCAGACGAACAAGAAATAATGTGCAAATTAGAAAATATCCTGGAAATACGGTAAGACTTGGACGTGGAATAAAATGAAAATGGTTGTCAGATGTTGGTACTGAGAAACGTTATCTAAGCTAACGTTAGCGTGCCAAGAATGAAGCCCCTTTGGCGTCGCTTTTGTTACTGAGCTAGCTAATATTAGCCGGTCTGCTGCGAACCCTGTCTTTAATATGATTTTGCTGTTCCAGTTTTAGGTAGTTTCCGACAGGGTTGGCAAGAAATCACAGCAGGCTAACATAGATACAAAGCAGCTGTAGTTGAGATGCATTTTCGGATCATACATGCATCAACATTCCAGATGTGTATCAACAAAATGCCAGATGTCCTTTGCTAATTATTTCTGTGGGTAAGCTAGCTACGTAGCCAGCAAGCTTGGCCGTCTGTCATTAACTCACTAACAGTTAAACACCGGTAGCAGGATCGTGTTTGTTTGCCCTGAAGTCTTTGCAGCCACGCTTAATAACTGCATAACAGATGTACAGAATGCAGTAATTCATGCACTTAATACATTAATTCACAGCTGTACTAATTGTTCATTCTGCTTAAAATCAATACAGAACGTCTTAGTTATTGAGTAATTCACAATTTTACACAAATCCAAAGCATTGCATGACAAATGGAGAATAATGTGTGGTGCTTTTTTTTTTTTTATTTTTTTTTTTATATATATCTTAATGGATTTTTTTTTTGTGAGGGGAATAACCTGACAGCTGGCGTATTTTGTCTGTGCCACTGGCTGCAGTAACAAGACTGTCCAGATGCAGAAGATCAAGTCTCGTCTTAAGATTGAGTTTGAGGCTCTGGAATCTGAGGAGAAGCACCTGAAAGAGTACAAACAAGAGATGGATCTGCTTCTACAAGAGAAAATGGCACATGTGGAGGAGCTGCGGCTCATCCATGCAGATATCAATGTGGTAAGTGAGTAGGTGGTGGTGATGGTGCAATGGATAAGACACATGCCTTTGGTGTGAGAGACCCGGGTTCAGTTCCCCAATTGTGTCCCTGAGCAAGATACTTAACCCCTAGTTGCTCCAGAGGTGTGCAACCTCTGACATGTATAGCAATTGTAAGTCGCTGGATAAAAGTGTCAGATAAATGTAATCTAATGTACTACATTCAGAGATAAGCACCATCTGTAGAGAAAATGTTACTAACAGTTCCTCTATTATTTTAGTGTAAAAGATATGACTAGAGACAATGACAAATAGCTTATATTGAGCATATTACAAACACATATTTCTGAAATCTTGTCCTCTCAGATGGAGAGCACCATCAAGCAGTCGGAGAATGACCTGAATAAACTTCTAGAAACAACTCGCCGCCTGCATGATGAGTACAAACCTCTGAAGGAGCATGTTGATGCCCTCAGGATGACTTTAGGTCTACACAGGCTCCCTAACCTGAACGAAGAAGAGGAGAAGCTCTCCCTGGAGTCAGTATAAACACACAGACACAAAAAAAATGCATGCACAGTGCACTTTGTTATTTTGGACAGATGTTGCTTGATTCAGTTTACAGTGTGTTTACAACCATGTTTTACATCATCTTTAGGTCTCATTAAAGGTTATTTTTAACATACTGTTTGCCAATACTACTGCCAATTGACACAGAGATAAAAAACATCATAATATTTTGGACTACATATGAAAGATAACTTTTTTGTAATTTATTATATGATACACTTAAGCGTCACTTTAGCTTTATTGCAGTCAGTCAACAGTCAAAATAGCATAATTCACAAAGTACAGTACATTTAAAATTCTGTCTTTATGTCACTGCACTGACACATGAATATCCTCTACAGTTTAACCATACAGATTATCAGACAACAGTGGATACAATACAGCAGCTAGCAGACCATGTAATATCTTATCTTCAGTGGTCACTGTCAAGTTACATTTGAGTAGCATGTCTGCGTGATTGCAGCAACCAATGACATTTCATTGCACTGACATAGTGTTAGAATGTGATGCATGAAGTACTATGTACACGTATTAAAAACAAGTATCTACAAGTTGAAATTGTGTACTGCTCAAAGCCCGAGGTAATTAGGCTTGCAGAGACATAATGAGTTAATTTTGTTTGTTTATAGGCCAAAAGTAAATATATATAATTGGACATACACAAATTAAAATGGTCAAAGTTATGGAGCCTTGTGGCACTCCACATATAATCAGTGACTTTGATAAAATAAACCCACTCACAGAATGTTGGAATTTCTGCCTGGTCAAACAGTACCACTCCAGTGCAGTCCTTTAAATACTGACCCAATGCTTCAGTCTATTAATAAGGATACTTAGGTCAACTGTATCAATTGCTGAACTACCACAAAGTAACCGTTGCAGCATCAGGCTGCAGTAGCACTCAACAAAATTTATGACTTGACGACAGCATCTGTCATAGTGTTGTTGCGTCAGAATGACTCAGCGGCAACAGAATCCAAATTGGTATTAATATGTTATGTTATAAAAACATCACTGATGTTATTACTCAAGACTGAGGAAAAAGAAGGGAGTTATGAAACAGGCCTGGTAAAAATCACGAGGATCACTTTTTTTCTGGCACAAGCAACCTTGAAATATTCAGACACAACCAGAGGACAGAGTGCAATCTGGTTGCTACATAATTTAACATGTCTAAGAGGAATTCAGTTGATGTGATGTCCGCAGGGCTAGAGCACAGACTCATATTTTGATAAATCAGCCCAATGTAACTCAACGTATTTTGATAAGTACAGAGACCGTCCTTAAACCCTAGATCAGATGTCCTTAGCTTTATTTATGTTGCTTGATGCAATTACATAACCAGAGAGGAATATTTTTGACCCTCAAAGATGGTTGATTGTTGTGTATTCTATAAAACTAGACTGAACAGATTAATTTATGATTACAGACACAAAAACAAGCTAAATGTACAAGAAAAGATTTTGAACTGACTCAAAAGTAAATCATAATAACATTTATAATTACAACAATAACAACCGTATGACGCAAAATCATTGTGGATATTAAAATGACTGTCAATTGTAGTTGAGAGCACAAGCAATATTTCCAAAATTGCTTTTCAGCCTGTATTATTTAGGTTCAAATACAGTTTAACCAAGGTAGGGCAACATTGTGCAATAGTACATGCCTAATGGCTAACATGGTTATACATAGTAACAGTAATAGTTTTACTGACAGTTCTCTTGGGTGGAGGAATGTCACAGGTTATGGCAGCAAGGTATTTTATTGGCATGACTCAAGTCTTTGAAGGTAGTGGTTGAGATGACAGGTGGTAGTCGCACATGAGGAGCTGCGTCTACTGCGTTGTAGACAGTTGGATCAGATGTTCAGATCAGATTTCTCAGATGTTGATGGCAAATTGCAGTTCCCTGTTCTTCTGTCGCCATGTTGTCATATAGGTTTTTTGTAATGGTTGGAAGGCCAGACAACCTAGTGGTGCTCTGCACGCGCTGGAGCAAAGCCGAAGAAGGATGGAGAACTAACATTTGAGACGGTTTGGCTGTGAGGCAGTTAATTTCCACCTGTGGTCTGATGAACTCGAATGATTTGTCTGATTTTAATATTCAGTCATTGATCTTTAAGGAATATTGAGCAGGCTTTCTTAGCCCCAATGTAAACAATAATACATTTTTACATTCTTTAATATACCTTGGTCGTAATGCCAAAGGTCTGGTGAGTAATAAATCCATTTTCAAGCATGTCCTTGTTATCCACAACACTGCAGGCACATCAACTGCAAAAACTGCAGCTAGAATAATGGCGCTAGAATACGGATGCAAGGTCAGTCTCAGTGTCGGACTACTGGAGACTCTCAGGTCGTGGTTGCTTTATCATCCACAGAAATTTTGCTGTGTGGGAGAAGCCCATTGCATGGCCCTTTGAAGCTCTAAATACAGAAGAGTGTGGCAGTAGTAGAAAAAGACTTTTTTATTCGAGAGTCTTTTCTTCGATCATACAGATCAAAAGAAAGACCTAGTTTGCCAGCAATGATTCTGCCAGTTGTGGATTTGGTCCCTCACTCACAGGTACAGCTGTCAAGATGTGACATTCCTGCTCACTTTTGGACATTTTTTGTAACTTGAGAGTACATTTAAAAAATTAATTGTCATTTTTCACTTCGGTTGATTGGGATATTTTATTTACTGTGTAAGATCTTTAATTGTGAGGAAGGGTGCTGGACCACAGAGCTGACAAAATTGTTGGCAGGCTAGCTTCTCAGTTCAGCTGTGTACTATGTGGAAGCTCAGATGATGAGTTCATTTCTGGCCAAGTGGTAGTCGTCTCTTTTCCTTTTTGATAGCGTGTCCCTTCATGTTCCTGAGTTTATGAGAGCGTTGTGGCTTATCACTGTTGTTCTGCAGTGTTTTTTCTCAGAAGCCAGTACTCCTCATAGAGAAAGGCGAATGATGTTGGATGAGGAGATGCTAAAACTATCACTTTTACATCTTGCTGCCAGCGAAGTAATGTTAGTGTAATTTTAACATCCAACATTGCTTGGATTTATATCACACCTCTGGCCTGTGGGGTGTGATACTCTCTGCAATAGCAACAAAATTCAGTTCACTGTCACAGAGGAGTAAAGAAACCAGAAAATATTGACAATCTATGGATTAATTGTTGCAGTTCTTTTATTACTGTGAAATATTGAAAATGTTTCTGTTAGTGTTGTGCTTGTAAATAAAAAGCTTTAATGTTTGGTGTTTCAGTGGATCACGGTTAAAGGAAATCCATTAAATTGGTTCTGTGAATGCTCTGCTCTACCACAAACCTATTTTGAGAGAAACCAGAGCGCGTAAAGAAATGGGATATCACTTCTCTTACTTTTGAAAATGGGCCAGTCAGCCATAAAGTCCAAGGCCAAATTTCTTTCCCAGCCCTCCCCTGCCCACACACAGACACACTTGCATGCATGCAGACAAACACTTTTAACAATGACTGTACTTTTTCTCAGAGTTGTACATACAAAAAAAGAGGATGTGTGAGATTGACTAGAATGTTCTCCAATTTAAGTCTCCTTTGTATCTGGTTGTGCCACTCCAAATCTCTCAATACACCGTGTAGATGGGATAATCTCAACTGTGATGTGATTCATAGGCCCTAAATAAGAATCACAGCTAGCCAGGCTTCTCTCTTTCTTTGCTTTGAACAGTTACTTTGAGAAGCAGAAAGCAGAGTGGCAGAAGGAGCCGCATGAGCCCACCATCCCAGAATCCCTTGCTGCCGCTGCAGCAGCAGCACAGCAGCTTCAGGTGTCCAGGAAGCAAGATGCGCGCCAGACAGCCACTTTCAGACAGCAACCCCCACCTATGAAGGTACTTACTTACTGACCTGAAGTAGCTGCAGTTGGGATGTGGAAAATAAGATAGATTGATGGTTTCACCAAATAATTGAGCAACAAAAGAACTGTAAATTTTCAAGATGCAATCATCTCCTAGTTGTGTCATATTTGGAGAAAATGGTAAGAATACAAACTCAGACACCAGCTTAATGTTGAATAAATAAAAGGAATAAGCTCAGTCAGATACACACAGGTACAACTTAAGTTGCTTGCTTATCTGTACAACACAGTAAGGACATAATATGAAGTGATTGCACTAAATGTCTCCCCCTCTCTCCAGGCTTGCCTGTCTTGCCACCAGCAGATTCATCGTAATGCTCCCATCTGCCCATTGTGCAAGGCCAAGAGCCGTTCCCGTAACCCAAAGAAGCCCAAGAGGAAGCCAGATGAGTAGATCCTACTCTACCTTCAGCTTTGGTAGGGTTCAAAGGGACCTGGTCCAACACACTGATCTAAGATCAGCCATGTACGTCACGATATATGGCTGAAATAAGAGATCTGTGCTTCAGGACAATTTCCATAAACAGTTCACACTTTAACAAACTGTCTTAGTACTTTTTTCCTAAACTGTCAACAGTTGATCGAGGATCAGGGCCCTGTTTCAGAAGGCGGGTTTAGTGAAAACTCCCAAGTTTGTTAAGCCTGAGATGTAGGAAACTCTGCGTTATCTGTTTCAGAGACTGAGATCAGGTAAACTGTAGAACAGTAACTTCAGAAACTTATGCTGTGAAGCTAACCTGCTCTAATGTGTCAAAGCGTCGGTGTTGACGCCCTGGGAATGAGAACGGGCAGGTTCTTCAAACTCTGGAGTTTCTCCCTGACTCCTCCCCTCCTGCGGAACCTGAAGTAGCTATGGAACACAATGTTCAATTCCCTCATTCATACTGTTGTTACCAAAGCACATACGTAACGCATTCATTTGTAGAAGTTTATGTCTTCAAAAACATCTAAATCCTGGTTAGATATTAGATTGTTATCCAGACGTGATCTTTAACACGACCACGATCCACCGCTCATCGATGTGAGGACAGAGACAGCGTGCATTCATCCTCAGCACAGAATAAAATATTTAGGCTACACTGTACTTCTTTCACTATGACTCTGGATGTCAAGACAGCTTGTCAACAGTTGCACTGAAATATTAAGCATTGGCTTAATTAATTCAGTAATTACTGTAAACAAGTCTTTATGAACCTGTAAATGATTGATGAATCAGTTGATGTTGGAATGGAACATTCCCATCGTAGTGTTCATGTTGGAAATGATGTGAATGTTTCTGAGCGGTGATGATTGGGGTGCAGCTGAAACAATTTTAAAATTCTAAAACTGTAAATGTAGTTTAAAAGTGAGTTTTTGAAATATTAGCAAATAATAAATATTGTAGTCTTATGCTGTTTTTCCATTACCGGTACCAGCTCAACTCGCCTCGATTCGGTTTTGGCCTGCTGTCCTCAGATTTCCATTGCAGATAGTACCCAGAGATAGTACCCCTTAATGTAGCTGGTCGTCATAGCAACGCCACACATAACTGCCACAACGGAGGTGATACGAAAAAAAGCACCTGGTAGCATGTACAGGTACAACTTTTCCACAATGGAAAACCAAAAACAGGCGAGTCGAGCTGGTACCGTGCGGTGGAAATGGGGCTTTAATATGTTCTGAAAGCATTTTATTAAATGCGATCTTCAGTTATTGCCACCAGCATTTTGTCCGCGTCAGGTTACAGCTGAATAAAAGTTAAATCGATTGTAACATACAGGATTCCAGCATATCTGGTGAGTGAGCTACGCTGAATAAAATGTTAGTGTTAACGTATTGACTCCTTCCTCCATCCTGTTTTTTAAGATAAATGTCGTTGGCAGGCATTCATATTTCCTGCACCACTGGATTAAAATGGAGCCTCTGCTCTTTATTTACCCATTGCCGAGGTGAATCGTAATATCGCAGCTCCATTGATGATGGCTTTCTTTTCATTCTCCATGCACATACTTAACTTACCGTGAACATAATCAAAGTTGATTGAACTGTTCTGGAACCGAAAACTCTGGAGTTTCTCCATCTCAGGGTTTGTTAAACCTGCTTCCTGAAACAGGTCCCCGGTGTCATTCTGTTGTTTTAATCAGTGCTTTGGATGTGTTTATCTGTAATTGTATGACTTCTTTAGTAAGTATTCTAGCCCCTAACCATGTAACTGCAATAAAGCAAAAAGGAGCTTGATAAAATGTCTAAATAATTTTGCCCATGTTGCTATTGTTTATTGCCATAGATATTGTACTGTACTTTTTTATTTTTTTTGTAATGCATGCGTGCTTCCATGGCTGTCAGTTGTGTACTTTTTGTGCTAATATAAAAATTTAATAGGTTTAATCGCAAAGTTAAATAAAACAGTGTTGTTTTAATGTTTACAGTGTTCAAGTGACCACAGACTGGAGAAGAAAGCCCAGACTCATTTGCTCTGAATAGTGTTGTGTGTTTTACTTTAATAGTGAGAAGAAAATAAATGGCTGTTTTGTACTAACCTTGTTACCATGTCCTTTAAAAAAAAAAAAATTCTGAAAACAAAAGGCTAGACACTTGTTTCTGTTATTTAGCGGTGTGAACATAAACACAGCTGTAGCTGAGCAGGGTGTGTGAGGACATCAGCACATCAGTATTTATTGGGCATACCGGTGGGTTTTGCCTGTGTGTCAAAACAAATAATTAGGAATATGTTTGACTCCAGCATTGTCCCTTTCGTTGTATTAAGCCTGTGCCTGTCATGTCTGCAGCTATCTGTCTGGAAAAGGACAGTGAGGGCTCACTAAATGAGTTCCTGTAGCGTTTTTGTCAGGGTAACCCCTCATTTCATCTGTTGCCAGGGAAACACCACCTTCTTTAGTCGTTGCTAAGGCAACCCCAGGTTGCTGTGACCTGCACGTGTCCACCAAGTAGTTCCTCCCAAAACCAGTGAGGGGCAAAGGAGGCCTTTGGGAGATTTGGCACAAACTACCCCAACATGCACACTCCTGTAACAGAGAAATACTTGTTACAATGCTGTAAATAATCTGATCAGGTGAACTACATGTTAGTTTCACAGTGAGCTCGCTTGTCTGTGTTAAAGTTATGCTTACTCCATAGCTCGAGTGTGTGTTTAGTCTGCCCTTCAGTGTTTGGAAATGCAGTTGTGTCTTCTTCCTCCTGATAAAACTCCTCAAGGCCAGAGAAGCCTGTTCCTGCTCACATGCACTGCAGACAGATGGATCGTGGAGCTCCGCCTCTGCAGCCTGCCACATGAGATAACCACATAAGAAATAAAGAAATATCGTCGTCATTTCAACACCGTGGAAGAAGTGAGTCGCACGAGAGCGTCTGCTAACCCGTCTCATCTCCTCCCTGAAAGTTTTGAGCCTCAGCATTGAAATGAGTTTAAGGGGTACGGGCTGGCCTCCAGGACCTTGACACACGAGATTGCGGGAGGTTTGGTCTCTCTCCAGTTGTGCGCAGTCTGGGAGAGAGAGGTTACACCGACGATGATCTGTAAACCCGGCCACTAGTCTTTCAGGTTCTGTCCTCTCGCTCCCTCTGGCGCCTTTGTGTTTGTGTCTCCCCCTCTCTTCTTCGGAGGCCTGTTTGCTTCGGACCCGAGAAATCAATTTTCTGCATTGGATTCTTAGCACTTCTTCCTCCTCCTCCATTTTGTACAAATCACAGCACCCGGGACCACAACTGTTTCTTATCAGCTATAAAATAATATCAGGGTGACTGCACACCATACCTGACGCCGACTCAGTTCAACCTGTAGCCTATATTAAGCTGTGGTCCACCTTTCTGGGGGGAATAAACAACCAACCGTTTTCTTTCCGCAAAACCATATATGTAACCAAATATGAACCAATCTAAAACTAGAAGAAAGGTCAATGACGAAAAATGGCTTCCCCTTTCACCAAACTGTTTACGCGGCCTCTTCTTTTGGTGTTTACCACAGCTGCACTTCCTGCCGTCGGCGCATCTCTATCGCCATCTGGTGGTCGACAGGGGAAGCACAAGGACACGGTCTAATTCTGATCCAATCCTGTGTCATTTATTTATTTATTTCAAACATTCAGTGATTTTTATTCATCACATGTAGACCAGAGGATGTACAGTTAAATGTAAAAAATAATCACAAGACCAACCAAATAAAAATGCGCAATACAAAGATGAAGAAAACAACATGTGCAATATTTACAGAAAAGCGTGCACTAACAAGGCCATACTATTTTTTTCTCCCCAAAGGAGAGGGTAGAAACAGAAGATTTAAAGGTTTAAATTAAAACTATGTTTACGGTGATCATTATCAATAATAAGAGGGAAGGTGAGAGCTGTAGGCTGTTGGCTTTCATTTATGTAGTCAGCTTTTTGACATAATATCACATAGTCTGTAGTGTATATATAAATTTGTGTATTACAAAATGCAAAATACATTCAGGAAGTTTGCATTAAAAGCCAGTTTTAGTTATCCATATTTAATTACTCAAATAAATAAATAAGGTTTCTTCATGTATTTGTGCAATGCCAGGAATCTGGACTTTTGTGCCATCTGCTGAAAGAATGTAGTGTGTCACAGTCTCCCTACTAAGCACAGGACAGCATGAAGACATGGGTGGGAACAGCTGACTGGCTGCTTCTCTAAAGCTTCTGACAGTCACACAGCTGACGCTTACTAAAATGGCTGCCTTGGTGTGAATTAAGGAAAGAGGGTGATAACAGGGCAGATACAGCAAACTAGCTGCCTTGCTCGCTGATTACTTGGCGTTATCCTCACTGTGGGAAGCCAAACAATGCAGTCGTGGGCTGTGGTGTCTTTACAACCTGTTTGACAAGCTGAAACACAACGTGGAGAATCACAACATGCTTCACCATGCACCGTGACCCAGAGACATAGACGTCTCCATTTCATTTTTGTTTTTTATTCAGGACACAGGGAAAGAGAGGCACACTCACCAATCACAGACAGAGTGTCAGACTGGTATCACCTTTCTAATTATAATCCTGAGCCTGGACTCTCCAAGAATGGAAGTTTACCCAGGCCCATCTGTGGCCTAAAATTAGCCCCCCACCCCAGAAAGGAGCTCTGACCCCCCTTGTCAGTTAACATACACACGCACACACACACACACACACACCCACACATTCAAACCACACTGCACTCACAGCTCAGCATCACACACACCTTGGAGGACCTTTCTTTCCTTCTTTCTTCCAGTAACTTATTATGGAACTTTAAAGTGTTTAACTTCTCTTCTAATGTTTTTGGAAATAACATCAGCAAGCAACTAGATGAGGTGAGTGTCTTGTTACAGTAAGATCCAGTTTGCTGCTGTTGATACAAACCATGTAACTTTGTTTCTTCTGAGCAAATTCTTTAGTGGGAAAGAATTCATTTTGTCTGTCCATGAGTAAAAATTACAGTTATGCATTTCTTAGAAGCCACGCGCATTATATCTACTCTATTTAGGCTATATTACTGTGATTTGTCTTATATACAGTAATTATGCCATGTAAACAAACTACATTGTCTTATGGTACTACTTCATGGTCATAGTAAAAAGTGACATTCTCTGCTTTACATGTAGAAATTTGTTATGTTGATATAAAAATCATACCAAACAAATTCAATATGACAAGAGCACGTCAGCTGTGTATGTGCTAGGGTGTATTATCAACTTTCTCTGACATTTTTTTGACTTTAGCCTGCAGTTACATTATGGTTCTGGGCCAAGCTGTCAACATGAGTTTGATGGACATTTCTAAGATATTCTCCCTGCTGCAGCCTAAGGAGGAGGATGAGGACAACGAGCAGTGTCAGGCCCTGAACAACGCGGTGAGCAGCAACGATGTGACTCTGCTCTCTGAGCTTCTGTCTCAGGAGAGTTACAGGAAGTCTATCAATGCTCGGAGTGGGTGGGGGGTCCCAGTAACCCCCTTGCGCACTGCCGCTGCTCTGGGACACCTGAGGTGCTTGGAGTTGTTGTTGGAACATGGTGCAGAGGTAAGATACAGAGAGAGCATTTTGTGCAGCTTTCAAATGTGAATGGTGAGATGTCTGTTTGAGGTGTGGAGGGGGTGGGTGGGACACAAAAGCTGTGCTTGGCTGGTGGGTGTAATGGACATAAGTGTCCTATTTCATAACCAAAATTACATACTACACTGAGCTTTCACACATTTCATTTAAAAGCCTAAAAAGTTCCAACATTTTTACTGCAGGTTTTTTTCATTTATTAAAATGAAGAAATGAGAAGTCACTACATTCTGACCACAGGAAATTAAAGCTGCACTACTGAATATTTTTACATGAACAATGGTTCAAATGACCATTGTTCACATACATTGTGAAGTGAATTTTCACCGTGTGAGTAAAGAGAGTAAACACAACAGACAAATCTGTTTTACTATAGCCGTCTGAACCCAAAATTAACATTTAGCTGTGATTTAATGGCAATAAACGTATCAAAAGGATGCTGAAATCACAACTTCAGGATGCCGATATTGTTAAAGGCATGCTTTGTCAGGCCTGTCTGGAAGATGACAACCAAACAACTTTTAAAATGCTTGTTTTCTAAATGGCGTTCAGATCGGTCAGGGCTATGCTATGCTAACTTGTTTCAGAGTAAAGTCCAATGAAAGCTAGAATTGACTAACAGACACATTTTTTTCTGAATTTATCAGGTAGTTCAACTTTGTGTCACTGGACAATTGCAAAAGAAATCATGTCTTTATTTTATATATAACTCAGCAGTAAGTTGTGTTAATTATAGGCTACATTCAGTTTTCCAAATATAAACAAGGATATTAGATATATATACCTACCAAACACATATTCCATGCCAACAGGCTTCTATTAATGCCTATAATGACGTAATGTCATGCCTGGTTACACTATAAATTGCAAACACTTACTGAGATTATTCCGTTAAAAGAATCGTTAAAGTATCACAAAGACATACCATTGCTATTACCACGGACATAAAGTGATGTTTATATGATTAACACACAGTTAAAAATGGGGACATTTCCGGGGACAGCTCCAGACGGGGATGTCTGGTCACCCTACTTTGTATGTAATTACAAACAGTAAGCGAAATATGAAATGTGTCAGTGGGAGAAGCCCAAATAAATGACCCATCTCTGCAGTGCCTCAGCTCTACAGAACCTTTTAGTGTCTTTAACCTCTTTGTTTTTGTTTTCTGTCTTTTAAAACTCTGCTGCAGGCAAAGAAAAAGCTCTGATAAATCCACAATGCTTGACCATTACCAAACAGAAGATGGACAATATTAGCAACTAGCTAGGGAAAGAGTGGAGCTGCTAAGAAGCCAGATATGTTTAGAGCTGTTTCTTAATGCAGCTTTAACGGTAGTGCACAATTTGTCAGGAACATGTTACTGAAATGCTGTGTTTGAATCCAGATTGACAGCCTGGACGTGAAGGCCCAGACCCCCCTGTTCACAGCTGTCAGTGGGAAACATCTGGACTGTGTGGTTGCTCTGCTGAAGGCTGGAGCTGATCCCAACGGCAGCCAGTACAACAACTGCTCCCCCGTGCTGACTGCAGCCCGAGAGGGCGACGTAAACGTGCTCAGAGAGCTCCTGCGGTTCGGAGCTGAGGTGGACGTCAGACCCAAAGTCCCAGAGTGGGCCTCCAGTGCCACAGCCTGCAGGGGGCCCCTTTATATCTCAGCTGTTTATGGACACCTGGATGGCTTTAAACTGCTCCTTCTCCACGGGGCCAACCCCAACTTCAACTGCACAGATGAGAAGCTGCTGGCCAGGATAAAGCAGCCAAAGACAGTTCTGGAGGTGTGTCTCCGTTATGGCTGCGGGGTGGAGTACATCCAGCTTCTCATAGACTTTGGGGCAGACGTGTATCTTCCCACACTGATCATTGACAAGACTACTAAACAGAATGAAGCTCTGGGTCTACTGCTTAAAGAGAGAGGTGAGACACTGACTATAGTCGGTTCTGTTAGCGGTGAAGTGTGGAATGTCTCAAATTTCTAAAGTTGGTCCACCTTTGTTTGTCTGTTTCTGCCCCAGTTTGTCCCAAAACACTGATGTCGCAGACTCGGCTAGCGATTCGAAGATACATCCCCCTTGCCAATAAGGAGCCTGCCATTGACAGGTTGGACATGCCTCTGATCCTGAGGAACTACCTGAAGCATGACACCTCTGAACTCATATGATGCTCAGTTTATTATCAGAATTTATGGCCAGTAGTGTTTTTTTGTTTGTTTTTTTACCTCATTGTTGTACACTCATGACTGAATGATTGATTTGTAGCGTTGCCATGTTTTCCTGCAAGTAGGTCAAGGTAACGCAGACTCTCACTCAACCAATCTCAATGTGTAATATTTTTGGTTCCTTTAGAGGTCACTGTACTGTACCAGAGCTGGAAATTTTTTATTATTTATACATGAAGATTGTAGTGTGTGACTACGCATAGATGTATTTATTAAATAGCTTAAGTTTGAATAGCCCCACAAAGCTCACTGAAGTGTCTTTGCCAAACACAGACAGATGATCTTGCTGAGGTGCTGCCAAAAGCTGCCATGTCCCTGGGAAGTGCAACACCGTGGTTGACCACTAGAGACCACAGTAATACTGTATTTGAAATTTGACAATTTTGAACGTTAATGCCTCTTTGCGTCTCATCTTTAGCTCTGTTCTTTTCACAGGTGACATTACACAATCCAGGATAGTCTCACTTTAGTTATGGAGACATCCAGAAACAACTGGAGAAACGCATACACACACACAGACACAAACACACACAAAGCGTTTGCATCGCACCAGAATCTCTTAGATCTTGCATAAACAGCCTTGCATCTGTTGACTTCAAAACATCAGGAAGCGGAGTGATCAGTCTACACTTCAGCACGGCCAACTGGGAAAATAAATTTGCATAAGTCTCATTACTTATTGATTGCGGCATGGTTATTTGCAGGCAACAATTTGTGTGGCTGGAAGTTTGTTGAAAATGTTCTTTTGTGACTAGTGAACACCGTCCTTTAAATGTGATCACCTTGTGCTTATGTGCCTTTAAATCTGTCTTCTGTGACACATTCAGGAGTGAATGTGTCAGCTGCTGGGAATGAGACCTGCAAACAGGAAATGATGTCATAGCACAGGAAACCCAGCACAATGCTCTCCCTCACACATTGACGCCTGGACACGCAATTCTGTAGAGGTTTTATTTTCAACAAAAGTACAGCTATATCAGATATGGATTTATTTTTACAGCAAAGTACAACATATTCCCAGTGCTTCTGATTACATCAAAACATATAATGTACATACAGTTGACATCTCCACTCTCCCATTCACAGTTTCTGGATTGAATAGGCATTATTTTTCAGGTTTTTCAGTTCTACAACAAATAATCAAACTCAAAGGCCAGCAAGAAAAAAAAATGACAAATGTTTGCATATGGTGACAAAGGATATGGATACTATAAGTGAAGTCTTCCATGACAGGCAAAGAAATCCAGACCTCAAACTAGATGGTAATATACAATGAATAGATTCCAAAAGTGGGATGTCAGTCTTCCGTTAACCTTGATGTCATTGAACACCACATCAATATATGGCTCATTGAACACTCTGTTGTAACCTGACTATTCTGAAACAACACAGGACCGCATAAAAACCAACTGCAAGGAGTTCCTACTGAAGATGTTATGCTATGCTAAATGTGAATGAACGCGGTTAGCGGCTCATGTACACCCTAGACTAAAAGGAATGACATAAATTTGAACAACTTCTGATGCATCCAATTGACAGTCTGCTAACTTGGCTGTCTTGGTTTTGTGACTGGAAAGAGAGAGAGAAAAAAAGACTTAAACTGCACAGAAGGCTGTCCTCTCAGCTCTCAGTACGAGGACAGAATGATCATTTTATAAGAAAATAAAACCAATATATACATCCTTTTAACAAGGTGGCCAAAATGGTACTATTTAATACTGCATTCAATAAATACAAGTGAGGAATTAATTTGTCCTGTCAAGCCATTGTACTTCAAAGAATCGTTTCTTAAGTAGAAACAAGAGCATGACATGAATTGCAATGAAGCACTGTGTGTGTGTGTGTGTGTGTGTGTGTGTGTTTGTGTCTTCAGGATTATGTTTATTTTTAGCTCATCCCGGGAGGTTTCACTTTTATTCAGCTCTCCTTCTCTACTACAAATCTATACACAAACACCCATGATCAGTGCTAACTCCTATTTGGTTCACTGTTGTCATAGAAAAAGTATACCCGTTTTGCCTCAGCGGTTAATGGCACTCCAGAAACACAACCGGCAGTCTGGACCACGACAGTGTAGGTTGGAGTAAAAGAAAAGGAAAAAAAAAAAATAGATCAAAAAGATTGTTACAGTTCATAGTACCCACTGTATCTGGGCAAAGAGAGCATCAGTGCCTTTCATTTCACCTATCGACAGTTCAGTCTTTGATTCAGCGGTGAGGAAACATGTTCCCCTCTACTTGACAATAAATAAGAACAGAAGCTACGGCCTGTGATGTGTAGTGAGCAGGAGACAGGTGGACAGAGAAAAGAACTCCCTTTAGTGAGATGGTATGGGTTCACAAATGGATGGTTCCGCTTTGTGGAAAAATCCCATTGGGAGTTATATGAAACTAAACAATCTGTTAAGAGTTGTCTTAAGTCTCATGCAAAATATTGGATGCCACAAGCATGCATTTACCTGGTACTGAGGTCTACCGCACGCTAGAACTGGAACAACATTCGTCTCCAACGCAAAATACCAATATCCAAATATATGATCTGTTCTTTTTACATTATTTACAGTGTGTAGCTGATAAAAGGTAAAATAGATGATTCTTTTGATTCATAACTCACTGTTAATAATATAGTTTGAAATGTGCAACCTAACTTCACTAATGAAAATCTGCTTCCTACTATATATTCAAATGAAACCATCTTTCAGCATGTTAAATAGATAACAATAAAGGAACTCTATGTAGTTTCTAAACTTCTGAAATCAGAATTAACTTCTCCTTGTGCAATAAAATTACCGCTATGTGTGATATAATATAATAAGGTGTTTTAAGTGTTTCAGTCAGACAGCACAGTATCTACTCATACGGAAAAGGCCTGACCTCTAAGCTTCTGTCCGAGTGGATCTCATGCACTGGGGAATGAGGAATTCCCAGTGTGTATGAGAGAAAGAGAGACAGAGAAACAGAGAGAGAGAGAGAGAGATGCAAGTCCTACACTGAAGGGAAAATACATGACTAATTCAAATCTGCCTGTGAAACTGAATAGATAATCACTAGTGGAATGCTGGAAGGCACTGTTAGATAGCATCTCTCTTCTCCGCAGCAGAACGGGCCAGCGAGTGCGCATGATTATGTGTCTGTGTGTTTGCCTGTATGTATGTTGGTGGGTGGGGGGTGGGGGGTGGGGTGGGGGTGGGGGGGTTGTTGCACGGGACCTGAGGTTATCATGGCCTGGGAACCATATCGTTTTTGCTGTGCCAGACCATGGATTTATCTTCCAAAACAATCTCACTGGGAGCCATCTCTACAGACACCAGCAGCCAACTCACCCATTTCTCAACTTTCTTTACTGAAACAAAACATAAATTACACAACATACAAAGCAATTCTAAGGTCTTTTTTTTCTCCAATAGGTTATAAGCCCTATAAGAAGGCAAACAAATGACATAGAACGATATATAACTCTTTCATATCACGTTGTAGTGAATAGTGAAGAAATATAATGATATATCACATTGCACAAGTTGTCATACTGTATATGTACTGTCCATCAGGTGATATAATTCAACACAAAATGTACTTCTGTATCTGAGGTCAAAATATGATCACAAACCATGGACAGATGTGTTACTTACATTCCAACCGTAGAAAAAAGAATACACCTCAGTAGTTTCTCCTCAGTACATCGTCCTTTTTCTAACAACTCTGTTGAAGTAGCACGGGATCTCGCTAACGGCAGCGTTGGGGACATTGCTGATTAATCATTCGGATCAGGCCACAGTCCTTTTGTAAATCACTTAACAGTGCCAAGCTAACTGCCAGGGCAAGGATCAGATCTGGAAAACAGCGTGACGGGGAGCAGTGCCAAGGTTTGAAGCTGCAGTCTTTAGAGATGCATGAATATGTCAGAGGACACCTACATGCTACAGATTACATTCACCCTCCCGCCTCCCTTTGGTATTGGCTCACACTTCCGCACTCTATCCTGACTCACAGTCACCTGATATGGTTGTCCTGTTTAATTATAATTTCTGCCATTTTTGTTGACCATTTCCCCTTGTGCTGGTTAGAGCTCTAATTTCTCACACTGTGGCATGGCATGTCTGCATCGTTCCTACTCAAATGAGAGAAGAAGTCCTACTCAAACTGAAGATGTGCTGTGTGCTTTTTAAAAAGTGAGAAATATAAAATAATTAAGTCAACTGAAGAAGTCTTTTTTTGTTTGTTTGTTTTTCCCACAGCTGACGTGAAAAAAGAGATATTGTTTTGGACCTCGGCCAATGCATCAACTTCACTTTAAGCTCTCAGTGGACTTCTGGAGGTAGGGCGTGCTCTTTCCAAACACCCAGTGAGCTGCCAGCACAGTGCTACAGGGGTGGTCTCTGGGGAGAGTGGGGAGGGGCTCTGACACGACGCAGGTGAACCCTAGCCTGCCTATCTCCTGCTCCCAGCTGTTTCATCTGAGCTCTCCGTCAAATGCAAAACCCACAGCCCCTCAATGTAATCGGTTATGAATACCCTGTCAAAAGTGGTTGGTGAGCGGATGTAAATATTCTATTGATGTTTCGACTATTGATTTGCTCCCTGACCCATCATCGCCGTGGCCAATGGCAGGATTCCAAAAGAATGAAGCTCTCCCCCTGAGAGCTACTGACTCACAGAGGCGGAGCAGGCGGGTAGAGTGAAAGAATGAGGAGGACAAGAAGAGGGATGCAGAGAGAGTGAGGGAAACACTGTGAATATCAGACTTGTTGAAGAGAGGGGCTACTATATGCAAACAGCTAGCGAGAGGAACATGGAGCGTTGAGAGTGATGAGGCGATCCAGACGCAGACATCAGTGGAGCAGAGCTGATCTAACTGGTCTGTGATCGGTCTGGCTTCGTAGGTCCTTCAGACGTTATTATTCAATCTCACATTCAGAAGAAAGCGACAAGCAATCTCACACAGCAACACAGCAAGATCTCAGCTTTTGGATACACTCACACTACTGGGGAAGGCCCTAGCTTGGCCTTGGGTTACTTTCCAGATGATGAATTAAAAATGAAATAAAAATAACAATCTCAGTAACTCCAGGACATTCAGATGGTGTGAATATGCAGAATCCGAAGGGAAAGAGTTCATGACAGTTGACTCAGCTGGAGAAGCATGATAACTAAGAACGTTACTAACATATATGAATTGTAAGTTTTTTTTTTCCTCAATTTCTCAAGTCTTCAGTCCTCTTGCTGCTTCCAATCACACTCTATATTAACATTGGTCCTTTACCTCGAAGTCTCTTGTGTATGTGTTTTTTTCGTATTTTTCTTCGTCATGGGACATGGTCATCCAGTGTTTAGTGCTTCTAAGAAAAATAGCTGGTCCTTCAGAAGAGTCTGTGTATCTCTATTTCTTAAATGGAGCTAATCTACTAAAATTCTGCCAGAAAGGAGCCTGGCCTCTTTTGGATTGACTGAATTCAAAAACCTCTCCTTGTGCCATGTCCTCCGTTACCTCATACTGCCCCGCACTGAGGGGGTCCTGGGGGGGCGGGTATGAGGGGGGCGTGCACCTGTTTACACCTAGGAAGGCAGGTGCAAAAAGAGCAAGAATGGGGTAGGGGATGGGGTATGAGGGGAGAGGGACAAGGAGGCAGTGCAAGGCACAAAGCAGAAGAGAAAAAGAAGGGAGGTGGATAGCAAACAGGAAACATTGTCAGTAATGTATCTGGACAGACACAACAACACAACATCAAGTCATGCGTCCAAAGAAAACAGGCACGTAGACGTACAAAATGAGCCTTCAGTGGTCACATTCCTGCATATTAAACCTGAGATATGATACAGTATGATCATATGATGACGGCTGAATTGGGAGAAACGTGGAATTCAGCTCTAGCAATGACACAAGGGAGACTAAAGATGCTATTCAATCAAAGTCTGTAGCAGGCAAACAAGAGAACCAACAGATTATATCTGATACAATGATGAAACCAGGCGTTTGGACAAGGGACATTGTTCTTCCATGTTTGTTGGCAGCGCATTTGTTTGAATAGCACCTTCCGACACTTGAGAACACAAGAGTGGCAAAAATAGAGCCAACAGAAAGCTGTTAATATGCATATAACTACAGTCTACAAAGTAATTAAGCTACAGTCTACAAGCATCACAACTATGCTAGTGCAATTGAAAATTAGATACAATCAATATTTGGAGATGAAATATTCAAAAGTTGCCATGGCATCTTATAAAAAATGAAAAGATGAGAACAGTGTCTTTTATTAAAGGTATTTTTCTTTACAGCCAAACACTGTTTTAGCAGTTAGAAGGGTTTTATCTATTTGTCTTAGTGGAACCTGTTTATCTTGGATAGACAAGATAATGCTTGTAAACAGATTGGACAGTGACTGCATGCTCCAATGCCAACGTTAATCACAACACCTCCCAATGCTGCTTAGCAGTTGCCATGGCATCTTATTGTGCTAGCTCTAAGGAGAACTCTAATGCATATACCTTTATCATTTTCAAACCATGTCCATACAACATGGCCCTCTTTCTCAAGATGAAATCTATAAATGAATCTGAAATTCAAGAGAGTACTTCACCTTGTGCCAGCCATGTACACATACAGCACTTAGAAACACACAACATTTACTTCTGACAGACATCTACAGGGATCCTAATGTCAGAGAGAACATTCGAGCAGTGGTCATTGGTTAATTAATACTTCAATGGATGGTCATGCTTATCATGAAACTGGCAATAGCAAGAACATCAGTAATGGTCAATGTACAAACATCTAGCCTCGCACTAAAATGGCTAAATCTTAAAGGATGATACAAGCAGTTTGGACATGTGGGTCCTCTGTCTGATGTTTTGTCAGGAAGCAGCAGCATGAATAACATGTTTGACATGTTTTCCTGTTACTGAGATAGTTGGTAGCTGTTAGCATTAACAGTGTTTTGACATAAACAGAACTTTACAAAGTAACATGATTACCCTGATGTTTCTCCTGACTTCAAGGTGTCATGTTTTTCCATTGTGCTAGATTACACAATGTAAGGTAACGGCTCCTCGTTCTCCAAATTAGATGCTCTAATAAAACAAAATGAATCAACTACAAGCTACACCTGTACGCATCAGAAGTATGCATCATCCAAAAAGGGTGATTTTTTTCTAGGGTATACTTCGACAATCTGGGTGTAAATGGAAGTGATAAGCGCCATCAACCACCCTAACTCAGTAACAGAAAAAATGCAAACAGTTGTCTGTGGTAATAAATTTTTTCAAGACAAGCGTGACACAGGACCCACATGTCATGAACACCGGTATCGCCCTTTAAACTCAGTAAGTCATGCAAACAGCCCTCTGTCTTTTCATTGATGCTTAACAGCTGCTTTACAACTCATATCAAGTCATCCTCGTGTATGGGCTGACAGACATTTAACTCAGAGGCAACGTAATGAAAGTGATATAGCGAGAAGACATGAATCCACTTGACGCTTCTAGCTTGCTTAGCACACAGATAGTCTAGGTCCATTCATAAACAAAGTAGGCGTGTTTAAAGGTGTAGAAAGTAAAAAAAAAAGAGAGCAGGTTAAGGGTAGAGTAAACAGCGATGAGAAGACAGAGCACACCAGCGAGGAAAAGAAAAGGGAAATCACCTGATATCTTCTTGTTGCCTCACCTTTCTGTTTGGTCACCTTTCTCACTGTCATGGCCGCCTGACGCTTCTGGTACTCAGAGATCTCGAAACCTAAACAACAAACAAGATTGTATATTTTCCAAATGCTCCGCACAAGGGCTGTAACGCATGTGAAAAATGATCTAATAAGCAACAAGAAGCTGCCTTTCAGCGTGACTTAAAAACAGCTGAGACGCATTTAGCCTTTAGGTTTAGCTTGTCACAATAAAGTCCTAACATGACAACATTTTGAGCATGACCCAGCCAGAGTCAGAGATAACGCCTTATTGTTATGCTCACATTACAGCAACTATTGTTGGAATGTTACGTACATTACACAGGGTATTCATCTGCTGTGCTAAAAAGTACCCTTATAGTTTGCTGCAGCAAATACAACATGTAACCGAAGCTCCGTCGCCCATTGTGAATGAAACTAATGCTTTCCAAATGGGGAGGTGCTGAGAGGTGTGTGACTAACCGATTTTCTCATCCTCCTGCACCATCTTCCTCTCCTCGTGGAAGGCCCTGAGCCAGCGGATCTTCTCCTCTGGCTTCTTGGCCAGGAAGATGTGGATTTCCTCGCTGTCTCTGTTGCACAACTTGAAGGCGTTCTTCACACTGACGTTGAAGTCATCGTCACGCCCGTCTATGGCGTCCCGCACCTCGTAGCGATCCATGTCGATGCGGCCCTTATAGTAAAGGATGTCCCGGCGTATCAGGTCCTGGGGATTAGAAGGGGAGGCAGTCTGTTAATGTGGGTGCATGTGTGTGTGTTTGTGTGTGTGTGCTGAGCCATAGAGGTGTCAACAAGCACCCTTCCCTTGGTAACCTGAGTTTGTCTTATGCAACCCTTTCCATCTGCTGCCCAAATATACAAACACCATCCACACACATCGCAGAATGCCAAATATCTAAGCCTCTGCTTGACACTTGTTATCACAAAATGTACTATGTGTGACAAAGTGTGACTTGGGTAAAAAAGTATAACTACAATAGCCACATAAAAATAAATAAAAATGTCAGATATTCCAAATTTCCTGACGCCCAAGTTGATATCTTATGAGTGATTGTTTCGTCTGGACAGCAATCCAAAATCCAAACATGTTCAGTTTACTACAAGACAAAGAAAATAAGCAAATCCTCACATTTGAGGAGCTGCAATCAGATAATGTTTGTCATTTTGCTAAAAAAAATATTTAAAGAAGTCATATTATGCTTTTTGGCTTTTTCCCTTTCCTTTATTGTGTTATATATCTTTTTCATACATGTAATGAGTTTGCAGAGTGAAAAAGCCCACTCCAAAGGGAGTTACCATACCCCACAGAAAATACTGCTGCTGAACTACCTGAAAACAGCTTGATTGTATTCCAGCCTTTACTTACCGTAACCTAGCTGCGTCACTATATAACTTGCATGACAATACTCGCCTAGCGGCTAGTGTGGCACAACCTTAAAAAACACTGGTGGAGAAACACACTGAGCTGCAGCACAAGCAGTTACAAGACAACAGTTAAAACGTTATACATGAAAGATACATTTCTTAGAAATTTATAACTTACAACTCTGAAAAGTCTTGCTCCAAATATGGTATTTTTTGAAAATGAAACCTTGGAAACCTATTCTGGTACATACCCTAAATAAAATTATGAACCTGAAAATGATGGAATGACAAATAAATTTTCTGTCAATCGACTATCCAGCTCTACAGTGGTTCATCAACCACAAGTAACCTGAAGCTACGTAACTTTCATAATTTGCATGAATAAGATGGCCACATAAAAAACTCTTTATTGTGACCATTGCCTTAGGGCCAAATAACATCCAGTCACACTATAGGGCCAAGGAAGGTACAAAGAAAAAATAAAGAACAGGCATCTTTTAATCAGCATAGAGAGACAAATCTGCATCTGTGTGCTGATAAGGAAGAGATGAGAGAAAAAGACGGAAGGCTACATGCAACACGTGACTAACACACCCTGAGGGCTGCCATTACACACGTTGTACTGAGGATGCTGGAGAAGGATGCGCAGAACAAAGACTAGAATTGATAATTTAGTGTTCAGTCTTGAAGCAGACTTTATTTAGTGGACCAGAACAGTCAATACACGGGCAGAAATACTGGAGTTCATTTCTGGTGTCAGAGATGTTTAACAATGCTAGAATGGGGCGGGGGGGGGGACACAGTGGAGGCTAGGAAAACACAAAAAAGTATATATATATATATGTCTTTGTTAGTGTGTTTGTCTGTGTAATGGTGAAATTACTGTTCCTCTGTGCACACGTGTGCCTATGTGTGGTGACGCATTTTTTAGCCCCTGTGTGTGTTTGTGTGTAAGTGTCTGTCTGCATTTGTGTCTGTGTCTCTGCGTGCATGTATTGTAGAGTGTAGCCGAGCGTGAACATCCATCTGACAGGAGAGCACATCCTTGGTGCATTAGAGTCCAAACCGTCACAGCTCCATTTTGTGAAAGGTGCTGAGGATTTGAACGCATCTTCACTGAGAGCTGGCGCGTCTCACGCTGCGTTATGTAATCTATTTGCAGCTCTCGAGTAAGGTTGAGAAGTCACATTGTCTTCAAGCATCTACGTCACCAGCCGTGTGATACACAACTTTTACGAACACAGGCTGAGGGTGTGTTTTTTTATCTTATCAGCTCGTTTTCAGCCAGCAATGTCTTCAAAAAAAAATGAACAAAGTGAACAAAGAGAGAGAGTGAGAGAGAGAGAGCCTACCTTCTTACAGAGCACCAGCTGGTGATCAAAGAGGAAGAAGACTCGCTGCTGGCTGCGTCCATACGGCTGATAGATCCATGACAACTCCCCAGTGTAGATGAGCTCCGAGCTCCTGTCCAAGATATCATCCCCCTAGACACACACACAGAAACATGGATACGCAATTTATAAATGAAGAAGACACTCATAGGTAGAACAATGCAACTGATGCAACTGCCAAAAGCTCCACCAATTTTACAAATGCAGGAAAGATCAGTTTGCTCATCATGGTTAGCGGTTCTCAGCCTGTGAAAACAGATGTATAAAGTCTTCTGTGGCTCTGAAGGAGCTTTGTCAAGTCTGAGAAACTGTGTCATCAGCTTGGGCTTGAAAATTACTTCTTTTTTTTTTTAAAACAGGAAGCCTGCTTTACAAACTGGAACATTGGGTTTATAAGACATGGCTGTTAACCAGACAGGGGGAGTCTAAGAAAAAAGCAACTCAGATTGCATTCTGGGAAATGTAGGATCCAGCATTATTGGAGCTTGGCCCACACTAGCGGCTAAAATTCAGGATATCTGTCCCTCTGCTGCATCAACAGATGAAAGAGAAAGCTGAGAAGATGTCCGTTTTGGTTTGTTGAAAAAAACAAAAAAAACAATTAAGGAATTAAAGGAGCGACTGGGAATTTTAAAAGCATACACAAACATTACATTAGATTGTTTCCCAAAGTTAACTTTTGTGTAAAACTTTCTACATTTAGTGATAGATATATGGAGTAAAATGTAAGTTCTTCCATTCCTAGGCAAAATCTGTGACTAAACAGATCAGACCAGATTTTGCCAGTATAGCAACATCAGAAGCTTGGTAATTACTCCAGTCTATACATAAACATACCTCCCAGTCCAGAACAGAGGCTTGCCACTGGGCGATCTTGTCGATGTTCTCCAGCCTCCTCTTCCTCTCGTTGATCTGCTGAGTGACGTTCCGCATTACTGCCAGCGCTGCTGCCACGTATCGATAGTCACTACGGACACAGTGTTTACATCATTACCCCCGGGGTGTTAAAGGGAAAAGTTATAGCTCTTGGAGAAAACGGCCTGTCTTTAAAAAAAGACATGTAGTGTTGCAGTAGTGAATGATACAGAGTAGCCTATTAAAGGACCAGCGTTATAAACTCAAGTATTAGCAGCAAGTCTGCTGGAACACAGTCAAAAGAACACACTGCTATTTAATTCTAATCAGCCACTTTCTCTATTCACTGTTAACTCTGGCTGCGTCTATGCTAACTGAGCTGGATTTATCCTTCTGGCTTAGATGTGATCCAAGCCTCACTTTGGAAGATAATGCGTGTGTGTGTATGTGACAGTGCTGTGTGTGTGTGACAGAGAGCAGACCTATATCTGGCAGATTCTCTGCAGCTCCTAACAGTCAAACACTGTGATCTGGCAGGCCTCGCTGGCACCTGTCCCTCTCTGGCTGAGAACGCGTGGTTTGTGAATGACCTGGAGCTGGCTGAGACACGCTGAATCACTTACACCGTGTTTCTGTGGGCTCACACGCATGAGTTTGCACATCTGGATGCTCGCGGATGTGGCTGTGATGAGAGATCATCTGCAAATGTTTATACTGTGTACTGTGCTTCTGTGCTGTGCATGCAGTGTGCGCAGAATGTTGATGCGTGTAGATGTGCCAGCAAAAGTCCAAATTCATATTTAATCTACAATCTATTTATATCCATGGTTCTATGCAATAATCCTATGGCCGTGTATAGAAATGAAAATGATTTGACATGGTTGTGAATTGTCATTTTCAATACAACTGAGATTCCTTGATGAAATGTTTTCCTTAAAACATTCACAGAAAGCTGGTAAAACAGTTCAAAACACTTTTTTTTTAGTTCATGCATGGATAATCACCGCTTTGGTAGAATAAACCCAACACGTGCAACTGCTGCGTTGCAACACAACACGACTGGAACACAATGATGCATCAGTAACGGATTCTTTTTAGAAACAAATGAACTACCATTAAGCAGCAACACTTTCAGCAGATTAAATGTGACCTTGGCTAAAGCGAACCATACCTGTGCTCCTGCGCAGTGTATTTGAGAAGCTCAGCCAACTGCAGTGGATATTTGCAGATTTTCTGGACAGGGGTGAGCAAGAAGCCGTCTATGGCAATGTCAATCATTTGCTGGAGGAGGCGACAGGCCTCGAAGAAGTGCTGGTACCTGCCATCCCTCATCAGTTTGCTCAGCTCCATACAGGCATCCAAGTGGTTGTTACAGTATTCTGAATAGATCCAAAAACCATCTTGCTATAGAATAAAGGAAAGATCCATGATGAGAGAGGAAAATATGTAACGAATCCTCTTTTCAATAACTTTATTATTATATATTATATTATGAATAAATTATTAGAGCTGTTTTCTCAATAATAAAGCTTAAATATCTTGTCATCTTGAACTGTTTGCTGGTGACTCCATAACTTAACTGGTAGATAACTAGATAATTAAGTTCTGATCTTGAGATATCAGGCCTAACAAAATTAGTAGCAATTATGGCTACTCTCGCCTGCACAGCGTTTTTCTTTTTTTCCCCCTTCATACATTTCTTTTTATCAAAGTGTGTTAAAAAAAGAAAATACTTAAGAAAACTCACGTGTTCTAAAAAGCACGGTCCAATTTCAGAGAGGTGGGGTTCCTCTGTGTTGTACTGTTTCTCCAAGTCTCTAACAAAGCCCATCTGGAAGCGGTAGATGTCCTCGATGTTCCCAAAGATGACCTTCAGCTGGTCGTCATTGAACATGTCCACGCGCTTCCTGCACTGGCGCAGGTAACCCTGCAACAACATGCGTTTCAACTACTGTGAAACTTTCAAAGACGATACAGTTGAAGTGCTAGGACCTGAATTGTGACATGGCTGCAAGGGTATGAGTCAGAAAATAGTACAGGAAAGGATGCAGGGCTATTTCTGTTCATTCTTTGTAATAAACATGTTAAGTCATTCCTTAACTAAAATTCATTTGAATCGGAATGAACTGTGACTCTTCAGAAGCTTCTGTACAGCCAAAAACAATTTTGTATAGGTCGAACTGTGGCCCCAATTTGTCAGTCCAATTCTTGTGGTTAATTAAATGCCCTGAAGCCTTTGCACTATGGGAACAGATTTGCTGTAAGAGGTAGGTTTTTGCTATTTCACACTCCACTACCCAGAATTCTCTCTGTTGTCTTTGAAAAAAAAACACATGCTAAGGCTTTTTGTTTTGTTCTTTAAAGTCAAGTTCAACACAATTCAAATTAAAGCCGTGTTTCCTTGATTTGAGAAAAGGATTATCTTTGTAAGATAATATATAATATTGTGTATATATTTTGTATTTTACATAATGATAAGAAGCTTCTATGATACCCCCTTAGTGACAAGCACAGCCACTACAGTCATGGAGTGTCCCATTTAGATCCAGGAAAATATGAACAGCTTATTGACATTTTGACCTCATGTGTACGGAGATTTCATAGCAGTATTCCCTTTTAATCAGCTTTCCTGAATCCTTTACCTTTACCTATGTGTGACACACAGTTTGAAAATAGCTATGACAAAGTATAAATCTCACCTTGTCCATAATCTTATTTCAAGCACAACAAAGATGGCTATTAACTCTTCTTGCCTGTGCATGGTTATGGCAAGTTGAAAAGTGCTGAGTACTCTCATGGTGTACTCCCAAGTGTACAGGTGAGAAGGTGAAATTTGCGCTTTACTGCAACTATTTCTAAACATCACGCTTCACCCGGAATACAGACAAAGGGCACACAGATGATTAAGGAAAGGTGATTAGATAAGCAAGAATTTGCACTAGAAAATCTTGCCCACCCAAAGTCATGATGCAAAGTTATATCGTTCTGTATACTGATATGACCGCTGTGTAACTAGCCAATGCGGTGGCTGTGCTGGTGACAAACAACAAGAATGAACTGCTTCACATTAAAAAATAGAATTAATGCATCCTTATTTTAACTAGTTCTGTTTGTTACTTTTGTGAATTTGTATCTATATTTTCCAGCAGGACGAACAACTAGTGGCAATGGACTACAGCACTGTCTAACAGCATGTTATATTGTTACTGCTACTGTAGCAGTAGAACAAATAGATAGGTATGGAAGTGTGATTATAACTAGGGTCTGTTTTCTATCATAAATAAAACAATCATGTAGCTGCTTGGTCATGACTGGAAATCTTAATGCCAATTCATGTTCACATGACTTATCTTCCTTTCCCACAAATATTTGTTTTTATTGAACCAATTATCACATGACACTGCTTCCTTTTGACTTCTTGATTTTAATATCAAGATATGGACAGAGGACCAGTCACTATTAGCTTTGTCATGCTCACAAAGGTAAAACAGTTTCATGTTAGATGAAATGTTACTGTACATGTTTTTACTACACCATGGACTAACACTATGCCTTGTTAAACCAGGCCCGTATATATACTAGGCTGGAAAAATTCACAAATTGTGAAAAATTTACATTTAATAAGAGTGACAAAATTATAAAGGGGTGGCTTCACAAAAGGCTTGCCATCCTAATAATGTCACAAATAGCAAGGCGTTTGCTTAATTTTATTAGGTGTGGATTTTAGCTTGTCACATTTGCATGATTCATAATACAATGACAAATTTAATCTGGACTAGATCGCTCCAAGTGTGGCAGCTGACACTACTGTGTACAATTAACAAATTGTGTTTTCATATGTAACAAAAAAGACAGTTATTTCTGGACTGTCTTGACATCAACAGAAAAAAAAAGAGCCTTGAATAAAAGTGTAAATGTGGGACACATTTCAGCTAATTCGGTTGTTTCCCGTTTACCTGTCCTGGAACTATATGTGTGTGCACGTGTTTAGTACCTCACAGATGTCCTTGAGGTGTTTGATGTAATGTCTCTCTGTGCTCATGATCTCATTGATGACGTTAGCTCTCATCTGGTCTCGGTTCTGGAGGGGCGAGCCCAGACACAGGCAGTCATTGGTCGGGTCCAGGTGCCCGTTCTGCACTTCGCTGGTCCCCTCAGCTGGCTCCGCTCCCCCATCCTCCTGGTTCACCCACAGCTGAGTGCAAATACATTCGCGCGCACACACACACACACACACACACACACACACACACACACACACACATTCACTTGAATATGAAATGGGCTCAGTGTTGCAAGTGTTGCATAAATCTGATGAAAAAAGTATTAGTAAAGAGTTACATTTCTGTATTCACATCAGATAACTTTGTCATATTAAGGGGTGGTATTACTCATACCTCATGAGCATGAATGCACACAGCACACACACTCACACACGCACATCACACAGATAAACACACATCTCACACACACAGAGCTTCATTTAGAGGGTCTCTGGTAGTTTGGACAGTGAGTAAGACTGTTGGTCCAGCATGTCAGAAAGGTGAGGGACAAACTGCCAAACACTCCAGAGTTTTAAAAAAGGCCTCTTTCTGAGACTGGTGCCCAGATGATATGAAATGCCCAACCTCGGCCCTGTGTGTGACTCAAAGAAATCTCCCCCCTGCACATATGCATGCATATACACTCGCACACAACCTCACAATCTCCTCACACATGCATGCGCTAATCAACACACACACACACACACACACACACACACACACACACACACTCACACACAGATCCACATACACAGTGTATTCCACTCTCGCTCATAGAAAGGGCCAAGTGAGCGTGGTTTCAGATGTCCAGCAGCCAGCGCCCGATGACACACAGTTTGCCAAGAGAACATCAAAGAACCGACGGGTAGAATGCCAAACACACGATGAGAAATGCAGCACCACAGACAAGCAGAGTGACGGGTGGTAGAGCACTGACTGCAGACGAGAACTACCAGCGCAGCGTTAAGACTGAGAAATAGTCAGAGTCAATAGTAAATAGAGTGCTGAGAAAATAATCAATATTTAAAATCGAACTAACAATGAATGTTAACAGGAATAATTATTCCAGAATCCATCTAATTCTAGATCAACACAATTGTAGAATTTGAGCATAGGCCACTAAGAAGACATTTAACATAATTTTACTCTTGACTCATCAGTTCTGCCTTTCTATCGACCCTGTTGAGGATGATGTGATAAAAGTCATGGGAACGTTAATGTTTGGTAATGTTGAGGGTACGTTGTGTGGACAGACTGGAGCGGGCGGGTGGGCGGGCAGGCTGGATGGGTGGATGAAGTTGGGAAAACGCACCTTTGACGTGGTGTTTTGGAACCGTGGAGTTGCTATGGGGTTGATATAGAAAACCTGTTTTGTTTGGGGCTGAGGAGGGTGGGGTTCCACCTTGGAGAGAGAGAATGACAGAACAGAAAGATACTTTTTGGTTGACAGTCAGTCAGCCTGTCTGCCCTGCCCTCTCAGGAGTGAATATGGAAGGGTGGACAGGTGGGAATGGCCATGAGGAGTGTCTGGGGAGGAGGTGCACTGCTGTGGGAAGCCTCCACCTACAACAAGGATGCTAATTCTTCCTTCAATAAGTAAAAAGTATAGAATTACATACAGTAGCTGCATTAGAAGCTGGATTTAGATAAACTCAGATATGGGTGAGATTATATAATCATGGTGTAAAGTGTAAATTTCAAGGGTAGGAGTTGAAGGTGATGCCAAACTAAAAAAGGGGCTCATCAGCATCTTTGTTTCGCTGTCCCTGAACACCAGATAAAGTCACTTAGCTAGCTGTTCTCTCATCTCTTGAGTGTTATGCATTATTAAAATCTAGCATTTTTCACTGTGTGTGTGTAGAGCAAGCATTTCAATGTGTGTGTGTTTTGTGCACACTTTCGTGTATATAGCGTATACTTGTGCATGTGCACCTTCCTCTGTGTATTTATCAGCTTGTGTGCATATGTTCATGTGCCTCCATTTCTGTATGTGTGTGGGTGTGTGTTGTGTCTATGGTCGCTGGCCAGCCATGGATGCAGCTAACTCACCCGTACAAAGCTGGCAGGGAACCATCCTTCCTCCTCATCAATCTGGCCCCACCACCAGTCCTTGTTGGAGGCGTCCAGCACCTTGATGACGTCACCGGCCTTAAACGCCAACTCCCGGTCCGCCATGGTCACATGGTCCCATACCGCCTCAGCGTTGACGATTGAACCTCCACTTATCAACTGGAGAAATCGGAGGGAAAGACAGGCTACATCTTACACTTTATTCTCATTCCATGAAGCCACAGTTGCGGAAACAACATGAACAGTTCTGCAGACACAGACCAATAAGTATGGATCCATGTGATCAAAACCAGCATTGAAATTAAACTTGAAAGTGATTGTAATTCAATTCTCTGCCTCATTTTAGCCTCGATGTGTGTGAATCCTTGTTGTTAAACCCACTCAGAGTACTAATGGATGCAAATACACACCCTCAAAGCCAGGGCCCACTGGCTGCTTAGGGATTGCAAATAGAACAACACAATAGCCAACACAGTCCACAGTACAACACAACAAAATACAACAACACAATAAAGGCAGAGCCATTAGTGGAGAAACAACACAGCATTCAGAAGCACAGCACCAGTCTCCACACAGGGACTGTAATTGGCCCATTATGACATTAGAATAATTACATGTGTTAATGTAATATAAATGCTGAGGAGCAAACAAATGTGAAGGGATAATCTCCCTTCCTTCATGCTGTCATCAGGGCTTGTTATTTCATCTGCAGCACTTTGACAAAACATGGAAGGATGACTCAACATATCTTTTCTATTGATTTTAGCATTGTGAATAAATAATGAGGACATTATACAACACTGAAAATAAATGTTTAAATTGTACAACTGTGCGCATGTACATGAGCAGAGTATATGTTAGGTGCATGCATTGGGTGTAGTCTGCAGGGTCAGGAAAGCGTAGGTCAGGTGATCAGTATCCTTTAGGGCATTTGGAAAGGCTAAAGGTTTAAGGGACAAGAGACAGCAGACGATGTGAGTCTGAGTCTGACATCATCCATCCACCAGACAGCCTCACCATCCATCACACTGAGGACTTAGCTTTGTTTCCTTGGAGCATACACAAACACACATACATTACAGGCACACATGCAGCCACACTTTTAACTTTTAACAAATTAAACCCCTGTATGGCACAGCTCCAACTGTTTGTTCCAATTGTTTCACTCCAAAGTAGTGTTCAGCAGCATTCTCCAATCCAGAGCTAACCATGCATCCAGTCCCTGGGGCTGTGGGCAGAGCAGCCAGTGCTAACCAAGCCTGACAGGAGCTGCTTAGGCTCTAGGTAAGGAGTAATCAAAGGCCTGGAGACAGGGATGTCGCATGAACGGACAATAAATTAGTTCTTTACTTGTACTAAAGCTTTTGCATATTAGCTACTGTTATTTTCAAAATTGAGCTAGTTATGCTTTTTCCTGCAGTACTTTAATATTGCTTTGCCTCTTCTAAAATAAATCCCTTGATGGGAAAAACCTTTAAAATGGACTTCATCACTCCAGCACAAAAATGCTATTCCACCTATGCGCTGATGCAGTGTATTAGAATGTCCATGAAAAACAGCTGGTTGTTTGCACGCATCCGAACCCCCCATCAGGATCCAAGCGCCCAAGACTCTGTAGCTACGCTGCCCCTTCAACCTGTAGACAAGTGTACTTCCCTGATGGCGCACTGAGACAGCTACAGGGGATATAAGCCAATCAAGACAGACTGGTGAACATAGAGAGGGACGACCATGCCCGGAGGGGAAAGAACGGCCGTCGTCATGGCGACAGATGAGGATGCTTCACTGGTATTGACAAGATGATGAGGATGAGGCAAGGACACTTCAGGATGCACCCGAATAATTCCAAATTTAGGCTTGTGTGTCTTTGTGAGCAGATCCACACAAAGAGGGACCACTGAGTAACTGCAATAGCACTCTGCGATTAAATATTAAAACGGCAAACCAATCACATTAGAGAATCCAGTAACATGATCATTTCCATGTCAGTGTAAAATGCAAAGGTACGTAGTGTAGGCCTCTGCATACAGGTTTTAGAACAAATATGTCATGAGTATGTTGATTCAATCAGGCATCACATAGGGCTGGGAGCTGGGGTAACAATAGCTTTAGCCCATATCTCCAAGCTCTCCACTAATGGAAGAGAGGAGGATTACTGCAAAAACATGTGTCACGCTGCCATGGAAACAGTACAAGAATAGAAGTCAAAAAGATTTTTAAAATCCTTGTTGATTCAGGAAAAGGAATTTGACTTTAAATCATTTATTACACAGATGGATCGTTTAGAAAACACATACAGGAATAGCTAGTGGTAGCCAAATCAGTTTTACTTGTCCATCACGTCTGACATCAGGACCTTGGCCTGAAACAGCACCAACAGAACAGATGAGCCTTGGCACTGAGGTCAGTCTTGCTTCTTGCTCCTTGACTGTAATGTCTGCTTGCCCTAATCCACACCCCAGCCTGCCTCCTCCAACACACCCACCCCCCTCCCCCCAGCACCACTCCATTTTCAGCCCCATTCACTCCGAGCACAATCTCTCCAGTCACCATCAATCTGCTGTAATATAGGCTACAGACAGAAAGAGTGAGGGAGAGAGACAGATAGAGATCCTTTCACAGCCAATGTTCCTCCCTGCTCAGTCCTCTCCTTCTCTTCATCCCTCCATCTCTCTAATAAGATCAGCACTGCCCTCTCGAATACATTGCAACCTTTTTGCCTCTACATGTTGGAATAAATTAAAAGCATTACATAATCAATCTTCCCAATTCCCGCCTTGGCACAACCTCATACCTAGCTTGATCAAAAGGCACTCAGTAAACATACTGTAGTCTCACAAACACAGAGAAGTCTTGCCACAATACTCATCATCACCTGTGTGCCTACCAGCTGTAAGGACCTATGTCATCATTATGGTTACACTGCAGTTACAACATCAAAGATCAGAGGGCGAAGCAGTCGTCTTTAAACCGCAAAACCTGTATTTGGGTCAATGCAAATGAATGCAGAGGAATCTATCCCTATAAGTGGACATATATGAAAATACTGTCTGTTTCACGTTCCAGCACAGACATTGAGACTGAAAAGGAAATATGTAAGAATAAAGAGCTTCACTCGCTTATATCATCTTTGCAGCACAACACATCAGCATTCACTGCACTGGCAGCTCCACTGCATTCCAACATCCTCCTCTATCTCTAGCCATAGCACATCTGCACCAAAGCACCTACAGCATCCCTGAGCATACACACACACACACACACACACACACGCACACACATACACACACACACACATACACACACACACGCACACGCCTTCAGTCAGCCTTACCATGTTTGTGACATGTAACTGTTCAGAGAGCGTATGCATGGAGAAGTCCGGCTCATACAATCATGATAATAAAATCTCTTTTGGAAGTGGTCGTGGCGATGGTCCTCCGCAAGAGCCGAGCCTGCGATGACGAGTAACAAGGTGCTGTATTCCAGAAAGAGGCTTCTCTTTCCGACGCACTGAGTGAGTCTCGCGGTCCGTCCTCCCTGTGTCTGCCAACCCTGTTATGTAATACACTCATACCCTGAGTCTGGGAGCCAATCAAAGATGCTCTGCCTAAAACCCGGTGAGAAATACACACACATCCTCACACACACACACACACACACACACACACACACACAAACACTGTTGTCTCGCTCGCACGCACCATCCGCACATTGACACTTCTGACAGCACAGCATTTAACAGAACTCTATTAGAAGGCACCTGCGCTGGAGGGATCACAAATGTGTGAACACTAGGGACGTGTGCACCACTCTGATTCAAAGAGGAACTACAGATAACACCCACCTGGCCTATCTCACACACACACGCAACTTAGCATGCTCACATGCTTACATGTGAATGCACATCTATAAGTGGCACTGTGTTATCACTGCTAGCCAACTGAGCCATAACCACCGCAGTACACAATATTATGATGCTATGTTTACAGTCCTGTGGGGGTCCCCACTAGGAAGGATGCTCTGACTCTGTATCACAGTGATGAAAACATGCCACATGCCACTGCATGTGATGGTGGTGTCTGTGTCCATAATACATGACCGCCAAACTTTTCTTTCTCTACCATTATTACAACATTTACCACTTAACTAGACACACACAGGAAACACACAGCACTTAAGAGTGTGAGAGAGCACATACAGTATCTTCAAGAAACTGAGCCAGCCTAACATACCTATTAATAGGACTGTCATGGATGGCTCTGGGATAGGCTTTTAGCATATCTATTTCTGACATTCATTCAACATTCATGACACCTGCCTCCAATCCTTTATTAGATTATGCTACTGCATGTGGGGAAAAAAGGAAATAAGCATTTTTATCTCCACCTGCACTAGGAAGAAATTTCATCTGTGAGAAATATGCACATATACTATGGTCAACGCCTGGCCACTATTTGTGTAATAATGTCACGTTGAAATGTTACAAACAGGAGTATTGTGAATATTGTGGGCTATGAAATGGGAGCTGAGTTTAGCTGCATCTAAAATGGGGGAAACCTGGAGTGACAGAGGCCCTCCTTTATTAGGCCTAGCCCTGGCTGCTATTGGTTACTGTTCTGCTGAGATTACAATGATCCTCTAGCATATATGATCACTAGCACAAACCTCTCACTTGCACCGCTATTTGCTACAAATATCACATTTACTTCAGAGGAGAGATCACTACTCAGCTATTAGCTGCCATATTGAGGATGTGGCTACAGTGGATCACAATAGGAAAACAAGTCCTGACGCAGCAGCAGGCTGTTGTTAAAAATACCATCACACTCATTTTTTCATCTAAAATTTGAATTATTACAATAACAAATGTATCTATAGGTATAATCAACAAAATACAACATGGAGAAGAGAGGGAGATCGACGTAGAGGGGGGGGGGGGGGGGGGGGGGGGGGGGGGGGACATGTTTATATGCGGGGAGATATGAATTTCCAGTCACCACAGAAAGGGTAAGAGCATTACAGATCTGTATCCGCACAACTACGACCAGCACCAGACAACACTAGCTATCACAAACGGTGAGAGGACACAAGACATAACGAAGGATTGGGGAGGGGGTAACAGAAATACATTATGTTGTACCAACGTCATTCATTTCAACGCGTAGCCGTGCTGGAGCGCCGGGTGTCCCCGCTCTCGACCAACGCGCACTGCCTTTCTCTCCTCTCCTGTGTGAAAGTGTGGTGCGCTGCGAACCGGGCCCCAAGCGCAGATCCATTAACGAGTACCGAGGATGAACATCAACAGCACGTTCACAAGCACCAGAACCGCGATCACCGTAAACACCGCGCAAGTCTGGACATCCAAGGCCATGGCGCAGCGCTGCAGGCCGATGCTGAGATGCGCTCTCAGTGACAGGCAGTATTCAGCTCTCCCCGTCAAGACACGTAGCCTCAAATCGACCGAGAAATCCACCATAGAGTTAGGCAAGAAATGGGAAAAAATGATGCCCCTACGCCTCTTCACACTACGCGATGTAATTCATATAGGCACGGGAAGAGATGCATCATCCTCACCATCATCATCGTCATCAGTCTGCACCGCGATTTCTCCCCGCTAGTCAACACCTGCCGGTGTTTCGCCTCTTCCCCTAAACCGACCGACTCTCAGGCCAATAGATTCTCAAAGCAAACAAGAGAGAGGCTGTGCGCAGGCTGTTCGCAGCTGCCGAGCTGCCTTCCGGTGAGTGGGGACCACAGAGAGATCGGCTGTGAGGCTGAGAGGCGGTCCTGTAGCCCATTAATACTGATCAGTGCTCCCCTGCTTGACTACCGGCATCAGCCATCACCTACAGTCGGGGGAGGGGCACAGCCAGCCCCTCGCTGACTACATCGACCACAGAGGCCAGAATCATAACCTCATTCATCTCCCACCTCATCTAAAAATATCACCGTGCAGTGGTGATTTATCATTTATCGTTAACAGCCCGTGATGAAGGGGAATACATGTCAGAACAATGGATGCACGTTCCTCAAAGTGATCACCATCATATAATTTTATTGGCATAGTGTCAGCCTTTTCTGCCTATTTGTCTGTGGCCACGCAACAAGCAGATATAGAGTGCAGTTGATCTGATAATCAACCATAATTTTCACTGTATTACCACTGGTGCGCTAAACAAACATCACTGATGCAAGCAGCAATCACTAAAGGCGCCATCCATGGGCATCCAAAAGTAGTATCTACATGATCAAAAATCTTTACTGAAGACATAGTTTGAATCTTTGTTTGAGTGGTTTGATTCTAAATTATTGCATTTTCTAAAATATGTCTTACAATAAGCAGTTCTGGAGCAAAGTAAGTTTTCATATCACATGAATGCACATGCTATTTGGGGACTAAAATGGGGGAGTAAAATGTTTGGTACCCTTGTAGTAGGCCTACTACAAATAAGATGTTCCTGTTTCATTTATAAAATAGTCTGTACTCATATTCACACTTTTTTTTCATAGTAACAAAATGAAAGGTGGGCCTGTGAATCTTGACACTGGGCTGCATCACACTTTCATTTTTACTCCCTGGCAAAATACACAATTGTGTATCCTTGTAAATGACAAAAATGCTGTCTTAAAAAAATCAGGGTTAAGTTGTATTACTGCCTGAAAGAAATATGTGAAGATTTTCACTGCAAAAATGTGAAATTTAATTTACTCACTCCACAATGTAGGCATGAAGAATATAAAAAAGTTTTGGAAAGCAGCTATGTAGGTTCCAAGGTGTTTCAAGATTAGTGCTCTTTCTTTGACAGCATCAGGATATAGAAGTGACGTCACCATTGCACACGGTTACAGTTATAGTACAACTTAGATTTTTTATTACATTAACTTATAATAACCTGCTTGTCCTGTAATAACAACATGGAGCGCAATTCACAATAATATAAACTTATATTTAAATAATTCTCCAATTTAGTATTATACTTCCACAATGTTGCTTGCATAAAACAGAATGTTTTAAAAGGGCCACAATCAATGCAGCAAGATATATATATATACTTAGTCCCTAACAGGACCAGCTTCAAAAGCGCTGTATCCGGCATTTCTCATAATGTAATTTGACAGCATTTTTTCGTCGTTCATCGTTAAACCCTCTGTATATACCCAAATACAGGAGAAGACTTATATCTGTTTTTACAGGCTGAGTGGTACTCCGTTTGACTCGTAAACTGATCTTGATGTGTAAAATCAGTGAAGCTCCCCTTTAATTTAATAACTAGACACTCTGTATAATGTAATGAGATTAGGATAAAGTGCATTTTAAGTGTTTTGTGAATGCATTTTAATTAGCATTTTAATTGTGTATGCTGTTGCAAGGACACACACACACACACACACACACACACACACACACACAAACTTGGATTTACAGACTAAAAACATAGGTTGGGAAAACTCCACTAGCAGCGTGGGTGGGTGGGTCAGCGAGAGATCACATCCTTGTTTTTGCACACTGGAATCCAACGGGTTTGTGGGAGTGTCCCAACCTCATTACCACTGTTGAGATGCCCTTGAGCAACCCGGTTAACCTCAAAGTGCACTAGTGGGGCTGTCCCACAGATGAGACTGTGGTTGCAGTGGTAATCTGAAGATACTGTAAGACGTAGTAATCTGAAATAAAGCATAGGGCTCAGAAAGCCTACTTTAAATAAATAAAGGTACAAAGAAACATGATTAAAAGCTGAAACCAAACCTGGTCTAGAAAGGGTGTGTACCTGCAGTCCTACAAACTAAACAAACACTAATTTGTGGAAAGGAAAAGATGTTCAGAAGCACTGAGGTTGGCCCATTACTTATGGTGAATCTCATTTCCAAGCCCCTAGGAAAAGTGGTGTGGTAATCATGTGACGCCCTGGGATCAGGAAGATATTATGACATACATATACATTGCAAAAGAAACAACTGTAACAGAGTAACAATTTCCTGATAGTCACACACATTCAAAAATCCTAAAGGTCACAAATGAGCCGTATGAAGATATTATTCCCTTGAACTGATCATTTGTGCCCTCAAAATAACATGGTACATCCTTGTAGCAGTAGGAACAGAAATTACAGGTTGTTGTGAATAGCCTGGTGAGACAGAGAGGACAGAGGCTGCAGTGAGCTTGAAAATATGACGTTTACAATAGATTTTAACAGCAACTCAGCTTCATGCCAGGTACCAAAATCTCAAAACAGCTCCACCCATTCCTGCAGCTGCTGTTCCATATGCTCAATATCTTCCAAACTGTCATGTTTGCACTGAAATACATGTAAATACACACATTGCTTGCTTAGTTAGCTTTTTATGTTCTGGCCCAACATAAACAACTTAGTTGCTGGATGATATCATTTGGCAAAAATATGACTGGAACATACTGAGCATATGGATAGATACCAGAGAATTGGGTTGTGTGAGTGTTAAAAACATAGTTTTTAGGGGCAGTATTCCTTTAAGGCTCAGTGTTGTGAGTGACAGGACAAAATGGCTCCAGTTCCCATCTGATGCACGTGTTTGCCATTGGCATGCACATCATTATTTTGGCCTCCATGTTCACAGTGATACTTAAGGTGAACATTGTATTACACATGAGCGCATCCCGGCCTGCAGCACTTGTCCTGGTGTCCGCGCCTGTCATTGTTGGCAGATTATGAAGAGAGCACAATATAATCATGAATTAATTCATACAGGAGGATCCGTTCAGTTCAGTGCCCACGCTCCCAAAACCAGCCACACATAATCAACCATCCAACGAGCGCACAGATACAGAAACCCTCTTCAAACTAAACTCTGTCTTCACATTCAGCTGAAAGCTCTGGGATGGATCAAAAGACCTCAGAATAAATTTAAAAGAATAACACCAAAGGAGTGCACTATATCAGTATTTTTAAAGCCATAAATAATTTCCAGGACACTTTCTGCACATACATGCTGATAAAAGAAATGGCTCTTGAAAGCCAGGCTTTCAGTGAGTTGCAGAGAGCAGTACAAGGCATCACAGCTGAGATATGACAACGTCCTCAAACAGGCTTTTTTCCCCCCTGCTCTGTGCTTGTGTGTGTGAAATGCAGAGTGAGCAGATTACATAAACCCGCCCTACCTCTGTGGGCTCCCTCTCCAATCTCCCTGACATTTAGACAACAAAGGTCACATCTGAAAGTCTAAATCTGAACAGACACCAATGCTAATATACTCATACATATACAAAAGTGAGGGAGAATTTGAAAAAAAAACAACAACCCCAAAACCCGGCAGATTATCTCCCACCAGCAGAGAATCAAACGTAAAATAAAACTGAACTTAAACTTCCTGTATGTGAATTACATGCGCAACAAGCACCGATTAGTTGTATAAAGTTAATTAATATGACATTTTCAGTATTGTCATTATTGTGAGGGATTTGCACTCAGTCACTACAGTATAACTGGTGTTTGACTAATGCAAGGCCTATTCTGACAGCAGTGTTTTTGGTTTGAGGATCCTGATAGCTCACATAATTAACCTAACATCTTTAAATGTGACCATTATTATGCCAACACATTTAAAAATCTTCTGAAGAAAAAAAAATCTTATGTATATATATATATATTTATTGTCAATACATACCTCTTATATATAACTTAAAACAGGTATTATCTATAGCAGGATCATTGTGTTACATGCAAATGCAAACGTTGTATGTTCTATGTGTAGTAATGTTTTAAATAATTTTAGCAAATAATATGTAAGCTTCCACCAAACCCTTGAGTTGTCCCAAAGGAAATTGATGAAGATAATGAATTAATGAATAAAGATAATATATGCATTTGTTAGTCTTTTTTAGCATTAAATTCCCTACTTGTGTGAGAGATAGAGACAGAGATAGTAATCCAATGTGGGAATTCGGTTCGAAAAAAAAAAATTGGATTAACTTCAGCTGTGCTTTACATCTCTTACACTTAAATTGCTTTAAGAGGGCATCTCGTTGCAGAAAGTATGGACATGATGTAAATATGGACATGTGAGTACAGCATTAAGATGTTAAATCCTTTGATCATCTTGCAAAAAACTTAATTTTGGCTCTTTGTCACATCTCTAAGCTTACAACCAGGTTAGGGTCAGAAAAAGGTAAAAAGGTAAGCAAACTGTGCTTTGTGTATTCTCTTAATCACCAGGGTCTCATATAATGTCTATTAGTGCTGCCACTGCAATAACACGCAGTCAGTCTAATGATCTCACCCTTCGCCCTCACTTGTGAAAATGACCCCGATCCCCTTCTATGGAAGCAGCTGCTCACTCCCTACTTGATTGGGACATCTTTCCCCGTGAGAGAACTACTTCAGTGCACATCGGATACCATGATCCAATTAAGCCAAAGGCAGAAGATCATCTGCAAATAGCAGAGGCCAATCTAATGTCATCACACTGGACTCTTTCCAGACATCTAGTGTGCCTCAATATCCTGTCAATGAATATCACAAACAGATGTGAGTACAAAGCACATCCTCGACAGCTTCCTTGAACAAAGTTGATGCAATGCTGCCGAAAAAGCATGGTGTAACTATAATAATTCAACGGAGCGCTAATTCCAAATGTATGCCTGGGGGCAATATCTGCTCATAATAGTTAGCAGTATCCTGGTAGGATGTAGGCAGGAAGCTCTGCTACTTTAGGCAGTGGTTGTTTGCTACAATATTGGCATCATCCATCATTGCCAGACTGACAACCATAATTGGAACAATGTTTTGCACCTCCCACCTTTACATGAAAGTCAGTAAGATATTCCAGATCCTCCTATTTTTTAAACATTAGTCCAGTACCAGTAAGAAGTGCATGAATCAAACTCTCTCAGTTTAATTCATGGCATTTATCGTATCTCTTGCAGTAGATTTTCTTTGAAATTCTGCATATGCTATGAATACTGCTGGACATCCACTCATTATACCAAATAGTAACCAAATAGTGTAGCAATACAATAAATTGGCTGAATTCTACGTAGCATCTGTTTCAAGAGAACACTGACAATGCTCATTCATGTTCATTTACTGGTCTGAGATCAGCTCTTTAGTTCGGACTGTGGATCTACTCTCTTAACTCTACTGGCCTTTAGCCACCAAGCTACGTCTTTGGAAAGTCTCTCTCTGAGTAAGACTACAGATTTCAGTGCTAGCAAATGAATCTGTTTGTGGTCAGTAGGTATTTGGGCCCACCACACCCATTTCCCCTCCAGTCTGCTCCAATTCTTTTGTTCCCTTTCCATCCCCACGACAACCACGCTGACTTCCTGCTTCCTCCCAAGCCTTCCAGCCACAAAGCGCCCTAAAATAAATCTATAGACTTTTCCTGAGCACAGTTTTGTCACCATTGTTCAGACATCAGCTGTTTATACGTTCAGCTCTGGTTGGCTGTTACTGTAAAGGCAAGTCAGTGGGTCAGAGCAAAGGGAATTTGAAGAAATCGTGAAAGATAGATGAGATAAAAGAGGTAGGTGGATAAATTAGGGTTAAAGACATCACAAGTGATATCACAACATTCCTAAAATGGCTTCAGTAGAAATATTCCTACGCAGGCGCAACATAGCCAAGGGACCAGTAGAAATGAATTATTATTTAATGACAAACCAGTGCAATATATGTGTTTATGGAGACAGTAGAACAAGATGAATCTGCCCAGCGACTTCTTTATGTAAGCCCCTAGTGAGTCTGCACAACATTGTGAAGTTTCAGCGGGGAAAGAGAAGACACATAGTTTTTATATAAACACTGCCAGAATCTAGGGTATATAAAGTCTTGTGTGGAATAAAAACTGGCTTTTGAAGCTTGCAGAGAAGAAACATAAAATATGAAGCAAATTTAATACACATCTCACCTGCCTTGAAAACTTCGGTGACAGAGACCTGGTCATTACTATGCTACTTTGATAATTGTATTTTATTTGCTATGCAAAAGTAGGCTGCCGCTGACAACATACTGTACAACACAGAGAAGTCCAACTCAACACTCTCCCCCTGTACCTCTATTAAAAAATTCAAATTATATTGGAGCCACTGGGGGGAACTCTCAGTGTTTGCTGACAGTGCATATTTGACTTAACGATTCCCACTAGGTATTGTGGTAAAAGTTAAATAGACTTGTTTGCTTTCTTGCTGACAGTTATATCTCATTTGTTTAATCTGTACAAAAACTAAATTGTAAAATGGACACATTTTTGTTTTATGAGGGGTTATGTGCAGAAATATTTCTTGCTGTATATTCTTGTAATCTTTGCTGATTGCCTGGCAACATTATGGAGCAGCTAAAATTCGAGGTCAAGTTTCTGCACCTTGGTGAACTAACAGGAGGTATAGAAGGTATAACCTGTTAATTAATGAGCTTTAGATGTGCTGGTAAGGGAGATTTGATTGACAAGGATTTTGTCTTTCAACTAGAGCCAGGCTAGCTGTTTCCCCCTGTTTCTAGTGTTTATGCTAAGCTAAGCTAACCAGCTGCTGTCTTCAACCAAGTCCAGTTTCCCTTGATTTTAACCTTCCTTGGTTAACTATGACCTGGATGACTGAGAACCTTCACAGACATCTGGCTGTAGCTGTATATTTATCCTACAGACATGAGAGTGGTATTGATCTTCTCATCTAACTCTTGGCAAGAAAGTCAATAAGCGTATTTCTGCAAACATCAAACAGTTTTTCAAAAAGATGAGGGCAGTGTATATTCATTAAATCTTTAAAATAAGATGCCATAATATTATTGGATTATGTTGCACTATATTATACTTTAACTATACTGCTTTTTATCTAGATGGCCTACTCACCACTATAGATGTGATTTCATCAACCTTTTCTATTAATTTCTTCTATTCTAACCAGTGGGCTCAACTTCATTTGCACACTCTGACTCCTTTACATATCCATTAAGACACCTCCTAGATTCCTCTAAAGAGCAGACGATGTATGCAATTACTAAAAAGTCTGAACATTTTCAAAGTGAAATCCCTAAAGCTCTGCACTCTGCATTGACAGTGTAGTACATCTGAAATTTCTGTAAAATTTCCCATAGAGGGGAAACAGTGCCTCTTCTAAAATGTACTGTAACAAGCTCCCCAAAGACGCCATTGTAGCTTTTCACAAACAGCAACAAAAAGGAAACATTAAGGAACACTGTTGAAAATACATTTATTTATTTATGTCCCTGTTCAGCATAAGTGCCAGCGTGTACTTAAGTAAAGCCCAAAAGATTGGTCATTTGAGAGTCCAGCTGTGGGGTTAGGGATAAAATGGTATGAACTATGTTAGGATTTGGTTGGTTGCCTAAACCAGCACTGCATAACTGTTCTTCTGCTGTGCTGGTTGTGAATGTACTGAGCGTGCTCGGTAGTGTCACCATTCATCAGCGCACAGTCAGCCACCTGCGGCCCAAAACACTGGGAGGTAAAAGCAAGTTTTCTGGCTGCTACATATACATGCAATGTTTGCTGGATATTTGTACTGTGTTTTTTTGGGAGCAGGGTATTGTATATTTAGATTTTTATTGTAACATTGTTAGTGAGAGACAGTGGATCGCTGTGGTCGGCAATGATCAGCCTACTCACATACTAAACAACTATCATGCCCACTAGATGCTATAGATGTGTAACTACCTATATGGAGGTGGGGCTACGAAAATCTACAGCTCCGCATGTCCTCTGAGCTAAAATGAATTTACATTCTCACTGCTTCCACGCCATGAGAGTTCAAAAGCAGAACATCGGATTAAAATGCAAAACTCTGCAGTGAAACGATATTTGGGTGCAGGGTTGTTTGGCAGCACCTTACTTCTTGTTGATAGGTCAATTTCTGCCATCAAAGACTTCACAGACTCCACCTGATATAGTGCTGTCCTGTAAAACATTCACTAACAAGCTTGCCATCTAAAATATAGTACTGTGCTCAGGCATGGATGCACATAGAAACTTACATGCTCTCATCCTCACACACACAACAGGTTGCAGGAAGCAGGTGTTTTCACATGCCTGGAGGGAGGAAGAGGATGAAGTGAACAGCGGGGAGATGAGGTTAGAGAGCGAAGAAAAAACAGTGGGGGAGAGAAAACTTGATCTGAGGAGAGGAAAAAACAGAGATGGAGGTAATGGAAGGAGGGATGACGAGCTCTGAAGTCAGGAAGAAAGAGATGCGGGTGGAGAGGGGTTATGAGGAAGAAGTACAAGGAGGGAGGGGGTTGCATAATACGTGTACGTGATGGAGGGTTTTCTCTGATGCCGCATGTGGTGTAGCAGGCAGACAGGGAGGTCAGACGCAGACAGAAAAGCCAAATAATGTACACAAGAAGTGGCAGCTGCCAGAAAAATCCAGCGAGTCCTTCGCAGAGGGCTGCAGGATACATTCTAACTAGCAGAACGTTGTACAGGCAGTTAGCTTCTGTCTCATTATTTCAGTCCAGGGACAAAGTGACCAGGGCTGGAGCTATTCGTTTTATTCCGGGTACAATTAACATATATTTAGATCACAGCAGTTGTCTAGTTTAAAATTTACAAAAATAGTGTTTCACAAAAAGCATTAAAATTCATTATTACTTATTGCCCACTTGAAGGATCATTACAAGATTTATGCTGAGCTCAAGTCCAGATGCACTGGATTACAGTAAATGCTACATATTAACTAATCTAAATATGAAAGAACTGCTACTTAAAAGGCACTTGATTACAACAAAGTGCTGCATCAAATAATTTATTCAGAAATTTGCTGCCTTTACCTGAAAGTCAAAATTGTGTTGGCTGGTAATATCGCTGAATATTGAAAATATGGTTGTTTCTTTCAATGTAGAAGCAACAGCTTACTTGGTTGACAATGAATTAATTAAAAATGGTAAATGTATACATAATTTGTGGGAAATGTCCTATTAAGGCAGATTGACTTGGCACAGTTTTATAGACACAGGCAATCTATGAAAAAAAACCACACACATGATCCACAGGAAAACCAGCAGAAAAAAGCCTGTATGTTGACAAAGCAGCAAGATGTCAACCCCTAATCAGGTCTGAATAATGTATTGGAACCACTGATGAGTGTAAATACTCACCAGCCTAGATTAGTCAGTATTTTTGCCCCTAGTGTCATTGTTGGTTACATTTGTAGAAATATTTCTAGCTGGTATGAGAGTTGACCATGAATGTAACAGTAATGTACATAGCAATAGCAAAATTTTGCTTCAGAGAATGTAAATTTTGACTGCGTGTAGGACTAAACTATTGTTTATCATTTATATTTATCATCAACAATTTTTATATTGCTACTAAGGTTATTACAGTTTTTCTTGATTGCTTAAACACATTTCTTAAAATTATGCCTCTTTTTCTCACAACACAAATCCACAACTTCTCACCCAATTCCCGAAACATCCTATTTTCAGGTCAAAATGAAGCCCTCCACTCAAAACCATTCAATCTTGTTGAAAAACCTAACTTTGCCCTCAGACATAACACACAACCCCTTAAAAACACACACACACACACACACACACACACACACACTACAACACAGTTTTACACACTGGTGAGATAAATTCAAAACAATACAACAAAAACTGGTTATTAGTAATGTTGCGTGTGGTTCTCCCTCTCAGAAACCTTTTACATGATGAACACAAAAGAAATAACAAATGTATACGTTGGCACATTTGCACACATTTTTAAATTCCTTTGTGTACTGTACAGTACAACACACCAAAGAACAAATTATTCTGCCCCAGGCCTGTCTTTGGTCTGGGACAGGCCAGAGATTCTCGTTCTCCACCTCATCCTCCTCCCTACTCCTCCTCCCTCTACCTCCTCCACCTCCTTCTTCACCTCCTCCTCCACCCTACTCCTACTCCGCCTCCTCCTACTCCTCATCTTCCTCCTATCCCATCTCCTCCTCCAACTCCTACTGTTCCTATTCCTTCGCTTCTTACTCCTCTATATATTGCGTTTCCTCCTCCTCCTCCTCTCTGGTGTCCCACACCTCTTCCTTCAGATTTTTCTGGATCCATTGTTCCAAAACTGGATGAACTGACTTTGGCCCTTTTATTTATCTATTGAAGGTTCTGATTGGTGTGTTATCAATTTTTACTGTTTGTGTTTCCAACTGGGTAGCTGTGTGCTAATTGAGCTCAACCTGTGCTGATTGAGTGAAAAAATATTGAATGTTTGTGCTTTCTCAATGACCACATGGTGTAGGCAACGAGAAATGAAGGGATTTGTGTGTAGAGTTAAGAGAAATGGGTGTGCTTTTTGAAAAATGGAGTTATGGTTTTTAAATTTTAGTTCAAAAGCCTGCTAATAGTGTTTAAGCAATGGCGAAAACTGTAAATTGGCCTACTTAACATTGAGTGGCAATCTGCCAGTTAGGTTGTTATCCTTTGTGAAAGGTTTTGGCCTAAGGGTGGTGCAAGAGAGAGCTGATGCCATCTAAAATGTGAAGTATTTTGTGCTTGGTAAAATATCAACTTTCTCACCTGAAGATAGAATTATTTAGTTATTTGTTTAGTTAAAATATATATTTAGTTGTTTGTACAAATATCAAGTCAAGTCAATCAATATAGCCCCAAGATGCAAATTTGCCTCAACAGAGTGGGAAACATATATAAAGAATATGGGAAGATGTTGAGCAACTTCCAGGTGCCACTAAACACTGGCAGGGCCTGGGCCACGCAACCTCCTCTCTACAATGCAATGTACCATAGAGAGGTGTAAGGAGTAATGAGATTGTAATGAGATATGGAAATATACAATTCTAGGTTATTACTGTATTATAGTCGGGCAAAAAATCAAAGCTGTTAAAAGAAAGGGGAATGGCTAGAGTGAAAGCAAATCAGTGGAATTAATATGCATAAAAATTGGGGTCTGCTCTAAGATGGTGCTGTCAGATAATGAGGGATCTTCACGTTACAAGGTGACATTCTTCTGTGTTGACTAAAAGACCAGAAAAACCTGTCAAACAGCCATGAATACTGCATTATACAAACAGTAGAAGCTGTTGACTGTGAGTAAAATCACCTAAACAGCCTGGAAAAGCTATCACAAATGATACAACTGATGTTAGATAACAAGCGCCTGAGTGCCTTGGGCCTTAAATAGTCTCATTACAAAGATCACTGCATGTTGTGACATTACTGAAATCATCACCAGTATCTCCCCACTGTCCTACAGGGGCAGCAGCATAAAGTTGGTATGATGATGGAAGGATGGAAATACTTGTCCTGATAAGGTATATAACAGAATGTGTTCCAAGAAAGCACAAGCACAAATCTGTACGTGCACAGGCATGCATGATCTGACAAAATCTCAAAAAAAGAGTATTATGCGGAGATACTGTAAAACAGCATACACCAGTGAATAAGAGAATTAACAGACAGCACTGTTCCTCCAGTCCCCGAGAACATGCAGCCATCTGAAATAAAAGTGGAAACGGCTTTTATAGGGAGCAAAGGAAACCCTCTCAACAGTTATATAAGAGAAAAGGCCCTCAGCCTATCTGTCTCTCTCCCTAACACACACACCACCCAAGTATGGAGTTGCACGCCTATGCATACAACAACAACACACACCTGACAGGCAGAAACCCATTCTTTGGAAGAAACAGCCTAGGGAGGCTCTGACACAACCACCTGCTCAAATTCAGTCAGCGGCACTACTATTTATCAGAACCCGCTGCATCCTACAAAACAGTATTACCTGGTGGCTACAGTTAGTCACAGCGGATACGTGCCTGTACCTTGGCAGGGGAACAATGTTGAATGAACAGTGATAAAGGATTCTGGGTCGCCTGTGGCCCAGAGTGTGGACTGTACATACATGCAGTTATTTTGAGGAAGACTATTCCAATGGTCCGTCTCATGGGGGTCTAAAATAAAGCCCGGGGTGAAACAAATGCCACACATTCACAGTGTGTTTGACAGAGATATCACTAGCCAGTGCTTTTCATTCCTCACCAAATAATGAGGTCATCAACGCAATGACTCATGACTCACTGACAGATGAATTCAAAGTACATCAGGAAGAGCATGGGAAGACTGTGTATGTGTGTGTGTGGGGTGAAGCACAGTGGCTGAGCTCCAAAGAGGCATCTATGTGTATGTAGTTAAATTACAGTTTTTCACAATTGCTAAGACACATTTCTTGAAACCTTCATCCATTTTCTCGAAACTTGAAACACACAACCTAGTCTTTAAACTACATTCACAAAACCCCTGACTCAAAATCAAACAATCGCCTCAAAATACAGCCAGTCAATATGTAAAACACTACAGAGCATTCTTTAGATACTACATAAAAAAAGACGGCGTCCAGGGCATGTAGTTACAGATTTTTTTTTTGCATATAGGAAACACATTTTCCAATTCAAAAAAAGTAAGTACTGTAAGTAATACAGTATTGAATATCTGTATATTCAGCACTTGCATAAAAATACAGTACTGTAAACCCAAAGAACAGAGAATACTCTAAATAAAAAGCCTATCACACTCAAAAATGTTGTGCAGCCGCAAAATCAAAGTCAATGAGAGACTGGTTCTGCCTTAGTATCACGTATTTGTGCTGGGTCTGGCCAGAGGACTTCATCCACATCACATGCAACCTTTTCCCTTGCCAAGCAAAGGAGGAAGGTGTGCCACCTTACTGCAACAACACTCCACACCTATCTCACCACAGGCCAATTCCATTGCCTGTAAGAGATTTTCCCAAGTAAATGAATGTCGGTCATAGACCTTCCATCACCAGGCAGAGAAAAATTCCTTTATTGGATTGAGGTAAGGGCTGCATGAAGGAAACATTTATGAGTCACTGGTTGCTGGTTGATGTTGAACCACTTGCTTAGTGGGACACCACAGTGAAAGCTGACATTGTCCCACAGACAGGAAGTACTGCCGGCCGATGATCCTGCTGCTCACGCTCAAACACAAGAATCCAAGGACCACCCAGAAAAGTAAGACAATATTCAGTGTTATATAGCCCCAAGGTCAAATGACAGTAGAGAACCTGTCCCTTACTTACTTATAGCTTGGTCAAAGCATGACATTGCCACTACGCTGGCCAGAGTTGAGCACATTTTGGTGTGATCGCATGATTAGAAACAAGTGTGCAGAGTTATGAGTTGTTGTGTGTAAAAGATGACAGCTGTGTTGTAGTTATGTTTAACTTTTGTTGTGTGTATTTACCATTTTGCAACACAAGTGCATCACAGTGCAAAACGTGTTTTAGTGAGTGAGAATGTGTTTAGAGTTTTGCAAAAAAAGTGGATGAGATTTTTGCCTTAACGACCTGAACTTGTTTAAGGTTTTGCCAAAAGAGTGACTGATTGAACAAATGGATTTAGGCCACTGAGCATTTGGTTTAGAGAATGGGGTTTAGTGTTTTAGCAACTGCATTTAGCAAACATATGAGCACTGGTGCTCCCCACATGGGTATAAAAGTGTGTGCATAAGTAGTTGCTCAACTCAGATTTCTCCTTTTTCATCACTGCCCTACTATTTTCCCAACTAGCCACTGCCTGCTGACTCATGCGTCCATAATAAATAGATAGCATTGCATAATATGATTACGACCAGACAGACCTGGTTAGCCCAAACTTAAGATTTCTGTTGAAACTCTTAATCCGCATGAAGCCCTTAATGAGACTGTCCCCCTTTCTGACAAGTTGACAGCAGAGCTTCGGGCACAGCATTAGTAACACAGGAAACTGTCCCCTCATCTGCATAGGAATTAACAAAGACTGCTATTGCTAAGTATTTGTTAGGAGAGGAGAGGAGAGGAGAGAGGAGAGGAGAAGAGAGGAGAGGAGAGGAGAGGAGAGGAGAGGAGAGGAGAAGAGAGGAGAGGAGAGGAGAGGAGAGGAGAGGGCAGTGACTGGGGGAGAAATCCATTTAAATGAAAGAGAGAAGAGAGGCGTCAGCATTAGCAGTTAATCCACTGCAGTAAGAATGCTTTCTCTCTGCCTGCGGCCCCTAGGCTCCAGTAGCCATCCTAACAGGAAGACTGTAACATACACTGCACTGTATCACAAACAACAGATCTGATCCTGACATGAGATCCACGCCAAATAAACAATGCATGACTTACCAGAAATAAAACAGCGGCACACAGACTTAATATTGAAGCATTATCCATCCATGTGACTGCACTACAGCTGCATTATCATGTTATGTCATACTGTGCATATACAGTATATATAAATATGTGCTACCCCCATGCTCATAAATCATAAATCCCAGCATTTGAGTGCGCTACAAACAACATCCCTGTCCATTCAAACACACACAAGGCATTTCCAGTGTTATGAGTCCACGTCCCCTACCCCAGGGGAGGGGCATGACACAAAAGTGCATATACAAAGGGAGCATCTCTCTTCCCCTCTCTGTTTCTCTCCCACCCTTTTTTCTCTCTCTCACCCACACACTTTCTCCATTTAGCTCACACTTAAAAAGGCTGCCTAAAGATAGAAACAAGAAGATGAACAGGAGCCAGCGAGTGTCATGGCAACAACGTGCAGTGGCTCACAAACACTATTTAGACCAGCAAGAAAAAGTTATAATCAAAGCCTAAATGCAGATGTATCACCTCTTCAGAGACACAGTTTAGTACATTTCAATGCAAAGACGTGCCAGGACTGAAAGCCCGGGGCTCATAATTCAGCAATTGAGTATCCAGAATCTCTCAGGAAAATGGACTACTTATTGTACTACAAATGTTTTGGTTAATCCTCACCGACTCCATGTAAATAGTTTAGAAAATGTGAGCTCTATCCACAAAGTATTATAACACTGTGCACACTCATTCTCAGATTACATTGGACGTATGTAATACGTCTTATATATTTCTATGTGAAAATACTTCTGCTAAATGCTAATATTAATGTAAAAAGGGTTAAGCCTTATGCATTGCACTTCTGTAGGTGTAGATGTTGGACACAGCCACAGAAATGTTCACTACCCCGTCAGGATGTTTCAGAGAAACTCTGCATCTCCTTCCACTAGAATCCCCCTGAGGCCACTTGCACATCAAAGCAGCGATTCTGAAATGCCTGGCTTCACTTCCTGAGTAGTATTACTCCAACGTACTCTGAAGCTAATTTTACACAACTGACAAAGACACGTTACACTTCTCACAGATTTCTGCACACCAGGTATATGAAAACATCCCCCATTCTGCTGTGAAATTCAGTTTGTTTGTCTGCATGCGCTCTTGTCACATTAAAAAACATCTGAAATGTCAGGCGCCCACCAGAGGCATGAGTAATGGCCTAAGAGTACTGGATGACATTAATTCTCATGGCCACCATCTTCACGGATCAGCTCATCTCTATATCGGATGAAACACTGACCAGTGCTTGGTCATCTCTGTATTACCCATATTACCAGTATCACTGAGATGTTATTTATCAGTCATTCTCCTACTCTATTAAACATCCTATTATCTCATCCACATCTGCTCATCTATGCATCAGGTGAATAAACTCAGTGTAACGTGTGTGTTTGTGTGTAGGCATTCATATATATAGTGTGTGTGTGTATGTGTGTGTGTGTTTATGAGGGCAGGCGTGTGTTCGACTCACAATGTTGACCTGTAGTGGTTCTGAACCGGGTCTTAGCAGCCTCCTCCTCCTGCAGCTACCAGAGCCTCCAGACCGCAGACGCACCGACGATGACGACTGACCCATGTCTGGGATTCAGACACATGCAGACAGACGATCAATTTAACAAACACACATCAATCAATCAATCAATAAAATAAAAATACGGTACCTGACTGAGGAAGGAGCAGCGCCAAGGCAGTGAGAGTGCTGGGGGGTAGTGGCAGGGAGCGGCACCGCTGGAGAGACGCCCTGAGTGGGGGCTCTAACGGTGACACACCCGAGGGGCGAGACAAGGCCTAGAGGGTACTGAGTGGTTAGGGCATCTCCTATATTACAGTTACTTCGATGCACACACTCACACACACAAGGTTGAATGCACACATTCCCCTGCCCTTCGCGTTAAAAAAACTTCCTTACTGCCTTGTCCCCTTTTTTTGCAGTGAATTAAAGTATTTCACATTCAGCAAGTCTATTCTGGTGCATTGGTCGGTGTGCATGCCCTGCAGCAAACCATGAGAGACTATACATCATGCCAACCGGGCGGTCTCTAAGGTTAAAATGAACTGACTCTGAGTTAGGGCAATGAGAGGTAGAGCTTATGGGAGCGATGAGGCAGAAAATTGGCCACAGAGAAAGACTGAGAGTGAGGGAGAGAGAAAGAGAAGCCACAAAGAATGAAAGAGAAAGAAAGGGTGAGCGAGAGGAAAAGAAAAAGAGTGGGAGAGGGGGAGGTGAGCTGAGGGAAAACGAGTATCCAGAAATACAGGCCTCTATAAATGGGGCAGAGCATGCATGCATTGTTGCAGCAAACAGTGAGTGGTGTATAAATACTGGGTTAGTCCTGGGCTGCCCTTCAAAGTCTGTAGTGTGTGTTTGATTCATTATGGGCTTGGGCTATATTTATCGGTGAGTTGGTGGAGACTACTAGTGAGACTCTGCGCTCCTACTTTCATATTTTCAACATCAGGATGAGATATATTTATGTCTACTCCATAAACATACATTTTCTCAGTCTAAATGTGTTTTTGGATATTTATGGGACCACGTCTTTGTCACTTTTCTGTCAATATTTGTATGTTTAATTTTAGTGAAATTATGCATGAATGCCTGTGTTTGTTGTTTGACATCTTACTCTGTGGTGCAGCACCGTGGACTGCGTCTCCTTAGTAACACTGGTCTCTATGACAGAGCAAGGCCTGGAGCGAGCAGCCATCCGTCTCTGCCCCGGAGAGTGTTGCATGGTGGGAGCAGGCCTGCGTCTCCGCCGGCACAGTGAGCCAACCTCACTATAATGGCTGTAGAGATCTCGGTCTGGGTTGGGCCTCCACAGGTCCAGTACAGCTGAGGCCGGGCGAGGACGAGGGCGCTGGGGCTTGTGATGTACAGAGGTCTTCTCTGTGCTAGAGTGGGGCATGGCTGGGCACAGCTGTCTTACACTGCAGCCTGTCTGGGTGGCAATCTGCTTACACAGCTGTGATTGGCACAGATACTCAGCAGTTTGGCCCAGATAAAGGTGCGACAATGCATTTCTTGTGTAGGGAATTGGGAGGAATTTCTATATATATTCAACAAAATATACCTCATATTTCATTTCAAAAGATTATACTAGCCATGAGCTCATGTTCCTAATTACAGTGCATCAGAAGCTAATGTCAAGACTGCTCCATAATGGCAGGTAAAATTTCAGAGGAGAAAACAAAAAAACAATAGACAGGTTGTGTATTTCATATGTAAACAGTTTGATTAGAGAGGAGGATTTTCCTGGTGCCATCAATTCTCCTGAATTATTGCAGGACTGCACATTAACACCCTTCTCAAAACACAGATTCCCACAGCCCTCGCCCTTGCATAATAAACCCTTATGAAAGTGTGCTGAGTATTGAGATGTCACATCTCATTTTGTCATTAGGAGTTGGTGCTAACATGTCCTGACTCGTTGGTGTGACTAGAAGGGAGATGACTAATGCTTCCACTGGAGTGAGAAGGGAAGGGTGCCGTCATGAAGCGCAGACGTCACACAGCTCTAGGGCTACCGCAGTCAGATACATGCTGCTTCATGGGAAATAGGGTTTCCTTGCATGCTACACAAGGGTGGCGAAGCAGGAAAGGACAAACTTCTCAAATATAATGATGTTGTCCACCAGTGTAATTACTGACTGTTTCCTCCTCTCTCCAACAGATGGGGCAAAAGGACAACTGTACAGTAGACGCTCACTTTATGTCCTCACAAGTTGGTGTATGGTGAATGTTTTTGTTTCACCCTGACAGTTAATGAACCACACCTAGGACTTATATTATGAGAAAATGAGTAATGTCTGGTACCATTACATTCTAGTTTGTTGTTGACAAAGCAAGATAATGGCCATGGTTAAGACAGTTATATAAATGATATTTTGAGCATTTATGCAGTAATTACATGATGCATGCCTTCGGGTGTGTTAATGATGAGGAAAAAGCCTGCAATGGAATCTGGTTATGGTAAAAATGTGAGACACATTCTACATGGCAGTGGTAGTTTAGCAACACAAATTACTGGCTTCTTTAACAAAGGCATTTATTAAAATTCAGTGGCTGATAATTAACACAGCTCATTTTGTATTTAAAGTCACATACCTTAAATATTTCCTCTGTGGAATCTGATGGTGGTACGCTATTGGTTGTGCTCTCTTTATCACCTTGTTGTGATTGGACATGTACTTCCTGTATCTGGTGGGAGTCAGGTGGAGCATCCCTGGAATCCTGCTCATTTCCTGTCTGTCCCTCTACCTTTTCCTCTTGACAGAGACAGTTTAATGGATCACTTTCAACCTCTGATTCTTTTTCAGTCTCTGTGTTTGGACCTGACTGGGGAATATGATTCTCTACTAAGGCTGTGGACCTGTGGTTTGTGTCTCTGTCTATATGTTTGTCTCTGCCATCAGAACTCTGAAAGCCATTGACAGCTTGAGATCCTGGGCATGCCCTAAAGGCTTTCAGGACCACTTTAGGGGATCTTCCACCTGTCACAGGTGCTGGAGCCATGCTGTCAAAGCTACTGGAGTGTGAGGATTTAGCGGTCAGTGGTGATGATGGAATAGGCTGGGATTTTGGAACTCCTTCACTGTGTAGTGTTAGGGACACACTGTGAATATTGTCCACTGTGCGCTGTGTGGTACAAGGGGAGCTGATTGGAGTCCTCTCTTCCTCTGGAGGAGAAAAGGAGTGTGATGTTGTCCGCCATTTTCTGGCTGTCTCTGCTACACTGCTGAAAAACTTGAACAGACCACCAAAGTGCCCCTTGTTGTCAGAGAGTTTTGGGGGCGGTGGCTGAAAGTCTCTGACACTCTCAAAGTCTACAGAACCATAGTCTGAGTCCATGGTCTTGTCCATCGAGGGAAGCTCAGAGTCAAAGCTCCTCTCTGAGTAGACAGGATTGGCCTTTCCTAAAAGGGAAATCCTCCTCAGGTAACTCCACACATCTTTATGCCTCCTTCCTCTACCCTGGTGGGTGCTTGGGCTATCTTTAATGCTAGGCTCTTCACAACCTGCAGCTGTTTTGTTACAGTTGTTTGAATTGTTGTGGCTTCTTTTACTATAGTAAACTCTTTCTGATGGTTTACAACCATTCTGAGTCACAGCCTCTCCCGTTACAGTGGGCTGCTGGCTGTCCGTAGGAGCTGTGAGGTCAATGTCTTCAAACGAGCAGTCAAATTCTGCTGTGTAGCCAGCATACGAGTGCCTCTTGCCACGTTGTCTCAGTGTGCCCCTGCTGGACTGCTGAGGAGTGCCAATCTCTCGGCAGAAAGATTCCTCATCCACCAAAGAGCTCCCGAACTTGGCAGTAGACAATTTCCCTGTCTTCCCCCTAAACACAGAAGGGGATTTAAGCTTCTTGAAGGAGCGAACCTTGTCAGCAAACGAGAGTTTAGGGATGGAAGCCTCCCCGGGCAGGATCATGGAGTGGGGTCTGCGCTCCAGCTCTGAGACAGCTCTCTTTCGGTTCAAGATCTTCCAGATGCCCCCTGTGGCACGGGGCCTCCGGTTGACCTCCTGTCTGTCCTTGACAGGGGTCTGAGAAGAGGCAGCCTGGATCTCTCCCTGCCCCTCTGCAGACCCTGGCCCAGTCTCCTGAATATAAACACTGCTGGTTTCATTCTCCACATCCAGAGAAACATTAAACACTCGGTTGACAAACCCATTAGGGTTGTTGCTCTCAGGGGCAGGGTTATCTGTCTGTTCCATCCTCTCTCATTCTACAGTGTCAGCTATCAGCTCCAATGGACATCATGTCTGGGGCTTCTCTCTCTCTCTCTCTCTCTCTCTCTCTCTCTCTCTCTCTTGAACACCTGGAGGAACAACACCACATTTTTATTTTGTTTGAAATTAAACAAACTGCCTTTTCATATCATGCTTATTCTGTCTTAATGCCTGTTAAGGCTATTAATATTAAACATTCTCAGAGGAGGATCAGCTGTATTTCATCAACAGAGGAGGCCAAACACAAAAAAATAATAGATTATTGCTACTTAAACAATAAAACACAGGGAGAGCATTAGAGGTCTCATTTTGTGATTCTCAGACAAGGGCTTTTGTACCAGGAGTCAACAGTCACCTCACCCCCACCCCTCTATATTCTGTCCATATTACCCAAAGTAATTATTTGAGACACAGTCCCCATCCACCATTTAAACCAGGAGGCTGTGTTGTCATGGAAACACTCACTACAGAGATGTCTGGTTATTTCAGGCCTGCTCCTGCTCTGACATCATCACAGCTCAGATAAGCTCCTTCTGAGGAAGAAGATGCTCAGCAAGTGCTTCACTACCACATGTTAATTGCCCCCATTTCATAATCCTGGATGCCTCTTGTGTAATTAGGGCCTCCAGCATACATCTTTGTTGTTACATGAGGTCATCACCAAAGATGTGTTTCACTTTAAGCTGGCCTTTCCGCAGAATGTCACAATTTAATTTGTATGCGTTTTACTGATAAGCTTTTAAAGAACACTATCTAAAGAAAGTAGTCAATCGTTCCAGAAATGTCAGCTTACAAGCATACTCTCCAGTCACACATTGGCTATTAGGAAGTAGGCCTACTTATTATAGCATTTAAATGTAATTTAAATGCTTTAACGTTACTTAACTGATGAATATCCAGATATTTTGATGACGTTAATATGATTCATCTGTAATAAAGGCCACTTGGTGGTTATAATAGCACAAACGGTTTTGGCTTCCTTACACTCACTAAACTTAAAGTAACTAGCAAGTCGATTTCCATCTAAAACTGACAGCTCACAGTAACTTAGCCAACAGTGACAGGATAAATCTGGGTTGGGCTTGTCTTGTTATAAAATATGGCGTCAACAAAATTGACATTAAACATTCAGCCATTGCGTTTGTGAACTGGCGTTGCAATTTAATTCAGCGTTAAGTTAAGTAACTTTAACGTCTCTTCAAATTGACTGTTTGTGAATTAACCGTTCGCATTACACTTAAACTTGTATAGCAAGTTATGCCCGCGAAAAATAAACTTCATCTCTATTTGCCACTTAGAAGTAGCGGTGAAAGTTGTTAACTTACCCTAGAAAACTTCTCCCGTTTAAAAGGGCATCGTCGTTGCTGTCCTCAAGAGTCAATAAAAGCGCCGCCTTAAACACCGGCTAAACGTATCCACTTTACGGGCTTAATTTATATCCATGAGTAAGGCTGAAGTTATGTTGCGGGCAGCGACTCCTTCGTAGATCTCATGTGTTTGGTTTTCGCCTCCAAACTTCGTCCGCTATCATCCCACTGAGAGAAAACTCCCCGAGTAAGCGACAGACCGGTGAACTCCTGCCCTGTAAGCTCCTGCAGACGCCGACACTCTGATTTGCGATAAAGCTCTCACGCAGACAGACCAGCA
>NC_060168.1:9678589-9702553 GCF_021292245.1 Micropterus dolomieu | reverse complement strand
CACCCCCACCCCTCTATATTCTGTCCATATTACCCAAAGTAATTATTTGAGACACAGTCCCCATCCACCATTTAAACCAGGAGGCTGTGTTGTCATGGAAACACTCACTACAGAGATGTCTGGTTATTTCAGGCCTGCTCCTGCTCTGACATCATCACAGCTCAGATAAGCTCCTTCTGAGGAAGAAGATGCTCAGCAAGTGCTTCACTACCACATGTTAATTGCCCCCATTTCATAATCCTGGATGCCTCTTGTGTAATTAGGGCCTCCAGCATACATCTTTGTTGTTACATGAGGTCATCACCAAAGATGTGTTTCACTTTAAGCTGGCCTTTCCGCAGAATGTCACAATTTAATTTGTATGCGTTTTACTGATAAGCTTTTAAAGAACACTATCTAAAGAAAGTAGTCAATCGTTCCAGAAATGTCAGCTTACAAGCATACTCTCCAGTCACACATTGGCTATTAGGAAGTAGGCCTACTTATTATAGCATTTAAATGTAATTTAAATGCTTTAACGTTACTTAACTGATGAATATCCAGATATTTTGATGACGTTAATATGATTCATCTGTAATAAAGGCCACTTGGTGGTTATAATAGCACAAACGGTTTTGGCTTCCTTACACTCACTAAACTTAAAGTAACTAGCAAGTCGATTTCCATCTAAAACTGACAGCTCACAGTAACTTAGCCAACAGTGACAGGATAAATCTGGGTTGGGCTTGTCTTGTTATAAAATATGGCGTCAACAAAATTGACATTAAACATTCAGCCATTGCGTTTGTGAACTGGCGTTGCAATTTAATTCAGCGTTAAGTTAAGTAACTTTAACGTCTCTTCAAATTGACTGTTTGTGAATTAACCGTTCGCATTACACTTAAACTTGTATAGCAAGTTATGCCCGCGAAAAATAAACTTCATCTCTATTTGCCACTTAGAAGTAGCGGTGAAAGTTGTTAACTTACCCTAGAAAACTTCTCCCGTTTAAAAGGGCATCGTCGTTGCTGTCCTCAAGAGTCAATAAAAGCGCCGCCTTAAACACCGGCTAAACGTATCCACTTTACGGGCTTAATTTATATCCATGAGTAAGGCTGAAGTTATGTTGCGGGCAGCGACTCCTTCGTAGATCTCATGTGTTTGGTTTTCGCCTCCAAACTTCGTCCGCTATCATCCCACTGAGAGAAAACTCCCCGAGTAAGCGACAGACCGGTGAACTCCTGCCCTGTAAGCTCCTGCAGACGCCGACACTCTGATTTGCGATAAAGCTCTCACGCAGACAGACCAGCACACACACACACACACACACACACACACACACACACACACAAACACACACACACACACACACACACACACACACACACAGAGAGAGAGACACGTACCTACATGCTCAGATACATCCACTGAAATAATTTTAATTGTTGTATAAAGTATCACGTTAAAGCTAAGTTAGGTTATATATTTATATCTTAGGCTACATATTAACAGTTTTCTGTACTTTTAATCCTATATTTAAGCATCAGTTCATTAAAATTCTAAATTCCACAACCCTTACAAAATATATTTTTATCACCCCCCCAATTGTTAGATGGATTCATAAGGAAGCACTTAGGCTACATATAATTTCTACATATAATTACAACATCAGTGATTGACTGAACTCTGGTCTCACTGGCTGATCCTCCTTTGGGATTTGCGTTGAATGTGAAAATCCTTCCATTGAAATGACACAATGGGGAGAGGGATCTCAGGGGGAAAACTGAAGGAATTCGCTAAAACTAAACAGCTCCAGAGCTCCATTGCCGTCAAAAAGGAGATGGTGGAAGAAGAGGCCTAAATTTAAACATTTCCTCTTTGTCCAGTTTTGGGCCCATTGTCATTGTATGGCGTTCTCCCTTCTGCACAGGAAGGAGTGGATCTGACATCAACGCTCTCAGGCTGACAATGCCAGGAAGTCTGTCTGAGTGTATGTAAATATCTCTGTGTGTCCATGCTTCCCTTGGTTGCTCTCCTCTCCCTGGAGCAGCTTTAAAGTACTTCAGGGCATAGTAGCAGTAGTAGCAGTAGTAGTAGTAGTAGTAGCAACAACATGATGATTTACATGCTACGCTTCCCCGATAACGCATCACTATCACTATAAATTACAGCAACCTCATCTTCAAATGACCTCTCCTCTGATGGGGCAGCTTTAGTTCATGGCTTCATATGTTGACCCAGTAGGCTATTTCTATTTATATACACAGTGTTTGTCTATTTCTGATTTTTGTTCCTTTTTTCCCTCCTAGTTTTACATTAACTTACTTGTTTGTTGCTCTCCTTCATTTCCATTCCCTCGCTTCTTCCCTCCCTCCCCTTACTCGCTCACTTCCTGAGAACCCCAAGCAGTCTTCCTGTTGCCCCCTCCCGTCAGGAAAGACATCCTGGCTCAAGCAGGCCAAATGCTTCGTTTCTGTACAGACATAAAACTAACCTCTTATCTTTAGTAAATACATTCATCCAAACAGCGTTTTTGTATGAACGACATGAAAGCATGACGGGTGGAAAAGAGAAAGAGAGCGATGAATGGAGGGAGACAGATCAGAGATTTATAGACTCTCTACCAGCTGTGCCTGTGTCTGAAATGATAAGTTTTGTTGACATTTGGTGAGCTGTGTACATTACAGCCAGTTTACTTTGTTGCCTATTTACCATGAGTGTTGAACACTCTGAACAGAGCTCTTTTGAAATGATGTCATTGACTTCTCATTTTCAGAACAATTGACCTCTTCCTCCTCTTCCTATGACACAGTCCCTGCTAGTGGGTTTGGTGGAGATTACTGGAGACAAACACTTGCTGAGTGTAGGCCCAGCTGTAATTATTTCGCCAGTCTTTGTCAAAGCAGCTGAGTGAAAACAGGCTGCTGTGAAAAAGCTGGCCAGACAGGGAGGGAGGGTGAGAGGGGGGCAGATATGTTGTGATATCAAATGAAAGGCTTACTAAAGCCTGGGAACTGGATTCAGGAGGTGTAACTGGTGTGAGGACAGCTGAGAATTCTGTCAAATTTTGTTTGTTTGGGAACATTGTAGCTGTGTAATATTCCTTATATTACAGTATATAATATAGCCTTAGATGGGGAGAGTGCTGAGTTAAGGGGGCTAGAGGGAGATGCTGATGATGCTGTGAGCATGTATACACTAATACACTATGGCTCCTTATGCACTGGCATGTTAAAGTGCGCTGACACACTGTCTCACACACACACACACACACAGACACACACACACACACACACACACACACACACACACAGAAACATTTCTGCCCACTTTTGGTATAAAATATGCTCAGGTATTAGTTGCCTCCAGTGGTAGAGGAGAGTTTGAATTTCACTGACATTCCTGACATTCCCTCTGCGCTGACCTGCATACTTTTCTGGCCTGGCTGCACATGGCACGATCCCTTAAACACACACACAGACACACACGCGCACACACACACACACACACACACACACTCACACACACTCACACACACATCCTTGCAGTTCACAGACACTTTGATCTGAACAGTAATCACTTTTAGCCAATCAATCAGTTTGGGCTCTAACACACACACACACACACACACACACACACACACACACATTTGTACCAGCTCACATGGCACACACATGGACACCTGGAATGTTAACATGTGGAAAGGTCCTGAACGTTGTTGGTGATGGGAAGGTCTCACTAAATGACTTATCTGGCAGCCATCTTAGAGGCAGTGAGAGGGAGGGAGAGACGTAGAGAGAAAGAAAGAAGGAGAGGGACAGGACAGGGTGTGTGTATGTGTGTGTGTGTGTCAGCCATTATCAGGATGAATCTGAAAACAGGAAGGGGGGTTCCATTAAACAAGACGAGCGGAAGACAACCACAGTTCTACTTCCTGTTTTAGAGCAAGGGAGGAAACAGCAGATTTTTTAGGAATTCAAATCAGAATCAACACTCCGGAAAGAACATCTTTATAACACATAAAATGCTCGTGTTCTGACATAATTATGAGCATTTATGGGTTCATTTTTGTAAATTTTGTAATGATAGTTGCTTTAATTTGCTTCTATTTTTGTATGTGGTTTTCGTTGTGCAAATGTTGCTGTCAAAAGTAAAAAGTGTGATCAGACAGATGTTTATCTCAGTTCTGTATCTGTGCTATAGTTTATCTGGCTCTGTATCTTTCCGTATGGGCCTTGGGCTGAGCTGGACTTGGCTGTGTTAGTGGGTCAGCGGCAGTGAGAGAACAGCAGCCTGGCACACAAAACACCATTTCCTCTGATCTGGGTGCTTCCATTTCTTCAGAGAACGACGTTTCTGATTGGGAAAACCCCAGGGGACGAGGTGATAAAGGGTGGGATGTAGTCTAGCAGAGGAGGGATATTTAACTGAGAAGAACAAAAGGCGATAAGACGCTGCAGATCTTCCTGTGTCTTCTCAACACAATGTGCCAGTATTGCTGAGCGGAGTAAAGGGTTGAGATCCAAGGCAAGATAGCACACAATTAGTGGTGTGATTGATAGTAAACTGGCATTCCTCTCACTGATTTGTCATTGAGAACATTCGTTTAGAGTTGTCTGTTTTATCTGCTTGATGAATGTTGACCTCTGACCACATTATTCTCTCTCTGGTCAGTGTCCTCCAGGCTGTGAAAATATTGCGTTGGGCACTCCTGTTTTTAATGGAGATGGAGCAATAGCCACATTATTAGGGCTATCAGTTATAACTGGATATAATTCCTCCCTCCATTCTATCTCTCGGTCCTGACTACAGCTCCTTTATCATGTCCTAGTTAGAGGCGGAGGGATATGCATGGCGATAGTGCGTCCCCCCTTCCCATTCCTTTTCTGTCTTATCACCGAGAGAGGGAGCAAAAGAGGGAGCGAGGCTGTCATTTTGTAAGGTTAGATTGTGCTTTTTGACAAGCAGCGTAAACAAACTATTCATTCACTCATTATATTAGAATATAAATAACTTTTCTCCTAAAGGTTTCCTTTGGTTAAAAAAAATTGTCCGGTAGTCTTATTGCTGAAAGAAAATGTTAGTTATGTGGCTATGATACGTTCAAGACTTGACTATACATTTATTATCTATTCCCATGGTCTTTTAAAGCAACAGCTGACCTACTTACAAGATAATAATAATAATAATAATAATAATAATAACAATAATACATTTTATTTCTATAGCGCTTTTCAGGACCATTGTCAGAGTTCATTCAAAATTCTTCAAAATATCTACTTAAATTTAAACTTTCATGTAAGTCTGTGTAGCAGAGGTGTAATGTAGCAGGCATCGAAATCAGTCCTTTTTGGTGAATTGATCCTTTCATGCTTTAGTTTTATGTGTAACACCAAGTTTGTGTTATATGCTATTTTAGATATATATATATATTGTTTCATTTTGTATTTGTATTCATTTTGTTTTTGCATTTCCATGTTCAATTGAGTTTGTGTCTTTTGCTTTGGTTTCGTTCTTTCTTTCTTTTTTTGTGAATATCTGGACAAGTGTGTTTGTATAGGTTATTTTATGACAGAATTAATCCAAGCCTTTAATGTATGCATGTTCTTGTGCACCCCTCCCTGCCATCTGTACAATCCTCCTTTAAAAACACACTTGCACACACTTTGATCCTCTCTCTCACTTAGAGTGATGTCCAGTAACTGCACATACCTTGTTGGAGCTGCCATATGTCTACTCCACTCAGGTGAAGAGAGACATCTAGAGGAGCCAACTGAAACTGTTCTCATTAATTTATTTACCAACAGGATTCTTCTTTCACATGCAAATTTTGATGAATCTTGATTAATTTTTAAATACAAAATACACAAAGGAGTGCTTGTAGGGAATGCTGCCTCTCACTGAAACATAACTCTACATGTTAATACTTTAAATTGTGTGTGAAACATCTTGCCATGCCAATCTGCAGCTAAGGGCCTCTCCCACATGAGGGCACTCTGGCTCTTTCAAATAACATACATGCATTTTCCTGGTGGAAGAGTGGATTACAAGTCAATCCTTTCTTATTAAAAAATCTGAGTACATTGAGAATATTGTCTATATCAGGAGTAATACCACACAGGCAAATCCAGGTTTCAGGGGAATCAAACTGATAGAGTGAAACCAGAGGAAATGATCTAAAATGATGAAATTGACCAAATTTGCAATGAGAATTTTAATTAACTCCCAGAGTTCTGAGGTTTAGTTCACTCTCTCATTGAATTATTGGTTGCTGTTAGATTGGTTCAATAAGAAACTGCTACCAAACCTGACATAGGGCTGTGATTGTGCTTTGCACTGCTCTGCACCTGAACTGAGGGCCAGAATTAATGACATAGGTACCCAAAGGCTTCAGGCTCCTCTCTCTGTAATGAAGGTGTACTTACATGTGCAGTTATTCCATAGAAACAGCCAGCCATATGTCTTGCCAGGAATCCTCTTCATTGGGATTCAGCCTTTAGCCGTGTGTCAATCAATGGACCATGGTCATGCTGCTGAAGCTGTGACCACAGATACATTTTTTGTGAAAAAATGCCTTGGGCTAAAAAGTAATTTGGTGTGAAAGTAAAGAATTAGACCTCGGAGATGTGGCTAGCATTAAAGTTAGATGTGATTAAAGCTACAGACATCGATTGGATCTCTGTTACAAGGTACCAAGCCTCAGGATGTTCTGCAGAATAGCGGAATCACTCTATTCAATTTCATGATTTTCCACTGTAACACTGTGAGATGATTTCATTTGCTTTACACATTTGCAAAGAGGCTCAGTCAAAAAAAGGGAAGAAAAGCATGATCTCGCACTTTTGCTGGCCCATTCCATAGAATCTGAGGATGGCTAATTGATACAAGTTAGGTAATGGCTTGGTTTAAATTAAAAGCTACAAGTCAAGTGGAACTTTCTCATTTATTATTCAGTGAAGCACATCGTCCTTGCTTAAAGGCCTTAAGAGACAAGATAAGAGGCTTTTTAATCTGTATATGGGAGACATATGTCTGTCTTAGCTCCCAGTTCCAGTCAGTCAAGACGAGGTGAAATCAGTAGAGACAGTGTCCATGTGTGTTTATGTGTCCCATGTGTGTTTATCCAATTTACCTGGGTGCACATTCATTTATTTATGCATGCTTACTGAGAGTACAGAGAGTGTGGGGGAAAAAAGGTAATCTGGTTATTAGGTGGGAAACTGTTGAAGAGGTTAGAGCCCAGCACTCCAAGCTGAAGCCACTCTCACTTTCATGTTAGCAGCTGTCCAAGCCCAAAATGGCCAATTACCATCATTTCTCTGCTGGTGGTGGTAATGTTGGCGAGATAGTCAGGGAGTGAGGGAGAGAGAGTAATACTGAGAGAACCAAAAGCAGATGAGGTAGAGGCAGCCGAGATAAACCAGAAAATAAAAACATATTACAGCAGCATGGAAATCAGACAACATCCACCATGACAGAAGGTGAATCCATCATCTGCAAAGGAAATAGATTCAATTAGATGGGTCCTTCTGGTGTGTGAATATACCCAGAGATTGTTTTTATGGTAATAATGATTGTAATTGCGGAGTCTCTGAGTCCTTTCACATGGATTATGCAGTGTAAATGAACAGATATACACCCACTGACTATGTACACACTGTATATAAATAAACACACACATAAATAACGGAAGAAAGAAAGGTGGAGAGAAAAAAAGAAATAAAGGAAAGAAAAAAAAAACAATCATGTGGTATCTTCACATATTCAAGTCTGTAAGCAGGCTTGTGTTATTATTATTGAGAGTGAGATGAAGAATGAGTTTTCCCCAGAGTCTCCTCCACTGATCTGTGTCTCAGTGTCTCAGTCTGATCTTTGCCAGGAGGTAAATGCTGTTAGAGCTTGAAAGATTGCATGCCCATTATTTCTTATGGGAAATATATGATATGCACTTAGAAACAACATTATGTTTTTATCACGCTTTCTCACAGTCTAAAAAGCCAAATCAATGCGAGCCAAACAAACTCACGCACCATGAATACTTAAAAAGTACATTTGACTGGATCGTTTTAACCCTTTCAATTTTGATAGTACCTCAAGGAACACACTGCTTTACCTCATCATTTCGACAAACACAAACGGCTTCAACCACAGGCAAGATCCAAGTGAAAGAGAGGACATTCCTCTATTGGGTCAGATGAAAGATTGCCTCGTGTCTTTTCATCAAGATTGATAATGCGGCGCGCAGTATTACATGTGGGTGACTTTGGTTGCTACTGAAAAGGAATATAGACTCTGTTTTCTGACCTTTTATTCGACTGGCTGGACCTTACCAACGGATTGACATCAATATCAGACTGTCTTGTCTGACAGAAAAAACAGAGAAGCACACCATTTTGTTGACAGAGTATGATCGGGGAGTTTAAGCGAACAGTGGCAGAGAGGTTTAAAAAACACCTGTACAGGAGAGTGATGATGCCGAGGCTAGAGGAAAAAGGCATCGTAGACCTGAATGACAATGTCACATAAAAGAAAAAAGAAAATCAAAACTAGATGATTTTTTATTTTTTTTTGCTGGTGATTTCAAAGACTAGAAGTTGAAAGGACCTGATCGTCCCCCATGGTCCAGCCTCAAGCTGAGGTCCTGTTAACTCTCCTTTTAGGTCCCTGTGCGATAACTAATCAAGCACTGCTCACGCTGAGTTTATTTTCATTTGACTAATTCAAATGCAGCTCTGCCCAGTCTGTGATGATAACAATGAGGGTTGCATGTCTCACTGCCTCCATCTGTCCTACTAGAACATGTCTGGGAACACAACATCACCAGAACACCAGAACGGTTAATCTGCCTTATTTACTTCTCCCAATATGGCAGCTTTGTCACACACATCGTTTGTCCTCCAGGATAAATATTTCCCCAGCGTCGGTGCACACTAAATGTTGATTTATCCTCAGCCTGTTAAACTGGCCAATCTGCATATGCCGTGTTTGTGTTTTGTCAGGATGCATCCACTGTGACAATATATACTATAATTATCATCTAAGTGTGGCAGCAGAGCTGGAATCCATTCATTGGTCTGCAGAGACCTGGGTGTGTGCGTGAACTGAGTTGTCATATTGTTGCTGTGTATTGAAGATGTCTCGTCTGACAAAGGGCTGATTTAATAGGAGAACAATTTAATGTTGTCTGATTTCATTGTAATGAACAAGATCTCGACTCACTTTGCTCCCCTCAAAGGGAGAGAAATAAGAGGGGAGTCACAAGGAGAGAGAATAAGAAGGAGATAAAGATCTAATTCGTAGTCTGGCTATTTATGTTGCTAAAAGAAAGAGAATTTGGAGCAGGCCATTTAACTTAATGCTCTCTCTTCTTTGCTAATGGTCTGAAGATAATTAGTATTACTAATCAAAACACTTGTGTCTCCTCTCCCCTGGTGTGTCATCTTCCCCCAGGGCCATTGTAAACTGTCTATTGCTATGAAGGGCACTCAATTGTTCCTTTTATGTTTCCATTGGATGTACATGAGCACAATCGAATGTATTTCCCATCTGCACTATTTATTGTTGCTGCCTTAATGTCTTCAGTTTGTTGTTTTTGTATGAGTCACCAAACATCACATAAAAAAAATTTAAATCCCCCACCATATTTTCCTGGTTTGGATTCAAATATATCAACCAATCTTAATTGGATAGATGCAAATTGGACAGGACCAAGTATCCAGCATCAGGAGGAGAACCATGCATTCTAGTAAGTGATTAGCTGTCATTGGCTCAATTATTCACTTCATTGCTGAAATGATTTGTCAGTTAATTAATTGATAAATAGAAAATGTATTTTTAATTTGATAATTGGTCATTTAAATAATTTACCTGATAAATACCGAAAATTTCTTTGCTTGTCTGTATTTCATAGAATTTTTAATAGAGGCAGGAGCTACCAATTATTGTCATTCTCAATTATGAATCATTCTCAATTAACCATTTAGTCTTAAATGAAATTTAATTGGGAAAAATGTCCATTAAGTTCTTATTGAGTTCATGGTGACGTCTTTAAATGTTTTGTCTAAATCCCAAAGATGTTCACTTTATAATGATCAATAAAAAAAAAAAAACAGAGAAAAGCAACAGTCACATTTGAGAAACTGAAACCAGAGCACGTTTTTGCATGATAATTTACTTAAGCGTTTAAGAGATTATTAGAATTGTTGGCGATTCATTTTCTGTCCATTGACTTATTGATAAATCAACTAATTGTTCCAGCTCTGTTCATAAATGGGTTTTTGAGTTGTTAGTCAGGGAAAGCACATACTTTAAAGACATCAATCATTTAACATGCCGCTAGCATGGCTGTAAGGAAATTGACTCCTATTTTCCCTATTAATATTTTCTAACTCAACTTGTTGAAACACCAAGTCACTGATGATAAAAAATAAATAAATAAAACAGCACAATTATAATGTAGGTAGTGTATGAAAGCAGTGTAAAACTAGATCAGGTGAATTATAATCCCAACATGATTAATTATCAAGGATTACCAAGGATACCAAGATTGTGAAAGTGAAAAGAATGGGAAGCAAAGGACACCTTCTTGCTCTTCCTTCTGCCTCCATTGCAGTGTTTCTCCCTAGACTCTAAAGAGGATGGTGGATACTGGCAGAGTACAGGGGAATGGTTGTGTGTGACTTCATCTCAATAAATTACTGCCTGCCATGGATTATAAATTCATTAGTTTGTCCTTACCTGAGAGCAATGAGTGGAATCCAGTGGTGAAAAGACCAATTTTACACATCTCTGATTAAATAGTGTCAAATTACTTTTTTAGAAATATGAGCCTGAAGGAAATTGTGGAATTTTACTTTTGTTTTCACACTGGGAGACTCTAATAGGGTTGGAGCAGGGCTTCTAGTCTACTGGGCTGTGCATAACAATGTTACAGTTGCAAAGCTATTTCTGTATAATGTGAATTAATAATATGAATTAGTCAAACTTGAAATTAAAAAAAATAATACTCTTTCTGCCTAAGAACACATCTTTCTCAGTATGCCTGGATGTGAAATAAGGCTTACATACAGTATCCTTGGATGTGGCCTTGCACCTGCGTGGCTATAGCTGCCAGGAACCTTGTAAAGCTACCCAAGGTTTCCTTCATTGTGGAGTCTTAGTTCGGTAGTGTTTTACCTTAACTACAATGCAAGGCATGTTGATATTAACAAATCAATACCTGTACAGGGAGAAATATGTCCTTGTCATTGTGGGTTCTGGGCTCATCAAATGTACACAACGTTGCAGAGATCAAACAATTGATACATAACGTGCAGATGGGAAAGGTAGAATAGTGGGTGTTTCTATTGTGCAGTATTCATTGCTGCGCTTTGTATCTTCAAGTGTTAGAGTTTCTTTGGGATTAAGTTAACCATCATTCATCTAGCTGAGAATGTGATTCGGCTCTAGTCCATAATGCTCTAGTCCCTCAAACTCCCAGGCCTCTGGTAGAGGACTCGAGCTTGAGGATGACACATACCACCCCGCAAGGGGTGAGAGGGGGAATTTATATATATTTATAAATATATATATATGTGTGTGTGTATTTAAGGCCCTGATAACTTGGTTTAAAAACAGATTTTTTTGTCAATAACACACCCTATCTGAAGAAGGGACTCGTTAGCCTATTTGCTAACATGTTAGCCAAAAAACCCCATTATACATTGATATAATGTCATTCAGCTTGGTCTGACATTTATAAGCTTCCCAGTGACCTCAGAAATGATGAATGCAGCGGCTGTAAAGGACGATTCTTTTTTTAATAAATGAAATGTCGGTGGTCAGTAGTGGCCATGTCAGTGCCAGTAGGAGTAGCTATCATTTTAAACAGCAACAGCAGTTTCCTTTATGATAATTTCACCTAAAATTGGAGACATGTCAATGTTCTGTTTATTCCAAGTGTAGGCATTGACATGGCGCCAAAGAATTAATTTACCTCACTTGAAAACATATTATTATTCATGAGTCACCTTTTGCAGCAAAAATCACTGATCATCCAAAAAGCTGTTGAGGGCTAAGCCTGGATCAAAACAGAACAAGACAGTGAGAGTGGCTGCGACTAACAATCCCTGGAGAGAAAGCAACCTTGATGGGTTTCAGACACTGCTGGTGTCTGACAGGGTTGTTTGGTCTCTCCCTAGTGCCCTTATTCATGAAACTTCTCTCAAAGAACCCAGATCAAGCTAGCCTTAATGCTCTTTGTGCCTGATGATGGAAAATTATATCTAAATAAAATATGAAAACTGAGTGTGCTTGAAAGTTGTTGTGAGCTGTTTATTGTCAGATACGTGCACAGTATGTGACAACTGAAGAGGCAGCGTGTGTGGATTTGAAATGCATAAAAAATAGTTTGCTAATTTGAAATCTCATGCATATTCAGGTGTTAAGGTAGGGCAGCATCACTCTTGAAGATGTTTCAGATTGTTCCAGCTTCACTCATCTGTCACACACTTTGTACTGTGCAAGAACTCTACTGGGAGAGGGTTCATATGTTTTGCAAAACACTCCTTTCAACATGTGCTTTTGGCAAGCATCAGCCCGCTAGCCAACTCAGCTGTGCTATGCGTGTTGGAACTAGTGCATAATAGGAAAATGGTTTTAAGCATTACAAATATTATTCCTCATTTAGCTAGTACTCTCCCATAGATGATATGACTCTCCTGGAGCTACTGTGATTGTGTGCAATATGTACTAATTTTGTGTGCATGTGTAATTCAGTCGCACATGTGTTTGCATGCTCACATTTGTATGTGTATGTGGGTGTGTGTCCCTATAAGACAGAATTAAGTATAGATAGAGTTTTCAGAGTAGAACCCGTCTCTCGTAGAGACAGGGGTCTCTGGGCACTTGGTGCTGAGCCCTGCTTCTCCTCCTCGGCATTTCCCTCCCACTCCTCTCAGCACCGTACTTAAATACTGTGGGGCCTTGGGATGAAACCTGGATACAACACTGTGGTCTCAAGGTTGTGGTTCCCATTTCAAATCAGCACCAAATCCTCTTTTTCTACCAGTTCTGAAAGAGTGAGAATTCTGCTAATGGATAGATGGATAGAGTCTGCTTGTGCTTCCCTCTATTCACAAGCTCCATGGGTGTCAGGCTTTAACAACAGCAACGACAAAGTGAAGTTTTGTGCACAGCAGTCTCTGCTGAGTATGCGAAGGATGAACAGAGACGGTGAAGAGAATGTCCCTGTCATATTCGAGGCCAGAAAACAACATTGAATACCCATGATGGTTATGATTTTCATCACCCAGTGTCCGTGGGAGAGTAAAGGAACATTTTTTTTTCTTTTGTGCTCAGAGCAAAATTGCAGAGACAAGCAGACATTACCTTGCAAAGTCAAGACCCAACATTTGCGATGTGTATTGACATATTGATTTTCCTTGGCAGCTATTGGCAGAGGGAGTAAGGAGGATGAGGCCATGTGTGCGGGTCCACGGGAGCTCGGTGAGATCCAGGCAGCATTATGCACACCAAGAGAATGAGGCTTAGCATATATTGAGTGTTTATGCTGCAGAATAGAAAGTGTGGAGCACCTTTGCTTAAACTCACTGACTGTTAAATTGGGCTTAACTAAAAATCCCTCTTACACAAACAGAAAGTGATCTAGGGCTTTTTTTCTCTCTCTCTCTTTCTTTTTACATAAAACCTCTTTCTGTTGGGCATTTTTGCACGACACATTCTTTCTTGTATATTGATGGGTCTCTTTGCTTTACATGTAAAATGTCCATATAAATTTGTGTATGAAAGAGATGAAGAAAGAGAGTATGGCCAATAGATGAAGGATAATTTGTTGAAAGAGGTGATCTGGAGGAGAGTGAAGGATATCTATTGTTTGTCTTCTTAAGGGCAGGGCACACATGGGGGACAGAGCTGGAGTGTATGTGGATTAGACTGAGGCTCCGTCCTGAATATATAACCAACCCCAGGTCTCCTCTCCTCTCCTCTCCTCTCCTCTCCTCTCCTCTCCTCTTGTACAATGGCCATTACAGGAGTTGCAAGACTGTGAAATATTAACATCCTTAAAGTATTCTTACTGGACACCCCTTTGATGTGAACAGATAACTAGAATAACAAATGGCAAGTATGTAGCTTATGCAGTTCGCTCACGTTTCTTGCCTGATGTAAAATGAGTCAAAAGTAGAAATCATGATTTGGGATGCATTTTTTATGGGTTGGTTATGAGCAGGGATGGGAAAAAGAAGTGTATGTCAGGGCATATTTCAGTACAAGACATAAAAATATCCAAATCTACACATAAAATAAACTACAAAGTAGTGCAACCATAACCTAAATCAAAACAAAACAAAACCCTAACACCATCCCTACCTTTCCCTTTAGAGTATTGGAACAGTGTTTCACTGAACTAGATTTCATATGAATGAAATATCAAACTGACTAAATGATCAAACACCAAAAAATATTAAATGCACAAACAATCATTCATGTAGCTACAGTACATTTCTCCCTCTGCTGATAAAGTTAATGTAGGTGGTATTGTTGCTTAGTAGCATGCCTTCAGTTTTTAACCTTTATAATTCTCTTTGTGGCAACTTATACAGTCTCTTAAACACCTGAAGTATATCTGTGCCATGCATCTTAACGTGCTTGGTGCTCCTGTTTGCTGGCAATTAAGAGCTTAACACAGTAAATCATTGCTTTGGCTGCGTGGAGCACGCAGATGGCATGAGTAATAAGTAACATGAACAATTATGTCGAATTGTTGTGATTCTGTTTTTTGTTAAATGTCCAGTGCCCAACAGCTAAAATGAATGCATTAGTTTTTCAGTATAACAAAGGTCAGATAGCATGTTTCCACCATGCCCACCTCATCACTGACCTCTTGCTGATAAGAGTCTGAGCAAATGATTGTGTTCGATTTGCAGCTACTCAGAGTATGCTGCTTAGCAGTGATTTAAGCAGGTTGATGAGTGTTACTGCGCACAGATACAATGTGTGTCTGGATTGGTGTACAAGGTTATACTCTGTACAAATGGTGTAAGCCAGGCTGTTAATCGAATGCACACAAAAAAAGGTTTGGTGAAGGGGAGGGATTGTTCCCTAGCTCCATCAAATACAAAACAAACTGTGCATTTCAAATATGTAAAGTAACAGTTTTAGACTTATATGCTTCATTGCTGAGAGTTAGATCAGAAAACTGAAAACCACTATCATATTTGTCCTCTAAATATGAAGCTATAGCAAGCAGCCAGCTAGCTTAGCTTAGCATAAAGACTGGAAACAGACAATCAGCTATGTCAGATAACAAAATCCACTAACAAGCACCTCTAAAGCTCTATAATTAACAAGTTGTATCACACTTGTCACATTCTGACCTTTATGCTAAGTTAAGCTAGCCGGTTGCTGGCTGTAGCTTCATATTTACCCAAGATATCAAAGTAGTAGGCTCCTGAGCTATTCAAGCGAATGTCAGTATATTTTCCAGAATGTCAAACTAGAATGATGACAGAATCTAGAAAGCCAGAAAAGGCTAGAATCACTTTTCAGCATTGTTTGTACACTCAAAAATCCAGTGTGAAGAACAGTTGCCTTATGCATGCAACCACAGTGCAGCACTGTGGCTTAATTTGAACCCTCTGCTCTACTTCTGTCCCTGTCACAGAACACACCATGTATTAAAGCAGGGATGTGGCAGGTGGAGCATTCGCACATGCCCGTTCCTCTCATCTCAGTGCCTTCCATATCCCCTCCTGGAAATACACACACGTATTTGGATGCACACAGTGACACAAGCTGAGAAACTCACACTAGCCCATGCACATGTAACGCATTGAAGTTATGTTTCAGTTGATGCTGGAGGGCTGACGGTAAGACACAGCTTACCCCCAACTGAGCAGGCATGACTTTGCCTGAGTTTTACAACCAGCCTTATTGATTTACTCATTATCTTCTTCACAGGCGATCCCCCCTGTAGGGGATCAAAGGCCATCACTCTGTTCTATTTTTTTCTGTTGTACTCTATCCTGAATAGATAAAGCTGAAAGGGTCACAATATTGTATGCAGATTATTTTGGTGTCATTTTATATGTTTTGAGATATTTACCAATTCAGAAATATTTAAAAAGGAAAAGAGGTGAAAGTCAGATTTGCGGATTATCCAGATAAACAAGAAAGATTTTCCAGTTAAAGTTCAGATGTAATTATTCCAAGCTTTGAGCACCCATTGGTGCAGCGGCAGTAGACCTTCCAGTTGTGGGTATCTCTGTACATACAAACTATCTCAATGACTGGATACCATGAGGGAAGAATGAACTGAAGAATGAAGAAAGTTAACTAAGCCATTAAACTATTGTATTTTATTCTTGACATTGGATACATCAATTGAGAAAACAACATCACCACAAGGTCTACTTAGTAGCTTTACTGGATCTTTCACAGCTCTTCTCCCAAGGCATCAAATACCTCTGCTTTGAGAAAGTCTGACCAAGCGTCGGTATTTGACGCACAAGGTACCTTCAGTGTTCGAATGAGACGCCCGAGCTTTCAAGTAACTCAGATGTAACGCATCCCCTGTCACATAATGAACTTATTTCAGTCTTAAACAAGACAATTCAATTATTTTTCCCTGCTCTATTCTATTCTATTCTATTATGGTCCATGTTGTTATTGTAATTATTTTCTGTTCTGTTCAATTCTATAACATTGTAATGTCTTCTATACTATTCTGTTCTAATTTTCAAAGCAGTTGAGAAATTAATATCCCTACAAGGTTCATATAGTAGCTGGAGCTTTCAACCACATTACATGATCTTCATCATGATGTAAACATTAAATATTTGAAAGCTCAAAAAACAGCTATGTGCTTGTTTTGTGTTTAATTCTATTCTATCCTAAGTTTTCACAGTTAATTATTGGAAACAACAAAAACAATCTCACTACAAGCTCTATTTAGTAGCTATTCTGGAGGTTTAGAGCACATCACATGATCTTCATCAGGTAATGGTGTTTTCCCAGTTGTCATGGAACATGCTCAATTCATTAATTTATTTTTCTGAGCACTTTAAGGACTTATGGTCCATGTTGGATTAAAAAATGAGGTTCTAAGTCTGATCTTGACCTTTGAAACAGCAGTAGAGAAAACAATCTCACCATCACACGATCAAGGTCACCGTGATCATCATGACATGATCCAGAACACCAGTAACGTGAACCTTGTGGTGAGATTGGTTTTATTCTATTCTATTCTATAATTTTAGGAGAGAAAAACCTCTGGCTGTCTTTCCACATTCCAGTGTCTTTTTTTTTTTTTTTTTACATTGTATGGATTCGGATGCATACGGTGACAGACTCTTTGTTTATGCTGATGGTATTAACAGTCAGCACAAATCACATCAGGGAGGAACTGTGTCATTGTGCAATAATTGGAATTATGCAAATAGTCACAAGGCAGCACTTTGTAATAACCACACTTATTCAGAAATTTCCTTTTTATTATTAGTTCACTCTGCAGCATGGACTTGCTTTTTATCATTTATGTGGTATTCATTATTTTCTGTCACCACCTTATGTTGCTTTTACTGTGTCGACTTGTAAACAGGACATGAAAAAACAAGTGCATCCTATTGAACAATGAGCAGGGAAACAAAGTTAACAGTCAAAGAAGCTTTTCATGCATAAGTGTTGATTTCTCTGGGGAGGATCAGCAGGCACTTTTTCTTTCCCTCCCAATTCGATCCACTCCTGCTGTAAAGTTAGGCTCTAAAGAGACGGAAGAGAAATCCATATGTGTCTCTGTCTGGCCATTGATATTCTCCTTACTCTCTTCTTTTTCTCCACACCTCCATCACCCCATCTCTCCCTCTCTCTTGTTCTTGCCTAGTTGGTCCGTGGTGACCAATCCATCCTCACGCCCTCCACTGGCCAGGTCAAGACATCTAATATCCCATGGATTCACACTTTCTCTCATTCCTCAACCACCTGCACCCAAGTAACAGCCCCAACAACCCACCCATTCCACTGCTCTGTCTTCCTCTCCTCCGACCTCACATCAAGCGTACAATCCTCTTCTTTTCTCTTTTCACCTTCTCCACTGTCTCTCTCCGATGTGAAATGTTTGACGTGTGATTCTTTTTGTGCCCTTTTGCATTGTCTGTTTCCCCTCTAAACGCTTGAAGAATACTCACCCGCAGGTGGAGGATCACGTAATAGGATCACGTAATAGTTCTCCCGCCCACTTCCACTTGTGACCTCCACTTGGTCTGAATAATCAGACCAAATGGTCTGGTATTTTCTGTAACATGTAAAGGATTTATTTATAGATAGATAGATAGATAGATAGATGGGAGTCAGCAGTGCAAAAGCTAAATAGAAACAGGAGAGTACATCACCTTGGGGAGAATGTGTACAGGTATTGCATGTATATTGGTCTAGCTAATAGAATATCCTAAACCTAATTTATTATGGCAGATGAACAGCATGTCTTTGAGTTTGGAGCAGAGACGCCTGCGCTGGATAGTGTTAAAAGCACTAGAAAAAATCAAAACAACACCCTGACAGAGCTATCTGCATTTTCTAAGTGCATACACTTTTGAAGCTTGAAAAGAATGGCATCCTCAACACTAATTTTGGCCTGGTAAGCAAATTGCTGTGGGTCCACACATTTGCCTGCCAAAACTCCAAAATGATCTGATACAATCCTCTGAAAAGTTTTCATTACGTGTGAAGTGAGACAAAGTTTGGAGAGGATTGTTTTTGTTTCAGAGGACGGGATGTCAGATGTAAACAAATAATACTCTTCTATGACAGCATCTGGTGTTTGGCTCTGCTATCATTGCTTTTTACCGTAGCAACCCTCTTGGTCATGCTGCGCCTAACCTCATTCTGTCACAGCAACACCCCAGTGAGAGCAGTGGAAGGTGATAAAAATCTAAATTAATGTGCAATTTAATGTATACATAAACTCACACCTGGATTGGCTGGTGGTGCTACTGTAACTGGAAGGCTGCTTCTTTGGGCATGGTCTAGATACATTGCTGTAATGCAGCTGCTTTCTCTTGGCCTGACATGGAGAGGAAATTACTGCCACACACAATCTTGGGCCACTTCCAGTGAAAGAATTAGGAAATTAGAAATAAAAAAACTATGTTAAGTATAATTACACAACTCAGACCTGACTTGGACAGTGCATTTCTGGTATTGGTCTGCCTTTTAGAGTATAAAAGATTCAAATTAGGCTGCAAAATTCCCTTTTGCTTTTTCTTACATGTAATTAGCCATTGTGAAAGATGATGACATTCAAATGTACAACCTTTTGAGAGAAGGGGTCAAATTATCCCCCATAGGTTGGATATTAAAATTCTGGACAGGGTTACTCTGGCTTTTTATTTTAAAAGCACCATGAAAACTTCACTCACCCCCTCCAAAAAAGAGGTGCATCTCTTAATTACTGACATAGAGCCAATTTGCGTCAAGCATGTCTCTCAGCAGATAATGATAATCATTATAATTGCTTGAAGCGTTTGTTTCATGCGGCAAAAGCAATAATGTTCACTCAGATCTTCTTTAATAAAGGCTCAGCACTTGGCTTCCTTAAGCTGTTATACAGTGACTGGACGTGAATAATCATTAGTGAAATTGAAATGCAGGGGTAAATACATGGCTATGTCTGTCCTCTCCTCTGCATTCCCTGTCTCTTTTTGTCGGTCCCTGGGTGCAGCGCCAGAGACTGATCAAAGACTTACTCTGATTCAGTCAAGATCAAGGAGAAGAGACAGGGAGCTCTGTGATTACTGAACATTGATGTTGCATCAATTTCAATCATTCTACAATATGCGTCTGTCACACACAAGGTGTATTATGCACTCTTTCTGATCACCTGGGATCCAACCCGTATGGGTCCCATACGGGTTGTTGATCATGAGGGATATTCTTGCATTTTTCATGCGGGTGAAGAAATTTTGTAAGCAAAAGTGAAAGATCAGGGTTGGAAAAGCAAAACAGGCATGCCTCCTCTTTTGCAACAATGACAGCTGCAACGGTTTGAAAGTGAAAACATTTTGAGAAATATTTTTTTTCTCTGTGTGGTTCACCTCATATGTTTAGATAAGGGTGACGTAATGTCGTTGTTTTTAAGTGTTTCTGTGTATTAGCAGCCTTTAACAAATACCTTTTCCTATAAGCTGTGGACCTTTGTTGGCTAAATGTCACAGCTGTATGTCTGTAGCACAGTTGTATGTAAAAATTGTAAAACATTTCTTAAGAAGACATTTTCTTATGGATATGGATGAAACCAAGTTACCATGACTTAAGCGCAATGCTTGCAAATTGTGTCATGTGGTTTGCATTATTTTTTCTTCACAAAGTAATCATTTTTAAAATGACTAATGTTTCAATTAATTAATAGCATGTGCTTTAGTGGATGCTGATTTGTTGCAGAATATGGACAGTAAACTCCTTTCATTTTTTCAGAAAGACCGACGCAAGAAATGCTGTATAAAGTTATGGAACAGAGGGTAGTCCAGATGTGATATCATGACTCTCTATATTAGACAAATATAGACGGTACAAGGTAGAACTTATTGTCATTCTGTCCATATACAATATTTCTTTAAGCAAGAAACTTACCAGAATTGCTCTAATGGATTTGTTGGTTCTAACAGCAGGGTTATTTTGGAAAGATATAAATTTACATTTATTCATTTAGCTGACACTTTTATCCAAAGAAACTTACAAGCACTATTCTACACACTTCTAGAGCAACTAGAGGTTAAGCGTCTTGCTCAGGGACACAATGGTGGATAGGTTGCAGTGGGGGATTGAACCCATGTCTCTCACACCAAAGGCCTATGTCTTATTAATTGTGCCATCACCGACCTTGACAACACCTGAGAAATAAGAATGAATTCTTGGTCAAATAGAGTGGATAAAAAAAAGCATAACATCCACACTAGTTGTCACAGTGTGGATGTTGCATGGTATGAGGATCACAGCAACGCCACCACAGAGATGTGAGGTGTCTTATTTCAACAGGGAAAGTGGTTCTGCTGAGGTGATTGAGTCGTTTTGTTTTGGTTGTGGTCTAGCAGTTTACTGTGTTCTACAGGTTCCATGAATAAAACATTCAGAGTCGTTAGAAGAGACACTTTGGCTAGAGGGTCAGCTGTCCAACTGCAGCTGGAGAATAGAGGAGCACCCCATCAGGAGAAGTGCTCCGAATCACCGCCGTTTGATAGAAAAAGCAGCAGGGGTAAGATAGATAGCAGATCGGGTGCCGATTTAAAGCCCCACGATGCATATCCACAGGTACGCTGCTACAGGGTAATGTCCTTTGAGGATTACATCAATACTGGAGCTAAACATGTAATCATACGCTGAGGCCACGCTCCGGATCCATCTGGATAACCTTCAGTCCCATCAGAACGAATTGCCTGAGCTGGAATGAAGCTTATTGGAATTATTCATAGGGGAAGCTGATGAACATCACAAAACATTTGAATTTAATCTCAATATGCATAACAGAGGATGATTTTTCAAAACAAAACAGTAATTGTGCTGCTCAATGCCTTCCCCGGGACGGCGTACAGATTCACATGAACACCACAATCCAGTGTTAAAACACTGCTCTTTTGTTTTCTTATATGCCATGACCAGCTTAATCACTGAACCTGAGAATCAAGAGTCTATGCAGAGCACTCATCTCAGGCATGAAGTAAGCCGAATGGATTCAAGATACAATCCTGTAACTTTCACTGTCGCTTAATTGCGAGACTACTCCTTTGATTAACTCTCAGTCTTTCTTCCTTTCTCTCTGTCCCTCAGGGAAATGAGTAGGGAGGGAGGGGGGCATATAAGGCATGACTGACAGCTTGTAGTTTATCAACAGCTGCAGAAAACTCTTCGTTATTATAGCAGATGTTCTCTTAAGGATTAAATATGCCTAAATAACCTGATAGCAAAATAAATGCAATATGAAATCCTGTCTGCTCTCAATTGCTGTAGTTCTGTAAAAACATGATGAGAGAGATGGTATGCAGCAAAGGCTTTAAGTGTTTTTCAATATTACACTAAATATGTTTTTGGTTTGGAAGAACCCAGGTTGTGGGCTCCCTGGGCAAAGGATCAGCCAGCTAATGCAGAATCTCTGCAGTAGCTAAGGATTTTTTATTACTAGGGCCACACTTTATATTGGCCTTGTGCTCCAGAAGTAGTGAAGGAGCTCCCAATCCTGCCACCACATGCCAATACTGTCAAGATCATCATATGTGAGTCGATTTTAAGACCAGAGCCAAGTGTTACATTCAAGAACAGGTCTAAGATCCTTTGAGACTATGTGAACAACAGTGCAAATCGAGTCCCCTGAAGACTAAAATCGGCAACAGTTTATTCTGTGGTGATGAAAATCCATCTGCAGGATCTCTGTACTAATCTTCAACATTTAAATGAATAACACATATAGAGAATGTATTTACATGCACACTAGTCTTTCAGTTATTTTCAGGTTTGTTTTTGTTTCTGAAACCTGGATTAGCCGTTATCGCAGTTTCAAGGGCCCTGGATATAATAATAATAATAATAATAATCTTTATTTGTAGAGCACTTTTCAAAAACAAGTTACAAAGTGCTTTAACAAGTGTAAAGACAATAATACCCAAGAGACAATAATACAAAAACAATACAAGATAAAAGCATGAAAACATTGAAAAGACTAAAATACACGTTTAAGATAAATATAAAATTAGTAAAATACAATAAAATAAAAGGGATAAAATAAAGTCAAATAAGATCGGGAAAGGCTCTCCTATAAAAGTATGTTTTAAGAAGGGACTTAAAAGAGTTCACTGACTCAGCTGACCTGATTTCCTCGGGCAGGCTGTTCCAGAGCCTCGGGGCCCTGAAAGCAAACGCTCTGTCCCCTTTAGTTTTCAGTCGAGACTCTGGAACAGATAGCAGACCTTTGCCCAAGGATCTCAAGGTACGTGCTGGTGTGTATGGGACTAAAAGTTCAGAAATATAACAAGGCGAGAGGCCATGAAGAGCTTTAAAAGTAATCAATAGAATTTTAAAGTCAATTCTAAAACATACTGGGAGCCAGTGTAATGAAGCTAAAATAGGAGTAATGTGGTCATATTTCTTTGTTCTGGTTAAAAACCTGGCAGCTGAGTTCTGGACAGTCTGGAGTCGATCAATAGATTTTTGAAAAGGCTGTTGCAATAATCCAGGCGTGATGAGATGAAGGCGTGTAAAATAGTCTTGGTGTCCTTAAAAGTTAACATAGATCGAATTTTTGCTATATTTCTAAGTTGATAAAAACATGATTGAACAAGCTTTGTGGTGTGCTGCTCGAAATTTAAATTACCATCAAACCAAACACCAAGGTTCTTTGCCACAGGCTTAATGTGATTTATTAGGGAACCAGCAGATGACAGTATTTGATTTGCCATCTGCTGGAACCCAATGACCAGGATTTCTGTTTTGTCTGAGTTCAGTTGGAGGAAATTATTTGACATCCATTTTTTAACTTCACAAAGGCAGTTGATAAGTGAACTCAGCATTCCAGGGTCTGTGGATCTGACGGGCAAGTATATTTGTGTGTCATCAGCATAAATATGAAAAGAAATGCCATTTATATGGATAATATGTCCAAGGGGAAGCAGATACAAGGAAAACAAAATGGGTCCTAAGACCGACCCCTGAGGCACACCATATTTAACTGGACAGAATGAAGAGACATAGTTGTTTACAGACACGCAAAACTTCCAGTTTGACAGGTAGGATGAAAACCATTCTAGAGCAGTACCAGAGATCCCCACCCAGTGCCTCAGTCTGTCTAACATGATGTTGTGATCAATGGTGTCAAAAGCAGCGCTAAGGTCCAGGAGTACAAGGACTGAGCACATACCTTCATCAGCAGACATTAAAAGGTCATTGGTGACTTTAAGCAGGGCAGTCTCAGTGCTGTGGTACTTCCTAAAACCAGACTGAAACTTT
>NC_060168.1:9677181-9678489 GCF_021292245.1 Micropterus dolomieu | reverse complement strand
ACTAGCTTTAGACGTAGGCCTAACCTTTAGAGGAGCAGTAATATTTAGTGACGACAAGTAGATATGATTGAAGTGATCGACCAGATTGTTGGTGTTGGAATCAGACAGGTGTTGGCTTTGGCTCTGAAAGAATGTGCAAAACTTTGAAATACTTTGTTTATTAAAGATGCGAGAACACACGGAGCTTGGTGAGGCGGCATGAGTAACAGGCGAATCGTAGCTAAAAACAATACATCTGTGGTCAGATATGGTCATGTCCACTAATTCCACAGAGGAAATGCTGACACCCAGGGTAAAAACCAAGTCCAGTGTATGACCACGGTTATGTGTTTGCCCTTTGACATGTTGTTTGAAGTTAAAAGAAGTGGCCATATTTAAAAAGTCAGTTGAATTAACATTGGTGGGGTCATCAACATGAATATTAAAATCGCCACAAAGAACAATTCTGTCATAATTTAAAACCAGAGTAGATAAAAATTCAGGAAGTTCTGATAAGAATCCTGCAGGCGGTTTAAGGGGGCGATAAATTATAACAAATATGATAGGTTGCAGCCCTCCAACTTTAAGAGTGACGGTAAATTCATCACAGCATACTTTGTGACATTTAAAATTTTTCCTGCGTGATGATGACAGGAATAGGAGTCTTTGGAACTGCGCTGGGAGCAGACAGCTTTACATGCCAGCAGGTGGAGACAGTTGTTAGTGGCAGTGAGGCAGAGATCTGTTCAGTGAGCGGTGGTGTGTCCAGGTGTGCTGCATGAATGATTAGTCATTCATGTAAGTCATGTGTGGACCGCACCACATGCTGTATGTGAGCAGATAACATTTCTGAGCCCCGTTTGTTTGGGTGAAGTCTGTCTTTTTTAAAAAGAGACATTCTTTACCAGAAAATATTAAAGTTATCGACATAACACACACCGTGAGCCCTGCAGGCGTGGAGGCCAAGGAGTCTACTGAAGCGGCCAGCACCGCGACCAACTGTGGGAATGGGACCAGAGATAAAAACGGACTTTCCACACTGCTTTAAAAAGTTAAAAAGACGGTTAAAATCTGATTTTGTCAGACTGCTGAAGAGCTGTGTCATTTGTTCCCACATGGACTATCACCCTTGTGATGGAGGATGGGAGCAATGGCATTAGGTCCTGGAGTTTTTTTTAAATGTCAGCTGTGGTGGCACCGGGGAAGCAGTGAGTGGTAGCGTTAAAGAAATGGATGTTTCTGGTTATGGAGTCACCAATTATTAGTGTGGTTGGGGAGAAAAGGGGACGAGGAGATGCCGGTTGTGTGGTTCCAGAGCAGGACTGAGCA
>NC_060168.1:9613788-9677161 GCF_021292245.1 Micropterus dolomieu | reverse complement strand
TCTGTCTTAAAAAGAGACATTCTTTGCCAGAAAATATTAAAATTATCCACATAACACACACGGTGAGCCCTGCAGGCGGACTGGAGCCAGTCGGGGAGGCCAAGGAGTCTACTGAAGCGGCCAGCACCGAGACCAACTGTGGGAATGGGACCAGAGATAAAAACGGACTTTCCACACTGCTTTAAAAAGTTAAAAAGACGGTTAAAATCTGATTTTGTCAGCTCAGACTGCTGAAGAGCTGTGTCATTTGTTCCCACATGGACTATCACTCTTGTGATGGAGGACGGGAGCGACGGGATTAGGTCCTGGAGTTTTTTTTAAATGTCAGCCGTGGTGGCACTGGGGAAGCAGTGAGTGGTAGCGTTAAAGAAACGGATGTTTCTGGTTATGGAGTCACCAATTATTAGTGTGGTTGGGGAGAAAAGGGGACGAGGAGATGCGTTGTGGGGTTCCAGAGCAGGACTGAGCAGAATCTGCTTCAACACTGCGTGCGGACTGAGGATGGAGCGTGTGAGCTGCCGAGTGTTGTGTTGGAGTAGCAGTAACATACCTGAGAGAAGGGCTACCCGACGGTGCAGGGTAGAGACGGCCTCCGGAGCGTCTGAGCACAGCCTCCTTCAGGATACTACGTCGGAAGGTTTTTGACTGGGATGACGGCCGCCGATCAGGCCCAGCGGCAGACCGGCGGCCCAGAGCGGGAGATGTAGCCGGTAAAGAAGATGCAACAGTGTCGGCAGGCACTGTCCGCCGAAAGAGATCCATATAAGGGAGACTCGAAACCCCAGGTGCATCCGCTGGTTGGACCGGAGTGTCGTCAGACAGGGCTGCATAGTGGTTGGAGAGGCCGATGTGCGGAGGAGAGGCAGCCCCATCTCCGAGCCTCTCTTGCAGCCACGGACCACCACTTCAGCCCAGGTTGACTGATGCTTTGGAGTTGAGCAGGAGGAAAGCCTGGGAAGGCTAGAGGGGTCCCATGACACGGTGTCCTGGATGTTGGCGGTTGCGCTAAGAGAAACAATCTGTTTGGCTTGTACTGAAGCCACATCCATAAAGCCAGTCAGCAAGGAATCTTTCTCTTTGAGTTCCTCTGAAAGTCGTCGGATGTCTTCCATTAGGTCAACAATCTTTTTGTTCGCTTTCTTAAGGAGTGTGCAGTCCTCATGGGGCAGAGTTATCTCGGCTAGCATAGTCACCGGAGCTTTGTTGTGGTCAGTAGCGTTGATCGCGTTTTTACGGTCATCTAAAATCCATGTCGGATGACTAAAATCCTTAACCCACGTAAAACTTAAAAAAAGTTAAAAACTTAAGTTAAATAAAAAGGATGTAAAAAATGTAACGAAAAAGAGTGGATTAAAACTGGATAAGAGTCCAGTTTAAGACGGAGCTTCAGACAGGTAGCTACAGACACCAAGGCATGCGCAGAGTGCAGATTACATCAGCAATTACGTCAGCGATCTTGTGACTGTCAATATGCTAGCTGAAGTGCACAATAGACACTACTGGGTCTTGTAAACATCTTATCCAGGTTTTTGAACTGTCTGCCATGTGCACAGTTTCTTCCTCAACTTGAATTATTTAGTAGTTAAATGAAAGTTAAAGTCTTGACACCAGTAGGCTAGGTAGCCAAGAACCAGTTGTAACAAGTTGTTAAATCTTGACTGCTGAGCAGTTGTATTATAATATTAACATTGTTTGCTCAAGTTTGTTTAAGTAATTTAATTATTAATTTAATTTTACTGAAGTAGAAGTACAGTATTCTTACAGTACTGTAGTAGTAGTAAAATACTAACATAAATACTAATAGCAATTAAAGAAGTAAAAGTAGCCAATTTGCAGAGATGCTCCTTTACGAGTGTTATACTGTTTTACTGGATTATTATTACTGATGCATCATACATAAGCAGAATTTTAAAGGGGCACCCCATTTATGTTGTATTGCATATAAAAAAAAGTTGGGAGATATATTAGAAAAACAATAATCAAAGATAAAGCAGGAGTGGCTATTATAGCAGGAATGTAGTCCTTAGTGTGGATGGATCTGGATCCTACATTTCCCATAATGCAACTAGCATTTTTTCATTATAAACATGTAGTCTGCATGCCCACCATTATCAGGGTAATTTTGTCAGACTTGACAAGGCTCCTCCAGAGCCACAGAAGACCTTCTTCACCAGTTATTAGAGGCTGATTAGTACTCTCCATCACTAGTAAACTGACCTTTATATGTCAGTTTGGTGGAGGTCCCATTTTAATGTTGTAGCTGGTGGAGATGGAGCTACTTTTAACTACTTTATATACTGTTGGGTAGTTTAATATGTTATCATGCTTCACATTTTATTCTCTCTTAATTAGTTTTGTTTGAAAATTCTGTAGGCCTATCTGCAGAGTAACTACAACTGTCAAATAACTGTAGTGGAGTAGAAGAACAAAGTAGCAAAAAATGAACATACTCAAGTATGAGTAACTGAATAGGAAACAGAACAAATATGCTACACAAAGATACATTTTTTTTTTTTAATGTTTGCTTTTTTCATGTATGTATTTTATTATTCTACCTCTTCAAATTACTCAAAAATAGCAGGAAAATCCCTGGTCATAATCCATACACATAAAAAAATGGTGGCGGTGGCTCACACGAAGACGCTGCTTCATTTTGTGTACTATGAAACTTAAGTATCACTGCCTTAAATTAAGTGTAGTCCCAGGAAGAAAAATTGATCAGGATGGACCATGTGGAAAAGATTTAAATATTTGGTCCGTTTGAGCTATCTTAATTTTAACCGATTTAATCCAGAATTTTTCAGATTTGAAAATATCCATATCATGTGTCATCAGTAACCCGCTGAAATAAACAATCATTCTTTTTTCAAATTTATAAAGAAAAGTAGGTGAAAAACACCTACCTGCCATAAAACACCTGTTTTATGGCTGGTCACAATTGTGACCGGTGGGATCATGTGTTGTGAGTCAACTAATTTCTCCTGTGCAGTTACCAAAATTTCTTTGTATTCCAGACCAGTTGTTAAGACATTTAAAACTGTCAACTCTAAAATGCTCTATCATATTCTTGCATAACTAATTTACATATCCAAATCCCTTATACAACACTGACAATTCGGAGAGCAAAGACAAAAACACAGCATATTTCATTGTTGTAACTTGTTGTAATTTTATTGTAACATTTGAACTTGCTATTTAGTGAAATATTCATTGTAAACTGTTGTTTATGCAACATTCAAAAACAACTGTATAGCAGTCATGTGATTCCTTCACATTGAACATGAAGGTAACATTTAGGATAGAGGTAGCCTGTAGAATATGCATTCTAAGAGGGTTACACTACGCAAAATAAAATAAAACTGCAAGACCAAGCAGACCAACCTGTGCACCGCCTGGATTGACTACAAGAAAGTCACAACTCAATACCACATACGGATGGACATATGGATACTGGAAAACTGGAAATGTACAAGATCAACAGGACACTAAGAGCCTTCATCAAGAACTCAGTGGGGCTCTAGAAGTCAACTCAAAGTCAATTGCACAAGTCACCATCAAGTGTGGCATACCAAGGTGTGTTGCACTATCCCTGCTGTTGTTCTGCAACAGCAGGGATAGTCCTCCTCATCCAGGTCATCACAAAGTATGGTTACGGATACCGGTTCTGAAGTGGAGCAACCATCAGTCATATCCTCAACATGGATGACATCAAGTTAGCCAGGAATGAGCGAGATATTGACTCACTGATCCACACTTCCAGGATCTACAGCAACACCATTGGAATGTCATTCAGACTGGACAAGTGCGGTCAGGTGGTATCAAAAAGAGGGAAAATGATCAGAACCAAGGAGGTTGAACTACCAGAAGGCAACATTGCAGATGTTCAGGACAGCAACAAATACCTTGGGAACCATAAGGAGGCACCAAGGAAGTCAGCCACAGCCAAATACCTACACAGAGTAAGACAGGTCCTGAAAAGTCATCTGAATGGGAAGAACAAGATCTGAGCCATCAAAACATACCTCCTGCCAGTCATCAGATACCCTAGTGGTATAATAAACTGGCCAAAGGAGGAGATAGAGGCCACTGATATCAAGACAAGGAAGCTCATCACAATGCATAGAGGGGTTCACTCCAAATCCTGTACACTAAGAGGAATGAATAAGGCTGAGGGCTAGTGAGTGTCAAGACCACTGTCCAGGATGAAACAACTAGGTGTACAGGAGTACCAGGAGTACATCAGGAAGTTGGCCCCCAAAGATGAAGGGCTGAGTGAATACTTCAGTCAGCAGAAACCCAAGTCGGAGGACCAGGAGGAAAACCAGAACCATCATGGAAAGACAAACCGCTGCATGGCATGTAACACCGACTGTGACCTCCAAACTGAGAGAGTGGCTCCAGCAGATTCCAGGTGCAATGTCTAAAGTCTCTGACCAGAAGAGTGCAGTACTAGTAACATCTAAGATACAGCGCAGAACCCTCGAACTCCCAGACCTCAGGTAGAGGACCAAAGCTTAAGACACATACCATCCCACAAGGGCGAAGAGGGGGATTTTGTTTTTATATATCATGGTGCATGTCTTGTATAGGTGGTCATCTAGATCCAACATACCCAGAAATTGACTCAAAGTAAAACTAAAAGTAAAAAACAAAGCAGATAGTTAGGTACAACAATAACAGTGAATACCTAGATGCCCTGTGTTATCCCACCTGTCACTATTGTTACCATCACAATATTTACTCATTTAATGACCACATTGAAGAAGGGTGAGTAAATGCAAATGCATCTATAAATACTAGACACCTCAAAGATAATGTGTACCAAAACTCTCCGTCCTATCTTTATGTTAACATACTTTAGTAACCTTTTGTTTGGGAGGTTTGATGCAGCCATCCAATTCTCATGGTGCAACCAGGCACTAAACAGTGTGACTTGTGTGACTGTTTACACTTAACATGTGATACTGCTCATATTTCATTGAGACCCTTTATTATTTCAATATTTGCTTAAATTGTATTGATACATCATTCAGAAACATTTTTAGAGCCTTATAAATGAAAAAGTTTTTTATGGTTTTTTATTGTGACCGATGGGATTAAATGGGTTTTAGACAACTCAACTTCAGATAAAGAATACAATGAAGACACCATTTTGATATAAAGAATTTAAATTTAATATTAAGATCTCAATTTTATGTTAATATTTAATTCATTCAAATATCCAAGTGTTGAAAAACAGCTTTTGCCTCAGGCAACACACTGTACTGTATTTTGCAGCAACAGCAGAAATTGCACCTCTAACTTTTTAATTAAACCCTTGAGAAGTGCAGTTGACCTGTACACTGATGTCTGCACGTCTCAGTGTTGGCTCCCCAGGCCAATCTCAGGTCATCCTGTCCCCCCAGAGCCCTGAAATCTTCTCCTCAATGAGGCCTGGAGTGCTCATGGAGTCTGGAGGTGTGACCCACGTATTGGTCCACCCTTCCCCTGTTCACAACAAAGGACCCACTCCTCCTCTAATTTAATCCGCTGAGCTTTGAGACTGAAGTAGACGCATTACACACACACACACACACACACACACACACACACACACACACACACACATTTATATAGTTTTATTTTCTTTCTCTGTGGCATTAGTTAGTGAACTCTGTTGAGTCTATACTGGTGTATATACAGCATGTGCTTTGAGAATCTGTTGAAAATGTGATTTCAGATGTATTGTTGGTCTGTTTTTGTGCTCACTTGAATTCAAAATTCATCTTCTCTATGTCTATCTTGTCACCTCTATGTCTCAGATATGAATGTAATACATTATAGGTCAAGGTGAGTGTACGTGATGTGTCGTAGAAGAAGAAAAACAGGATGTTTATCTCTGAATATCCTGTTATTGTCAGCATTTGTCTCTTGCAGATGATGAGGGTGACTATATGCATGGATGTACAATATGCAGAGTTACAGAAGTGTGTGTATGCGTGCATTTGTCTGTGCATGCCTTATTTAGCATTACTTTTGTATCTGCAGATAAATCCAGGCACTCACCTTTGTTAATGCGTGTCATTTCCTGCATGCGACTGTGTGTTTATGTACCAGACCAAGCCTATTTGCATCCGAGTTTTACTGCCATTCATATCATTTATTCACCTCCCGGCCTACAGCATGGCTTCTAGCCTGCAGCTTTGTACCAGCAGCTGGGTTGCACATCCCTCTCCAGGCTTCCCCCACAATCTCTTGCTCTTTATCATGCATGGCACACCGCTGGACTACTGCAGGCGCAGAACACTTCATCACCACAGCCTGCAGAGAGAAGCAGAGACAGACTGGAAGATGGGCTCATGGTTCAAGAAGACCCCTATTAGGCTGGAATATCCCATAGGCTTGCTGGCTCAGCTCAGTGCTTTTTGCCCCAGATTTAAATATAAGTTAGGGATGATGGGGTAAAATAGGATGTCCTCATGTTTTAAGATTATTGGCAAATTGCTTGGTGATAAGGTTACGGATCAACTTCATTTTAATTCACTCAAACCAGCAGGCGTTTCCCTCCTTATATTCCAGCCTGAGGGGATATCTTGGGCTAACAGCCCTGTGGAGTGCTTTCAGTGCAGGATTCTGTCAGAGGACATCTCCGCTGAGAAAAAATGTTGAGTTGAGACAGAGGGGAGCGGAGGAGGGAGACTGTTTCCTGGTGTCAGCTCTAACTGGGCTGGGAGTATTTGAGCTTCTCTCAGGTACACTGATATCATCCCTGACTGCCTGCTGTGGAGAGAAACTGTTGCACCGAGGTGTCAGATTTAAGTGGGTAGGGGAGTTTTGTCACCGATCAGCTATCAGCATTTCACAGTGACTCTTCACTGAGGTGTTCTCTGAGCCCATTGCATGTGGATGTCCCTCCCTTCTATTTTTATTTCTCTTCCTTTAATCTTTGTCTACTTGTCTGCCTTTGTTTCCTTCCTTTTCAATGTTTCCTCTCCTCTCCTCACCTCTCTCAGGAGAGTGAATAATCTCTCTCAGTATCATGGATAATGGCCACTCTCCATAACAGAGCTGTCTCTCCAATTCATCAGGTCTGACCTTCAGGGTGCATCTTGATGAGTACCGAAGGTAATGACAACGCTCCACTCCACGACGAAGAAAAATACCCAAAGTGGTGAAAGACTATAATCAAATCAAGTTTGCATCTGATATGATTGTTGCTGTGATGATACAGACAGACAACGTCTTGGCTTTCTGATATTTATTTATTAGGAGTTATACAATGCTATATACTCCCAGGCCTCTCATTTCATTTGAACAGAACAATTTTTACTGTATCAGAAGCTAGTCCTTGAGAGCGCTTTGATATTCAACAAAGCACAGCAAAATTAATTTGTCCGTGTTTTCAAAATGTATATTAAAGGGTTACGTCGTCCCTGCAGGCATGGGGACTGGAGAAAAAAAGTGGTGGCCGTGTAGCAGTGCAGCCTGATCTCCATAGAGACTTCTCTATTGTCTGTCAGTACGTCTGTTCTGCTCCCTGCCAAGCCGCCGGAGAGATAGAAGCATGAGCAGAGTCGCTGCCTCATAAAGGACATTCTCTATCCGCTCCTGTTTCTGGGCTGCCGTTCAACCGTAGGCAGACTGCTTCCTGCATGTGTGGGTAGAACAACTCTATATCATCTGTTGGTTTGAATAGACAGCTCTTTGTAGAACGGCTTAGTGTATGTTTGTCACAGACCCAGCCAACACATGTTTGACTGTGATCAAATATTTGTGGTGTGTGTGGAACCTCCCACTCAAAGCGGTGAAGGGCAGCTCCATCAAATCAATACATATCAGTTTTACAGGATGAAAATGTTGATAAATGGGAGGGGACTGATGGCCTGTTGTCTCATGACTGCATTCATTATTTTCTCTGGCGATGCACACGCAGGTGCAGTAGCACATTCACCTTTATCATTTTCATAAATCCCAAATAGCAGGAGTCCTAATTATAGAGGCAGAATAATTCTGGTTTACAAGCTTTTAGGATTAACAGTAAGTAACATGTTAGTTTGTCACCGTGTTGTTGCACATGTCCGTCTCCGGCAGTGAAGAATCATTTCTTCCCCTAGAATCATCACTGATGGCACAGACAGGAGTCTTCTATCTCTGAGCTAATGAAACCATCCTGACACATCATTCTCCCAACACTAACTTTTATCTCCTGTCCTCCTGCAGACTGCAATAAAATGACCATTATTCTTTGAGCGTGTCTCTGTTGTGTGCGTGTGTGTGTCTGTGAGTGTGTATGTGTTTGTGTGTTTATGCCTATTGCCTATGTATGCGTGAACAGCCCTCTCTATTCATCAAGATGTCACCTGTAATGGCTGCTAAATTAACCATGTGTTTCGGGGAGCAAAGCTGGCGTGATAAATCTCTCTCTGGCAGGAGGTGTGTGTGGTCCACTCCCATCCACCTCTACTGTGACCTTTCTCAGGTGGGGGATCCTCTGCTAACTGGGGCTCCCAAACAGCACCTCCACAGAAAATATCATAAAGTGTTAATGGATGGTCAGTTGATCAGCTGCAGTAGGCATATACAGAGTCAAAAAGGAAGCAGAACTTGCAGTTTCTGTTACAGACATAAGACAACCTAATTCATAATCATACCTGACAATTGCAAATAACTAAAAATGAAGTCCTATAACCTGACCTCAGTCAACACTACGTTGTGCAGTTTTAGTTTAGTTTAATTGCCATGTTGAGAAAGAGGACAATAAATCACACAAAGCTACAAATATGTCCAAGACTTAAAGTCCCCCTGCAGTCAAAAATGCATTTTGCATATTGTTACTTCACTTGGATGTTTACTGTGCAGAATGATGTATGTCCAGAGTTTGATACTAAAAGGCTATTTTCACATCCATCTACTGAAGCGGGAATGTTTCTGTGTTTCAAAGCTGATCATGGTCCAATATGCAATATGCAAAGTGTGATGCGTACACTGAGCAGTTAAATAATTCATAGATTCTATTTTTTCAAATAGGTAAATGAGAAGATGTAATTTTAAGAATGTTTAACTAGTTAATTGAACTTTTTTGCAGAAAATCCAAATCAGACATGAAATATTATTCCAAGGAGAGTATCTTTATATGTTATTAAACTTGTCTGGGGGTAATCTTTAATGCTTTTGTTCTGTATCTCCACTCACAGCTGCATTCTGTCAAATGGCCAGCAGGGGGAGACTCTGGTTGCGAAAAGAGGTCCGGTTCCATCAAAAATAATGGTAAAATGACCCTACTTCTCACCTGATTTATTACCTTTCCTAATGAGTTTATGATATCAGTTGCTAGTTTCAAGTCTCTTCAATACGACATGATGTTCATTTAGTAAATTATGGTCCCATTTAGAAGAAAATAGAACATAAAACAGAATATGCTTCGGGGGTGGGATTATCTATGATTGAAAAATCGTTACCATGGCAACCTGTCAATCAGGCTAGAGTGACTCGTGGCCATGGCACTGTGTAAATTTAACCAACGCCCTTAAAAAAGCGTATTAGGAGTTGGCTGTTCACTTTCTCTGGTAAGTACATTTAGTTGTAAGCTTTTTGTTCTCTAGACAAAGTTATCAGCCCTGATATGACGGTTAAAGTGAATTACAGATGCACCTAGCTAAGCAAGCTAGCTAGCTCCATACACGGCCATTAGTGCCATCGTCTCGTCCAAATATGGTCACGTCCGGTGCCGCTGGTTGCAAAAAATCAACATGGCAGCGGCCTATCGGCCAAACTCGAGGCTTCAAAATGGCAGTTCACAAACCAGTGGGTTACATCATGATGACTACGTCCACTTCTTACATACAATCTATGGTGGAGACCAAAGAGGAGCCAAAAGGAGGATGAATGTTGTACTTGTCAGTTGGTCAGAAAACTCATTCTGAATGAGTAATAATGTTGCTAGCTGTGTCTGTTGGATACTTTAATTTTATAAATTGTATCAATGATATATTACAGTAGTGTGCTGCCACTGCCAGCTGTTGTGAATGCTAGCAAATGAATCACTGCTTTTAACTTTATTTTATAAGAAAGTTCTGTGCAGGAAAGTTTGAAAACATGGCTTTGCCTCTTAACTTCCACCTAATTTTCCTGCTCTTTTCAAGTCCACATCTCCACCATTGCTGTCCTGTCTTCCTCCAGGTGGTTTGCATCAGTGGCTAATAACGAGTGTTAGCCGTGTTAGCCTACTGCAATACACGTTTAACGTCAGTACTAAACCTTTACTTTCAATCTTAGATAGACAAATGATACTAATTTATCTTTGGATATGAATAATAATTCACAGGAATATGTTTCACTTCAGAAAGGCAGATATAAGAACCCTTTAATAGGAGATTGTGTTAAGTTAAAGAAACTAGTAAAAACAGCAGCTGGAGATGACATCAAGACACTGGGCCTCTATTCTGGTTTTCAAGCTGTTTTTGAAATATGAGTGATAGACATTTTTACAGAGCATCCAGTGGTGGCTGCTAAATAGCGAGGAGAAAAAAAGGATCAAAGTATTGCACTGTAATGATTTTGGGTGCTGCTTCTGAAAAAAAAAATGGCGAGCATTAAAGTCAAAGGAAAATAAAACAACAAGGCCTGTAACAGAGAGGGAAAACACAACAAAAGGAGCAGTATCCTGGGGTGCAGATTGATTCCTATCAGCTGGTACATAGACAGTGACCTGCAGGGAGAGCTTATCTTGGCTCATGCTCTATCTCCCCTACATTTTGATCCCACTGCTGTAGGGTCTGGAGTGGTTGGGAGGAACAGGGGAAGAGAAGAGTAGTTGGCTGGATGAATGGATGGATGGATGGATAGATGAATGATGAATGTTGTGTGAATAGATGCAGGGAGGAAGAGGGAGATAGATGAAAGAAGCAAGGTAAGGTTGAAAGAAAGGAAATAGGGTAAAGGAGGTAGTGGGAGTGTGTCTACAGAAAGCCTGATAGATAGGGGACAGAGTAGGGAACATCAGGAGAGAAGGACGGATTTGGGGGGGGGGAGGGGGCTCTCTCTGCAGAGTTATCAGGGCATGATCAGCAGATGGGAGGGCAGGGAGAGAAGAACGAGAGGGACAGCTGGAGAGATGGAGGAGATAAAGCAGAGATAGGAGAGAGGGGGAGAGGTACAGAACAGAAGTGTGGCGACTGGCCAGCATGTAAAAAAGAGAAGAAAAGATGAAAACGGGGGAGCAGAGATGCGGAGAAACAAAGCGAGTAGAAGAGCAGATGCTGACAGAGGAGAGGATGATAAAGTGTTCACGTAAACGGGCTAACATGTTCACTGCAGGGTGGTGGGACAGGCAGTCACGTATATGGACATGACTAGTCAAATGGGCAGAGGATGAGAGGATGGGGTAGGAGATAAAATTGGTGCTTATAAGCTTAACTAAACATGTTTTAGAAAAAACATGGGGAGATTTCATGATTACAGCTTTGACTGAAGTAGTATTAATTTTCTCCACAATATTCCCCCCTTGACAGACACATTATCATGGCAGTTTCACCTGCTTCGTTATGCAAGTTGACTGGAATTTTCCGGATTTCCCCTCGTATTAATTAGCACAAGTGAGATCAGTGCCGATTCACTGAACCTGACCTTCCCTCCCAGCTCATTACTCCTTCCCAAGTATATCCAGTTCACCGTCAATTAACTAACTTTTAATGAAGAGAAGGACTGTTGAGCAAGACCTACAACTGTTCTGGTGGTAATGTAACACACCACTACCTTTACTGCTTTTAATGACAACCTGCAAGTCTATCATCACACAAGTACAAGGTTTCAAGAAGCAGGTAATAATAGTTGTGATGGGCAGTCTTGGCACAAGCAAGAACATCCTGGAATGTTGACACAACGGAAGGCAGCGCTTCATCTGTGTGATTCTACAATGAGCAGAAAGTAAGAAGAAGAAAGTTTCTAAGAGAAAAATATGCATCCGCAGAAAGCTGATAGTTAGTAATGCAGACAGTTTGGTATATCTGTTCTGCAGCAAAGTTCAGTTTTATATCACAGGGCAGTCTCAGTCAAGATCAGCCACAACATGTGAAATATTCAACCAGCTCCCCACAGTACCAGATCTTTTCACTAGCAGCAATGAGGATGAACTGCTCAAACCGAATGCCTCAAAGACCCATTCTTGATCATTTAGGGAATTATTCTGACCTGATTCTGACAAATTCTGGGCTGAATCCATACAATGTCTGCCCGGTTAAAAATGGTAATTTATGCTTATTTTCAGGTTCATAATTTTATTAAGAGGTTGTACCAGAATAGGTTTACGTGGTTTAATTTAAAAAAAACACCTTTTTGTGATACTGCACATTGCTGCAGCACCTCTTTTCAACCTGTGTGCTGAACACTCTTAGATCTTTGTTGGGAGTTGCACATGCGCAGGACCTAGGTAGGGGCTACTAACCAGAAGCAGAGTAGGGCAGGTCCCGACAAACAAGTGAGTGTGATCCAAAATAAAGCCGCTTCAGCCGGTAACCATGACAGCTGTATATGTTAGACCTAGACTAGAACAATCTCAGTATCAATTTTATTTATATAGCACACTTCAAACAACCAAGGTTGACCAAGGTGCTTTAAAAATACAACACTAATAAAGTAATTACAAAGTAAAAGCAATAACACAGCAATAAAACACACAGTATATGATACACAATGATAATAAAATCGCCAGGGATAATAACTGACTTAAAGGGACTACAGGTTTTTCAATGAAATTAATCAAATTTTCATTGCCTTATTGTTAATGGGCTCAAAACTCACTCAGAAATGAAGCACACGCCTGTTTTCTCCGTTGCTTGCATCAGCCACTATTCTGTTTTTAATGTGGGGACTCGCGCTCGCTCCCGAGCCTCTCTCAGACTATAGCGACAACATGGCAGCTAACGACATGCAGTCCACTAACACCATGAAACACCCGGCTCACATCAAAACACAGGCTCCACATAAGGATACAAAACAACAATAAAGGTTTATGTGCTGAAGTCCATCAGACCAAACAGGTTCAGATGATGTCGAGTAAGAACAAAGTGAGCATTAGTAAAGCTGGAGAAACACAGTGAAAGTCACGTTAGCTCACCGGCTAACACCGAGCAGTTGCTTATGTTATCCGGTGCAATATTGCTTTCCACATTACTTTATAGAAGATTTTATTGGACTTTAATATTTGTAACCCACAGAAAACAATCCACAAATGTGTACTGTGATGCGCAAATATTTCACAATCTACAAATGTGTATTTTTACACAAAATACAGAGTGACTTCTACACACAAAACAGTTTTTGCACATTTGCAGATTGCTTTCTGTCAATTTGTGGGTCATGTTACATTTGTAACTTCCTTTTTACACATTTGTGGAATTTTGTCCAATGTGTACTGCGGAGATCTGTAAAAAAAATATACACAAATATCTCACTACCCAAAACATGTATTTTTACATTTGTGATGTGTAAAATCATATCCACAAAAATACAGTGCTATTTGCAAATATGTACAAGACAACAACTTCTGCTTCTGCTGGACCACTGGACTCAACTCAGTCTAAATTTTTCTGTACAAGTGTATATAGTTTAAAATTGAATACCACTGTATTTGTTTTACATTTATATTTAAATAAATATGAGCCTGAAAATTGTGTTTGTAGTAATATGTTACACCTTCTTGTCAGAGCTCTGAAAGAAAGCTTTGTAAAAGTATATGAAAAGCAGAAGCAGAGAAGTTCTGTATTCTATAAAGCCCAATCAGGAATACTGCATTTCATTTAAGTTATAACATCTTTTGACGTGAAATGATTAAAAAGATTACTTTTTATTTCTTCTTCTTCCCCACAAAAAAGGTAAAATACAATCAGTACAAACAGTGTTAATAAACCAAGTCCATATGGGCAAAAAAGGAGGAAGATGTAACTGTGTGCAACATACTGTGTACACCATATTCTCTTGCCTTGCATCAGTCTTTTTGTGGTTTACCCAAATCATGAGTGGTATAAAAATTTTTCACATGAACCTAAATGACACAACTGACACAAATTAGACCAAAGATCTCCATTTGATAAGATTTTGTCCCAGCTTATCAGATACGATTTTTGCTTTTAGATGTTTTATTACAGAAAGTGAAACCCATGACCCAGTCATACGTTCTGTCATTGTGTTACTTATGGATGGAATTATGGTGAAAACTATTTATTCTTTTAATTTAAATAGTAAATTTAATAAATGTACTATTTATTACTCTTAAGGACCCCTGGTGGTCCAGCAAATGGCTATTAATTTATTAGCTGCAATAGGGCTAGTCTGATAAAGTGAACATTGCCCCTCATCTTGTCTAGGAGGTCCCCCAGTAATGTCATTCTTGGGTTGGTTGGGAACGGCACCCCAAGATAGATCTCCGGTATTGAGGTATATATGTAAACTTTTCATGAGCCTTACAAAAATACAGTGATAAAGTAGTCAATAATAAACTATATACACTTGTACAGAAAAATCTAGACTGAGTGGTCCAGCAGAAGCAGAAGTTGTTGTCTCCTACAGATGACCCTGGGTACTGCAATGGATATTCTTACAACTCATGAGAGGCCATGTCACTACCACCACCTGCTGGTGTAGCTAATAAACTGCTCTCACATTTACAGATCTCTGTTTACAGATCTCTGTGGTACAGAGTGGACAAAATTCCACAAATTCATGGAAGTCAGAAATGTAACGTGACCTGCAAATTGACAGTTAATGATCCACAAATGTGCAACAACTGTTTTGTGTATAAAAATAGATCCACAAATGCGTCAATAACACTTTGTATGTGAAATTAAAATATGTGTGTACAGAGTAAATTGTACATATTTGCAAATTGCACTGTATTTGTGGATATGATTTTACACAACAAAAATGTAAAAATACATGTTTTTGGGAAGTGAGATATTTGTGTATATTCTTTTTACAGATCCCCGCAGTACTCATTGGACAAAATTCCACAAATGTGTAAAAAGGAAGTTACAAATGTAACATGACCCACAAATTGACAGAAAGCAATCTGCAAATGTGCAAAAACTGTTTTGTGTGTAGAAGTCACTCTGTATTTTTGTGGATATGATTTTACACATCACAAATGTAAAAATACATATTTGTAGATAGTGAAATATTTGCACATCATAGTACACATTTGTGGATTATTTTCTGTGGGTTACAAATATTAAAGTCCAATAAAATCTTTCATATTACTTCACCAACTAACGCCACCCATTATCATTATCATCCAATACATTTAGCTGTGCTGACATTGCTGAGACTCCGGTGAAAGATACACAGACAGTAAAGATAGTTACTGAAAGCAGCAGGCGAGCTAACAATGTAGCACGTCGGCTAAATGCAGTAAATGTACCGTGATCATGTAACGAGCATGGATTAGTTCAACCTGCAGCTGATAAAACTATTACTGTAACGTTGGAGTAGGGGTTTACCTGAGTTTCCAGCATGTTGTGTGAAGCCGTCTCCCTGCCTGTCTATAGCCGCTGTCAGTCTGCCTTTGTCCGGGAGGATTGTGCCGATATGCGTCTGGCTGCGCTTAATGAAGTAACGTTACAGAGCCGGTGCTGATCTGCCTCTGAGACAGAAACGTTGAAGTAACAGAGCCTGAACATGTCTGAGTGAAATGCCACAGCCTGCATGCTGGTGTTCCTGCGTTTATTGCATGATTGTTCCTGCGTTTATTGCATGATTTCTGTATGAAAGTGGTTGTGTTTTGGATTATACTTGCTCATGAGTTCAAGCGAGCATGCGTACGAGCACACACCAGGTAGCAGTCTTAAAACTGCCGCTAGTGGCCGCTGGAAACTCCATAATGCCCCTTTAACTCGAAGGAAATGACAATGAAAAGAAATGTGTTTTCACAATGATTTTAAGCTTCTGATAGGGACGGGTGGTTTGGTAGCAGTTAGGCTATCTTACCTGTACAAGTAGGGTTGGTGTTGTAGCAGCAGTGGTGGTAGTAGTAACAGTAACAGCCTTGCAACTTTGAGTTTTGAAAGTCAGGCCCTGAAATTCCCTTCCCCTGTTTATATCACAACAACATTTAGTTCTTTTACTGCTTGGTTTCTATCTGTTTTGCCAAAACTGAATAGACAAAGTTATGCAAAGGCATTATTCAAAATATTTTTACAATTTATCTAGAATCAAAGTTTTTTATGGCAATTTGCATACAGCTCAGCTCTCCCACTGGACATCACTATTGAAGCTCATAAAAATGCACCTACAAGATTGTTTCTTGAATCGATGTTATCAAGATGGCGTTTATGAGAATGCATAGTAAGATATTGAAGGAATTATGCTGTTAAGCTTGACAACGTCATTATAGATGTTTTGACTTAGGTTCTTAGCTGAGTTAATAGCAAGAGTGGGTAAAAACATGCGATTGATCTATCATACTTGAGCTCAACTGCTTCTACTGTCATCAGTAGAAACAGTGTAAGTACTGTTGGAGATCATTTTGATTGCTTGGATGGTTTTCTTGGCTGGTATTTTCTTCAAAATCCATTACCCATTTGGTGGAGGCAGACAAGTAGAACAAGGACAGGAGGAAGGCTTGAGTGAGTCAGGCACCCAAGGCTTTTGCCATAACTAGTTAAAACAGGCTACGTTGTTTGTGACAAGACACATAATCTGAGAAAAAAGTTAACACATTTCATTTAATAGACACTTATCTTGAGAGCCAATATGAATGCAATCATTTTTAGCCTGTCAGCCCCAGTGGGAAACCCATGCTTCTAACTGAATTACACAAAACAAAAACCAACGTATTTTGAACTACAAGTCGACCCCCTGCTTTGAGAGGGGCCTCTTAAGGGTTTGTTGATTTGTTGTTGCTTTTCTTCCCGGACCAAAGAAAACTTAACTATTGGAGGGGCACATGCCTTTCACCCAAGACAACTAATTGCAAAGTTCATTAGAGGTCTGTGAGTAATGTGAAGACATTATTTATTTATTTATTTTTTTAACATAGGCTTTTGTTTGTTTTTGTTTAAACAGTATTAGATGAATGACTGGAGAGAAAACAATGTGCACATGTGATGCAGCTTGTGAGGATGATTAAATCTTTTCTGGCTTTTCACAACCTCATTGCATAGTATGAAACCCAATTTGAGAGAGCCTAATTTTTAAGAGATTGAAGAATAATGTTTATATCGGAGGCAATTTATACCACTGGCGAAATAGTAAACAATGCATAAATGATCTAAGTTATCCCCATACAGAGCAGATGGCAGTCAAGAGGCTGTTTCTGAGTTATATCAGGATACTCATCAATTTAGGTAAATGTTTAACAGACTGCCATATGTCTGTGCTCATTCAGTCGCTAGGTTAAATGCTAAGATTTGGGCTATGATAGTGTGGCCGGGTTCAGTTCTACACCTGTTACACAGGTCGACATTTGTTCTCTGTGCCCTTATGAGGGAGAGATAGAGTACATGTTGTGCTCTGTTTGAAGGGCAAAAATCATCAGCATGCACAGCATAAGAAATGTGTGCCGGGATTTTGTTTTCTGCCTTCATTACACCCCTAACCTTGACCTTAACTCTTCATATTTCTTTCAACAGTTTCCAAACTTTTGAAGCTTTGACCTTTGTAAATATTCATAAATAAAATAAAATATTTGAACGGCATAGAGAGTTGTGGGGGAGTTTGGGTAGAAGTAAGTTTGGGGGCAGTGTGCTACGAGGCAAGGTTGTGCTGCGCTTGTTGTTAAACTTCGAGCCTCGACCAAAGTGTGTGTCTGTGTGAACACTGTTTGCCTTGAGTTTCTGCGCTGCTGTATTATCTCTGCATGTTGGATGGGAGAGGTCACAGCTGTAGGCTAAGCTCTGCTATTCCATGTGAAGAGGCTGCTTGTTGTGGACCCCAGCTTGCTCCTCTAATGAACCCTTTCACCTGCTACAGCCTTCCCTCTGTTTTCAGGAGCTGACGGCCAAACTAGGCCAGAACAGCATGGTGTGGTATAAAACTGCACTGAGTGAGTAATCAGCCACAGAGGCGGCAGCAGCAGCACTGTTTTTCTGTGATGTATTTTTGTTACATGTTATGACCCTCTCAACAGAGATATGCTATATTCTTTTCCACTGTAACTGTCCTCACTAGAAAAACAACTGAATTGCTTGTTCAAACGCTTGAAATGACCTGTGTTTATGTTTTCCTCACAAGCGGCCTCTTGCGGTTTTTCGAATGATTGTCCTCTCCCAGTAGCAAAGGCAGAAGTAGCGTGGTATTGTTTTAAAACTACAAACCTTTCTCAGGAGGAGGTCAGGGGGCTTTTTGGGCGTTCAAAGTGTGCAACTTCCACACTAGAGTCTGTGTTCACATCTTGTTTCCTACTTAAAGTCAACAATGGTTTCTTTTAATCATGAAGAAGGTGTTTCCTTAACCTTAACAAAGTTGTTTTACTTCCCCAAACTTGTGTTAGAAGATACTTTTTTATTATTGTCAACAAATGAAAAACAACCGTCTTAGTCCGTCATTCCCACTGAAAACTAGTACGTCACAAACGTATTTATTTTGAAAGTCTAAATCATTTGCTAAAACATCTGGGCAATGTAGTTGTTAGTATGTTACTCAAATAGGAGTAAACTGTGCATTTGTTGGGAAATATTTATTGGCACAAATCTGGTGTTCTTTTGCATATTAATGGCAGCAGGATCATGAATGTGATTGCCCATGTTTATTGAAATGAGGGAACATGTCACGCAGTGCAAACAGTGTGGCTCATTTGTGTTTTTGGTCATTTTTGGACAACAATGGAGCTCTATGGCACAGAAGAATTAGTGACAGTACATCAGTCTTTGGATAAACAGACAGTACTGGTTAGTAAGATCAACTCAGCAACGGTTGTTGTTTTTTAATCAAATTTATTTATGGGTAATTCAATGTAGACTTTTTAAATCTGAATTACCTTGCAACCAAAATGCGACAAACAACACATTATCCCTCTAAAATCATCACATGTGGATGCTTGGTCAAGACCTCTTGGCATCACCTTTTAATGCACTGGGTACCCCTTTAGCATCACTTCTGGACACACAGGGCTCCACAGTCAGGTTAAAATCAATAAATATACAACGCCCGGTCAGGTTGGCAATAATAAATATGCAACGTCTGGTTAGACTTTAAAAATCAAACTTGGTTAACGTGAAACGCTTGCAGGTTACGCAGGTTATGCAGGTTACATAGCTTAACTTAATTTAAAAAGAAGTCCGAGTTGACACTTGGTTTCACATGGGAAACTAACACCCGTTCATGGTAAAAATCCAGTGTTTGACCCATCCTCCCCAACCACGTCCCCACAAGTACTTTGTCGCTCTTTATATTATGTTAAATTGACCTGACACATACGGCTTATAGCGTTGAGAAATGGCACTTAAATGACACCCAGTGTGTTAAAAACTTCATATGTGACAACTTGAGAGTGAGAACAGGTTGGGCAAAATGTAATACATACCTGATTTTGACTTTCTCACTCTGTTAGACCTGACCTTTTACAACAGAGAAATGATTTGGTCTCTCATCAAACTGTTAAATGCTCATGGTGAGTTAGCTGATGATCAGTCTTCTATATAAAAACTGATGAGAGACAATGGTGATGTTATTTTAACTACTGATCACTACTACTGGTTGGATGACTGGATGTACTCCAGGTTTTGTCACTTTTGTACACTGTTGTTTGAAAGCTTATGCAGTGTTTTTTTTTACATGTTTTAAATGTTTCGTGTGCTCATTCTGTTTTGCAAGGAAGTTTCAGGAGTCTGCTTATTGATTTTTATACTGTAAAGAAATATATGGAAATCAGTGGTTTACTGGAACAAAATACATCCACAAACTGTATAATGTGCATTTGTAAAATGTCAACAAATATGTCAAATACAATCTTTACATGTATTGTTTGTGAAGGCACAGAAAACAAGGTATTTTAACGTGGGTTTGAGGACTTGAGGACAGGATGCAGTTGGCCTTACTCTGGATCAGTCCGTAGTCTCCGTGGCTTTCTTCTCAGCCCTTTGGAAGCATCACCAATATTTGCCACTGTCTAAAAATGAATGTTGAACTAAGTTAGATTTCCCCATCAGCCGGCTGCATCTGACAAATCAATGGGACTCAATAGGTGTCAAACCCCAAAACCCAATTCAACTTCTCAACCACCAAGGTTGTCTACTACATATCAGTAAGTGTTTGTAGCTCTACATCAACTTTAATGAAGTCTATCCCTTTCTTTCCTCACACCTTTTAATCTTGTATTGACGTTTCTTGCCGGCCTTGTGATAACAGCTTATAAGTCACCTTTATGGGAGCAGCAAATAAAGTGGTAACTACAGCTGTTGAAAGGCCATCACAGGCAACAGAGCTAGTAAAAATAAGAAATATGTAATAGGATTCTCTTTATTCCTGATAGAGGAGAACTACTTTACAGACAACTATTGAGAGAAAATTGAGGGGAGATTGGAATCGTTTTTGATGTCTTTCTTTCCCATCTTTGATGGGGGAGGTTTTTTTTTTTTTACTCGGCTCATTGTGAGTACATACAGTCTGGCTGTTTTTTGATGGTTGGCAAGCAGGAGCTGGGCTGGAATTGCAGGTGCAGCACAATACAGAACATCTGCATCCATGTCTCAGTGGGAAAAAAACAGGCATTAAAACTGAAAAGCCAAAGCAAAATGGAACGGCATCTGTCCTCTGTGTTTAATGCGCGCCGACCCCTCCATTGTGATGTAGATAAGCGTCACCCCTGCAGCACCTCAGGTGATTAACTGCACAGTGTTTGTGAAAGATTGTATAAACAAACAGGTGTCCTCAGCTCCCTCTGCAGCTCATTATAACTCTGCTCATTTTGTTTTGGTTTATTTCATTGCATCTTTATCAATTGTACAGTGACTATTTTGAAGGAGCAGCACGTCTGCTTTGTGACTATGTATGTGTGTGTGTATTGTGTGTATTGTGTGTGTGTGTGTGTGTGTCTGTGTGTCTGTGTGTCTGTGTGTGTGCGTGCACCTGCGTGTTAGATTCCAAGCGCGCATGCGGTCTGCACAGAGAGTTCCCGGCTTATTGGGGGCTCTTTTCCTAGTCTTTAATGGGGTATGGAGAGAACAGCTCTACATCTCCTCTCTGTAAAATGTGACTCAGGCAGACAGACCATGTTAACTAATGGCAGGTGAGAGATTGAAATGCTTCATGAAAAGGACAAAAGCACTACACTCCGCTGTGCTAATGTCAGCTTTTAACATATACCACACAAAAGATGGCTGGCAAGAGAAATGATACGGAAGACAAGAACACAATGACGTCTAATGTGTCTCATAACAGAACTCAGGCAGAACAGAGTAGGGGAGAGCGGGGTGATTTGAGCCTGGAAGGAAGTTGAGCCACCCTTTGTTTCTTGGCAGCGATAGACAAAATTGGTCATGTGACCACACATTTTTGAAGAGTCTTCCATTTTACTCACCTTGTGATGAAGACAGGCTCATGGAATAAGTGATAAGCACATTTAAAGCCCCCTTCCAGTGTATTTTGACATTTCTATGATATTTAATATTTTCATTTTAGGCATTTCCTTACAATGTTGATTACCCACATAGTTCGCCAAAGATTTTTTGACAAATAGCTTAATTTTGTGCTCAAAGTTGAAAAAAAAAACGGGGTGGTGACATATAGTAATTCCATAAGTCATACGTCATTCTCCAAGCTTGCGCAGGCGCACTGTCATACCTCTTAAAAAAAACTGTTACGCTATCATACCTCGTTAAGTTAGAGCATCAAACCAATAAACATCGTTGTGAGCTAGCTAACCAATTTATCATGTAATTTACTTAGAACTTACAGTAGGTATGTCTCTCTGTGTCTCCCTGTGGTAAAGTAAGCGCACCATAAAACGTAGTGGGAGTTATCGTGTGCCGTGCGTGACAGGACCATCAACTGTATGACAGCTGATACTCGCACATTAGTTTCTATCATGGGTAAGTAATAGCTACTCCTGCCAGACAGTAAAGTGTACTAAACTTTACAGTGTAGTGATGTTAACACAGCATATCGTTAGTGAACACTGCAGCCGATCAGTTTTTGGTTGTCATGGTAATGTATTACGTCCAACTATTAACCACACCCCCATTCTCTGTTTGAGAAAGAACCTTAACCCAATGTCCCCGATGCCATGTGGCTCAACTTGTTGAGCAAGCAGACAAGTTGAGCAAAGAGTCCACTTTTTTTTGGAAAGCCATATTTTGCAAACAGTTTATTATAGATCCAAATTGATCATTTCCAAGGATGCACCACATCCTAAAATATATGTACATATTTTAGTTGGAGACATTACTGTCATGTCCTCACTTTAAAGACACCTCAAGTAAAAACTGGCTCAACTCATTCCGCTCTCCCCTTTTGTTAAGTAACCAAGGAAGGGTGTTACTGGAGCTGCGGCACATGCATCTGTGTGTGCGTGTTTGTGTGTGGTGTATGTGCACATGCTCGCCTCTGAGCTTTGGTGCAAGTTGTAGAGTGGGTGGCTTTGCAGCAGGCTGCAAAACCTCTGCATCAGCATCTTCTCTCTAGCGACCAATTAGCTTACGACCCCCCCCCCCAAAAAAAAGAAAATTCAAAATAACTTTTCTCCATTTGCATCTTTTTCATTTGCTTATCTCTCATTCAACCGGCAGCACTTTCTCTGCCTCCTAGGCTTTCTTCGGCTCCAGTGATGTCACACCTGCAAGATAATTGGATAAACTCAATTCAAAGCAAGAGCCCATGGATACCAAGACAGTGAGCCACCATTTAACTACTGCAGAAATGGGGCATTGCTGACTACATTCAGGACAGAAAAAAGTGAATGCTAACCTGAGACCACTTGTGAATTGGGGAACAAAAGCATCATCCCTGCTTAATGATCCAGTTTATCATGACATTAATGTGTGGTTGTTTAGCCTTTAAAAGCTCCACAGGAGACACACACATTGTTTTCTTCCACTTGTTTCATGTAACCAACATATATCAAAGCTGAGTTGTTTTGTCAACCAGAAATTCAGGCATTTGGTGCATCTTTGTATTGCCTATGCACATGTAACAGTGTGCATAAGATTCTACAGTCTGCACACACAGGAGCAATTTTCCAACCCACCAATCCCAACCGTTAAGACTCTGCCATCCCTGTGGATCAATTCTCTCTGAATCTAGATGAATTATTAATGCCCACATTCTGTTTTTTACTGATGGGGAAATCATTTGAGATGGATTTTTTTGGAGCTCCCAATGAATTCATCAGTTGTTTAAGGTGTCGATATTATATACAGATATTGCTCCGGTAGAGAGAAGCGCTGATCAGGTATCCTGACGAAGTGACATTGTTGCTCTGACCTTGAGCCAGAGACTTAACCCAGCATGCATCAATACATATTCATTGAAGCCATTCACCCACATACCACCAGGTAGCCATGTTTACACAGCACATAGAATTGCAGTGCGTTACGTAACAGCAGCATACATTAGTGGCCGTAGACATTTGTATCTTAAATGGCTGTTGTGAGCAAAATCAGAGCTGCAGGAGGGTTATATGGCTTCCACTCCAAGTTTCATTATGACTTAATTAAACTTTAAATTTAATTCTGCATCTCTAGAGGATAAATGAAAGAGGATTCCCTCGCAAAGTCCCCCATAATTCAGCAGAAAAGTGACTTAAGAGACAAATGATATTGTAAGCTTAATGTCAAGGGTAGTGCCAATGCTTCTCTGAGGCGGTGATTGACGGCTCTGTTTGTGCAAGACCTCAGCCAGAACGGGATGAATAGAGCACATTTAGTGTTGCCAGCTGAGATCAATAGGCTACAGTCTCAGGTAAGCACTGTGGCTTCACCCTTTGGGCATTTCCTGAAACGATGATAAATGCGGGGTGTTGGTTGCTTTGAAATGTGTTATTTTTCATTTGTCACATTATATCATGTCATATCAGTGATTATACAGGAAAAGAAATGAGGAACGGAGGCTACTGTGAGACATTATTCCATTATCTCATAGAATAATGTTTTGCACAGCCTCAACGGACCTTGATAACGGCGAAGCAATATCAACACCAGGATATTAGAAATCCATGTTAAAAGTTTTTGCACTTCAGTTCTTCTGGTGAAATATCAAAGTAAACCAGCTATGCTCAGTCGGTGTCAGCAGTAAATTCACGATTGTCCCACTAGGTTTTTTGTGTTTTGTGCAGACTTAATAAGATGCTATAGTGAGACATGCACTGCATGTGGAAAGGAGAAAGGAAACTGAAGGAAAATCTCATCGCAACATGACTGCCTGCCTGTTGGAGCAGTAAACCAACCACACTGGCTCCCGGGGGACCTATCAGCATCTTCGGCGGGCAAAAAATGGCTTTACTGCCCGGTCCCGTATAGCGACCACAGAGGGAGAGGGGCTCTGGGAATGACCTGTAAACCAAACACATCACCACATTCAATCTGTTGCCTTATTAATCTAATCAACGGCTCATTCAATACTCCTCAGAGACAGCCATCACGACACGGCAGGGAAACCAAAACAGACAATGACAGTCTGGTCCATTTAAAAGAGTTTTGAGGATGAAGACCTTTTCCAATTAGAGTGAAAAACAGGGTTGTGAGGGATTTAAAAAGTCAGCTTCGCTTCCGTGAAAACATGTTTTATGAGATTAAATACTGAAGGTACTGGTTGTTTGCCAATTTCCTTCACCTCATATTTAAATCAAAAGAAACAATGCAACAGACCTTGAACAATTTCTCTCAGCTTGGTTTTCATGCCGCACTAAAGAACAAATATGAGAAATATGCATTTGCACTTTAATAATAATAATAATAAACTTTGATTAAAATATTAAAATATAATTGTTACTTGATTAATTTGATCAATTTGATGGTTTATTATTGACTCGCAGGAAGAGAACAACTAAACACTGTATAAGCGCCCATTTACCCAAACTTTGTGGTTTGTTGTTGTGCTGACACACACACACACACACACACACACACACAAACATATTCAACTACCCACACATGAAAAAGTAATAATAGCAATAGAACAATATGTAGAAGAAGAAAGAAAGAGAGAAAAAGATAAATAAATAAATTAACTAAGAGACAGAAACAGTGGCAGGTTTCGCTAAAACAAAGTGGTGTAACAAATTTTCAAACAATTTCAAACATAGCATAGTTTCCCTAATCTAGTGGGACTGAGAGGGAGGAGCAGCGTCTCCCCATTTAAATAGCTCATCCAATCAGTAAGGAGGTTTAGGTTATTATGCTTGGTTTTGCTTTTCATTTATTCATTCAATCTTTGTTACTGATCTGTTACATTATTTAGGATGTCAGCTAATTTGGATTTGGAAATCTGTGTGGATTGTTTTAACGGTTCTGTTAATTAATAAATTTAGTCTATAAAATGAATATAAAATAAATATTAAATGTAATTTGTACGGATGTTAAGAAAAGAGGGTTGAAATGCACACATAACAAATTATTAGAGAAACCCCCACATAACCTTATATATTTCTGTATTAAACTCCCCACTCTAAAAGGATGCTTGATTCCAGTTCTGTTTTACTTTATCTGTTCCATGTCCCATGCATTCATAAAACTAGAACTGGACCTAGATTTTAGTTTCTTAGAATTGTCCCCCAAAATACTCTCATCTTTTTTCTATACACTCCCCATGCCCTTAGACACTTTTGACAGCTGCATAAATGGAAAAGACCTTTTTTTCCTATTTTCAAAATGTGAGTTGCAGTTTTTTTCTGATTCATTTTTTGTTTAATTACTTTACTATGGTTAAATTACATTTGATTGGAGTATCATGCTTAAGAGAACATTATTTCTTCCATTTATCATTCCCAAGGTATAAGATAAGACAAAGCTGAAAATTACCATCTTAGTTGTTTAATTCCTACATTGAGAAAATGGCTACTATACTTTATAGTAAAAGACAATTGAACAAGATTTCACTGGAGCCATGTTTCATTTGCAGAAAAAAAAAATCACTGTATTGCCCTACGTACAATTTTAGTCAGGGGTGGACAGGCACAATAATTCAGTAATGGGCATACAGAACTAGGTATAGATTTGTCCATTATGTTCATTTGGGAAGAAAGTGATCCACAAAATTCAAACATTTTGGACTGACCATTAAAGTAGCCTAATTGAACACTGAGTAAACACCCGAGAAATAGCCTACATCAATCATGGCACAAACAAATGTGCAAGGATAGACACACAAAAAAACAATTAGCCTACACTTTTAAAAAGAGAATGAGATATCTAGAGTTTGTTCAAATGTTCATTATTGTGATCTTTATATTCAAGCATTAATCATTCATAAAATCAAAAAATCACTGTTAAAAAGGTTTTTAAAACATGTTTTGCTCTTATTGTGCCAGATTTGGAACGAACCATCAGGAAAGGATAGAACAAAGAAGTAGTTGGCTGCAATTGGACAACGAAGTAAAGGAGCCTGAAATCCAATGTTTTTCTTTCAAAATTGGGTCCAAAGCTGAAAGAAGTGACTAATGACAGGGTAGCCTTTTGTTATTTCCGAGGCAAATGTAGTAACAATCTTATAATGGCAGGTAATGAGACTGGGCTACATGCTCAAGCCCCTATATGAGACCCAGGCCGGACATGAAGGTTTGAGGTGTTAATGCATCCTGTACGGTAAACAAAGGATGTTTTCTGCTCAATAGTAAAATTGGAAGTTTTGTTTTTTGAAGGAGAGTTTCCTGCAAATGAGGATTTGCAATTCCAAATACATAATGACAGTTTTATTTGTTTATATTGAACAGAATACAGCATTATAACTTACAAAACTATGCAGTTGCATCACAATTTAAAACGAGGACACTAACTTTCTGTCACCTCACTCTAGTGTTCAGTAAATCCTTAAATTCACCAGCTGCTCTCACTGTTTTATCCCACAACTAAATAATGGCTCTGGCTTGGGCTGTATTTACAGGATAATGAATGGGTGCAGCTCTCGCTTTCGCATGCTCACACACAAAAACAGCCAACAGTCACATCCAGGCCACGCTCATACCAATATGGCACACACCCACTTGTAATCATAGATACACACCTGTGAAAGTAGCGATCAGAGTTTGTCTGTTTGTGCTCACAGGTTCACGTTTGTCTCATTTAGTCCCTATTGTTTATAGTGCGAGAAACTGTATGTAAACACATTTGAGAGTGGAACATACAGTTGGACAAGTTATGAGCTGTTCTGTGTCTGAAATTAAATTAAAACATGACAACAAATTTAAGGTTAGTTTGTTGTGGTGAGACAGTTAGTCCACTGGGATTTGTTTGCTTTAACTCCATGACTGTGTTTAGTTTTACCTAATTAAGTTGTTTGTTTAGGGAACAGTGTTCAAATTATTTTGCACAAAAATTAGTTTTTATGACCACTGAGGATAAATGTAAAAAGGTAATTGATTTGAAATCGGTTACACGGTAAAAATAAAAAACATGAGGGCAGTGCTTTGTAATTTAGATTACTGTGAACCTGGCTGCATTATAAAATTGATTTTAATCAACTAACTGGAAATGCAGTTCATGTCAAAGATTTCTTTTAAAGGAGAAACTGATTAGAAGAATCAATTTTACTCAAATAAAATCTACCTCAGTCCAAATACTCAGGTGATTTTTCATGGTAAGTTAACAAATGGTATTAAAGAATCGCACAAGCACATCAATGACTTACAGAGCAGAGTGGCTGTAACAACAGTACAGCAACTGAAAAAGAAGACGGATGGAAAATTGGGGAAAGAAGAAAACTAATTTTGAGAATGGCATACTGTATAAATATACAGACTGTATAAAACTACCATACAGATGAGATAAGATTAAGAATTCAGGAACACCTGTTGGCAAGCGAGAAACTACACTAACTATATTGGTTATTGACAGAGACGCCTGCATTCGGTACATACAGTACAGCAGCACAGAATATGAGTAGGATGTGTAACTGCTGTATACATTGCAAAGACACAGCTGTGCAGTCCGATCGAATTCACTTGCTGCCTATATTTCAAATTGATTGATTCATTAAAAGAATACGTCTGGTGTAGCCAAAGTCTGATATTGCTTATTCCTGTGCCAAAACCTATTAAAAACACACCAATGAACCATACTGTAGCAGTGTGAGACACATTGCTTACTTGGATTCACTAAGATGAACAAGGGCACTGTAGTTTATTTTGAGTGAATCCACATACACTGTCCTGGGGCTGAAGATATCCACTGTGGGTTTGTGTATTAATGCACAGCAGAAAATAGTTCCCAAGAATTTCTTTCTGCCGTTAAAATAATGTGTGCAAAAAATGACAGAGCCCAGCTGTTTTGGGAAATTATTGGGGCTTTTTTTAAATGAAACTAAGCATTTGTGATTTCTGGATTTACCTTTTCAATGGGAACAAAAAGATTTACTGACATTTTATGAAAGATATATAATAACACATTCCACATTCTTTGCTTTCTATCATAGTCCTTTTGTACTTTGTATGGGTCCTGCACATTTCTGAAGACAGACACGAACACAGGGTCACCAGTGTCACGCAGGGTCACAGCTCTGTCCAACAGGCCAATAATGCATGTGACAAATGTCAGAATATCTGGTGTTACTGTGAACCTGTATAGATTTATTGATCCCTCTCCTTTTTGTTTCTGTTTGGTTCACCTAAGCTCTAACCCAAGTTTTATGCCCACTGTGAGTCATAAATATTTCCTCGAGTCAGCAGCATCACCATTTTCTTTTTACACCATCTCTCACCTCTTCCTTTTGTGTGACCGGCATCTTCCTTCGACAAGATTTGTTTTGTCCCCCTGTTTCGGCCCAGGCTAATCTCCCACATCGGCACAGCTTTGGCCTGCTCTTTCACCCTCCCACTCTTGGAAAGACTGTTTGTAGTAAAGATTGTAATCTAACTGCTAATCTTTATGGCTTTCTCCAGGGCAGAGCACAGAGCCTAGCTGAATGATTTGCCAGAGACGTAGAAACCCTCTGGAGTCTAAGAAGTTCTTTGCGAGCTAAGTTTGAAGGGAGAAGTTTTCACACATATTCAGATGCGCCAGCTGTCACTACCGGAGTTGTCAAATAGGGAGCCAAAAGGTGTGTCAGGTTGTATTTGTTTAATGATGATGCTCATTACTTATAACTTCTCACACTGGTCTGCTTTCCATACCATATATTGAGCCAATTATTCAAAAAAAGCACAGGGAGATCTGAATCTTCTGCATCCCATACTCTTCCTCTCCTGGCTAGCAAAGCAACCTATATCTGTCATAATGAGAAGCAAGCAGTACTTTACCACCAAGCTGCCTCTCATCACTAACATAACACACAAAGAGATTTACTAATGCAGGCTGTTAACACAGCCAGTTTTATACACGGCCTGGTTTTATACAGCAGTACAGCAAGCAGTCCCCGGACAGCATGCATTATACACATCTAATTAAGTCTTCACATGTCTATAATAAACCACATTATGCCTTTGGGGCTAGAGGGCAGGTCAGGAGCTGGCGTTGAGTTTGTGTGAGACAGCCAGTTGTCAATGCAATTGTGTGTAAGTGTGTGTGCACGTGCACATGTCTGTGGAATTACGTCTATGATAGCTATTTAACTTTCACTAATTAACCCAGAATAAATCAGGGCAGCACAGTAAATATTTGTCGCTGGGGAGGGAGTAAGGGGGACGGAGACACAATCTGTACTGCCATGATGCCCCTGTATGACGTGGAAGGACTGAGTGTGTGGAGGGGGATTGTGGGTGTGAGTGAAAGATGCACAGAGAAGGGGACAGATTGAGGCTTGGAGACACAGAGAGGGAGATGGAGAGAGAGCAAGGCTGAGGAGGGCAGCCAGCCAGCTGTTGGTATAGTTTGATTGGCCTGTTGAGAGCTGCCTCTGTCTTTTCATGGCACCAGTAAAGTGCAGTACTCCCAGTGGCAGGTGGCGGCTGCCCATCGCCCACCTCCCCCGGGATGGCAGAGGCAAAGATCATCAGTTGCTCTGCTCTTTTTTATTAAACACCTTCATGGTCTGCAGCGCCATAGCTACCAACAAGAAAACAGAAAGGCATTTCACACAGAATACCTAATCAGCACATAAAAGTATGGAGAACAATTTTTAATGGTACAACTCTTGTGTACTTGCGTCTGCTTTCTCTGACATCAAAGGCTTGGAAGACTTGACGCTACAAATCAGAGCCGCTCCAAACATCCCACACAGATTTACACAGGTCGCTTCAAACGGGGCATAAAAGTACGGCGTACTTGCCTGTCCTTCATGCAGCTGAGTTTGGCAGTTGGACGGATAAGGGTACAGTAAACCAAGGAAAAAGAATAGGCCTGTAAGTGCTTTGAGTGCTTTTCCCCAAGCAGCTTGACAGCCAGGTCTCGGTGACCGTGTTTGTGACAATCAGGCTACCTCACATCATCAGTTGGTTTAGTTGTTGCCATGGCAACATATGGTACTGTAACTCCTGCTCCATCTGGGTTGATGGTCCTGATGTTTGCAAAAACGGCTAGCCACACAAGGCAAAGCAAACTCCATTTTCTCTCTGTCTCTGTTTTTCTCTATCTCTGTGTCTCTTTTTTTGCACTCTGTTCTCTCTCCAGAGGGGTGTAATTCAATTCTCTGAATACACTTCAGGGAGGAGGAGTGTGAAGACTCATTTAAGCCTCCATAACACTTGTGAGTTTTTGTACCAAATGTTACTTATTTTCATTGGCTTTGAGTCCTGGAAGTCTCGCATTTGTTTTTCTGCCTTTGCCCAGTAATTCAAATATTCGGAAGATTATTTTTCTTGGAATCAGAGAGGGGATTCAAGCAAAGAAAAGTACAAACTCAATTCTGTTTTTGAAATTAGCCAAAAGAAATATAATTTATTGCTGGAACAAATTTGTCAAAACTTGTCCCAAAGGGAATTCTTTTATCGATAATTTAACAATAATTAACAATAGCCTTTTAAGTATTTGGATAGGGTTAGGTTATATACAAATGTGTGCAGTTCTAAAAATTTAGACTTAAGAATATTTGTAGTAGAAAAAAACTGAATAATAAATGAATTATAGTTGCCGTATCAAGCTGTGTGACTATTATCCAGCGAAAATTAGTGTGTAGTTCATTCCTTAAATGATTCTCTTTGTTATTCAAATTCATTCCATTGTACAACCTCAGCACCATGAAGGCAGAGCAAAGAATCAAAAGTTGTTCAGTGAATTACTCAAAGGTGAGACAGAGTGATGGTACAAAAGCTTTGAAAGGCATATTGTAACACTGCTGCTCCTCAGAAAGGTTATCTCCCTCGCCTGTCCTTGGATGATTCAAGCAAGTCAGCGGACATTTTGCAGAGCAAAGTCCATTTCTGTAGATATACGTTTATATATAGCAAGTAGGCGAGCTCTTATCAAATAGTTATCCATATGTAATTAGGATTATAGTCACATTCAAATGGAGTGCTTACTTGGCTCTGTGTTGCGAGCTGTGGCAGTGAGAGCTTTCTGCTTGTGGATATGAGCTGGCAAGAAGGGCAGGATGTGGGTTGGCAAGAAGGGCACTGTGTCACTCCCAACCTCTCTGAGGGGCTTTCTGTGAGGGGAGCAATGACATGCGTCATGCTCCGCCAAGTCCTGCTCCAGCAGTGTAATAATACCCAATTATAACCTGGGCTAATTGCAATGGTGCTTTGTTTTTCTTTCTGTTATTTCAGAAAGCTGACAGCAACAACTCATGGAAGGATCGATGGCGGATTACGAGGCTCATGGAGCTGCATAGAGAGGAGGGCTCAGACTGAGGCTGCAGCTCTCATTAAAACCCGTCCTGATCTCAGCCAAGCCCTGGGAAAGGACGGGTGAGAAAGGCAAGAAAAACCAGAGGAGGGAACGGGAAAGCTAGAGAGAAAAAAACAGAGAAAAGTTTACTGTCCCCTTTGGACATGGCCTCTGCTGGACTCTTATAAATGGGTATTGTTCCCCATGAAGCACACAGCGACTGTTTACAGTTTCCCATAAAGGAGGGCTTTATTCCTGCTCAGGGATGCATTGTGACAAGATAATTTGAATAGCCGAGGTCTTACCACAAAGCTATAAACATTTACGGGCAGTTGACATGGAGAATAAAGAATGAGCCGTGTAACCTCTGCAGGATGCTGCCTGACTCCTGATGACACAACCAACACTCAGCCGACTTCTCCGAGCCCGACTATCATCATCAACATGCCGAGAGACGGGGCGAGAAAGAGGGAGGGCGGAGACAGACAGGGAGAGAATGCAAACAAGTTAATAAACAGAAGCAAAAGAAAGACAGATAGAGGGAGTGATAGCTAAAGAGAGGCGATGCAGGTCTTTGATGTCCCCTTTGATTCGTTCCATAATGAAATGGCGGTGTCTTGTTTTTATGTTTTATCACAGGAGTCGACCGCCAGAGCAGACCCGCGGGAGCAGCCAGACATGAGGTTGAATTCGATTAGACAGTAATCGGAGATGGACAGCCAGTGGTGCAGTCAGTGTTAGCAAGCCGAAGGGACTCCATAAGCAAACTATCACCATGACTTTTCTATTTCATGCCATTCACCGAGGCGGCCGTATAGCATGCTTGCAATCCACGCTGCATGTTCCAAAGCCAAGCTGCGTTTCAGGGTTTGTTTTTAATTCTCACAAACGCCCTCTGGAGTGCAAGCAGTAATAATATCAGGTGATAAGAGGGGACTCATTAATGAATTACCTACCAGCCTGATCTCAGTGCCGCATGTGCCGTCTCCCTGGGCAAAGCAGCAAAGCTGATGTCTAGGGGAATTGTTCACATTGTATAGCATTTTCTGAGAGGCTTCCACATCTACGCACAATCTCCTTCCTCTCCGTGTATCTCTTTCTTTCTCTCCCTGCTACTGAGCTGTTGTTTTCCTCCTGCCTTGCTTGGCATTCTGTTCATTCTCCAAGATGTTTCCAGCGTAACCAGTGATTAACAATTATGCCAGTGCATCTAATTAATGCTGGCTAATTATGAGGTTGAGATGCTGACAGGGAACGGGAGGGAGGGCGGTGTAGGACGGGAAGATTGCAGCATCAGAAATAATCAGGAGAAGAAGAGGTTGTAGAAAGAAAAAAGACAGAGAGAGCGAGACGATTGGAAGTGAGTGTCATAATTGGCATGCTCAGTTTTTGTCTCAGGACCCAGAGCTTATTACTTAGAAATATGGATAACGTGTGCATAAAATTATAGATGGTACACTCACTCATCTAATTTGTAGGCCATGTGGATCACATTTAGAAAAAAAGAAAAGAAAAACAGGATGTGTTTTTTTCCCTTCTGTACTGGATGGGAATAATGTTTAAACCACACAAGGTCCCTGGAGTTGCAGGGAAACTCAAGCCATAATTATGTCCATAAAATGCCCACAGATTTTTAATGTTAAACTAATTTGCTGTTCATTTGTCCCCAACTGGTAAACTGAAATAGTGAACACAAACAGGACAGTGCAGGACGCACACACCAAGACCTTTAATATATATAAAATTGCATGAACTAACAATAGCTCTCTCTTCATTTACTCAGGTTTTTTTCCCCCTTTACAATCCTCCGAAGAAGCGCACAACAGATCCCAACCCACTTCCCCATCGCAAGCAATACTTCATCAGGAAAATAGCCAAGAAAAACGACCTCTCTCCACGGCTCATAATTAGGCTGCATGGAGCATTCATTAGCATAGTCAGTGTCTGCAGCCCTACGGTATGTTGGAGCTTTATGTTCAGTGACGTTTTTATTCCTACAACCATTCTGTAAGGGCTCCATAATAATGTCCAAGGAAGAAAACACATCATATATTAAAGGAACATGATTTTTGCTTCCTATTCAAATGAGCACATCTAAAGAGAGCGAAGGCAGAGGAACAAAAGGGTTTGGGGAATTACCCAGAGAATAGTAATTATATTCAGAGGAGCCTGTGATTTAGTGCATGCTTGTTGTTTTCGTCTTCCCATGCAGAGCAGAGGTAGGAGGCTGTGCAGCTCAGAGCGGTGACACTGGCCCTCCCCGGTCTTCCGAAATGCATTAAACTCAGTGATTGACAATGATTGAAACCACACGGAGCCTGAGGCAAATTACCAGAGCTGAGTTTCAGATCTGCAGGTCTGCTGTCTCTCCGCTCTTTACAATTCGTATGAAGCTTTTTGAAAAGGATATTTGTTTGTCATACAAATATAGTGCACGGTACAAGAGTGACAAGAGAGGTTGGTACAGAGGAGTGCTTTTACACCCTGTAAGGCAGAATAGCACCCAATGATTTCTGAGAGGCTGAGCTAACATGGTGGCCTCAAAACACACTCAGAACAGCAGCCGGAGAAGCCAGGGCCAATAAGCTCGACTCCAGTGATGTTTGTCAATATAATGTTGAACACCAGTGGGTTATGTTTAGCAGTGTCAAAGCAGCTATTTGTGTTTGAGATGCTGTATTCAATAGCGCTTCCACCAGGCAGACCTGAGCCTGAGTGGATTCCCATGTATCTTCCAAGTCCTTACCCTTTTAGTGTCAAGGAAGGAAGCATTATGTTCGATGGCAAACTTAAATAGTAAATCAATAACGCTATATTTTCATTCCAGAAGATGCATCTTAGTCAATATTCTACATCATTCATTCTAACTTCTATGTTTTACCAGTGTCATTAGCCCTGCATCCATTTCTAACCTTGTAACATCAAATAATGCTTTACAAAGTGATACACAGCTTCCATCAAAGCAAAAGCAAACTTTTTTAGTGCATTTCAAGATCACGTCTGAAAATAAAAATTCAAGGCTTGTACACCACTTTTTTCTTCTGCAGTCTTTACTTAAAAGTCCATTAAGATGTAACAAGCTGTGAATGGTACACATTTAAATGTGAGCAGAAACGCATATTAAACTCTTCCTTTTCAGAAATGTCATTTTTGTTAACCGCAGCTTAAGAATGATTTCCTGTTGAGTTGTGAGGAGCAGAACTTAGGGCATTTACTTGCACCCCTCCGACAGAACTAAACGTCCAGTTAATTAGTTTCCAGTGTGCAGGGGTGTCTGCAAATAGGAGGCGAAATAATGTCAGCTGAGTCTGCTTTTCAAATTCATGTAGCGAATGCCTGTGGGGGGGAGCCAGATGTAGTTGTCAGAGGACAATGGATGAAAAATTCCTCTAATATCATTCCTCTTCTAAAGTATTACATTACAGCTGCCGTGGCATGGGGGTCTCTGGCAATTCGGCTTCCTGCGAGACAAACATTTTTATCTTAGGCAGTAAGTAACAACAGCTCCTATCATGTAGGTACAGTACGTTTCATTTATTGTATATGATGTAATAGGCCTATCCAGTGTAGTAAACATTAGAGGGGAATAGCTCACTGAATACTGTTGTGAAAGTCAATAGGGCTGTAATAACATAAATCAATGGCAAACAACAGCCCAAAGCTTATGCAATGTTCTACTAAATTAGGCATGTAACAATTACAGTGGTGCCTTTTTTTCTCTGATGTGTGACCTTTGATTAAGGTTCTGTCAGTAGGGGATCGAGCACTTCATGCATGGCCAGTATGATTACAGCTGCTAAGGTTTGAAATTTATGAGCCAAACGTGTGTGTATGTGTTATTTTGCATACACATGCATACATTTATGAGGTTTTTACATTTTGAGTGTTTGTGTAGTTACAGGTGGAGGGGTGGGGGGTGGATTTGTAGTGTGTTACCTGATGTCATTAAGACAGGGGCCTACACAAATAATTTCACGGGTACTTGCTGTTTACAGTCTTCTGCTCTGTCCAGACTTAAACTGCGGTGCGAATTGCAGGCATACCTCACATTCTCCTCAAATGTAGCCCAAGGGAGACTGCTATTCTTTTCCCAAAGCCTTAAATAATGTGGTCTATAACATTTTTCATGTAGTGACCCTCTGTTCAAGGCTGCGCATTGAATATTTTAATGCAGTAAGATCTTAAACATTTTTTACAGCACTCTCCCTCCTCATTTTATTCCTCTGTTCCGGATAAAATCGCAAAACAGTAGTGTATCACAACAAAAGGAATCGTCTTTAATCCCTCTGCCTGGCGTTTACAAGGGTCATTATGGTTACTTTTGAAGACTTTACGCAAAATGATGAGCTAGGTAAAGTACCTTCTGAGGGGAACCCTTGGTAATTGACCTTGCTGTCTTGAGCCTAGTCAGCAAGCAATAAAGAATGGTTAAATGTTAAGGCAGAAACTAAAGTGCTTGAAGGGCTACACGTACTTTGCATTAACGATAATAATGGCCCAGCTTATTTCATATTCCGTGTGAAACCAAGGTCACCATTTTCTGTTGTTTAATAGGCATGTGAAGGTGCAAAGCTCCGATTTGAACAAGTGTGTGTCTGTGTATGTTTGCGTGTGTGTCTGAGAGAGAAAATGTGTGTGCGTGCATGCTTGTGCTCATGTGTGCATATCTAAGTATCGGGGAGGCTTTTCATGCCAGGGAGAAAATGAATATTCGAATGATTACCAGTTGATTAACGAGCTGGCTTAACAGGTATATGAGGTTTCTGATTTAACAATGCAGACATATCGGCTCAGTGATTAAAACTAAAATTAGAAATGCCATGACAAGTCTCTTTTGGAGTTTAACAGCAGATTGGTGTCACATATAAAGATGAATTCAGCTGCAGTTGAAACTGTTCAATTTAAATCTTAAACTTCAACAATAAGGATGTACGTATATTTATAATTGCCACACTAAAACTCTCATTGCAAACACAAATAAATGACAGACTATAAAAGGGACAAATGGGAGTGTAGTGCAGCAAACCACTTATTCCGTCAGTGTATTTAACCGCAGACAGTATGAATCAGCTTTGGATTCATTGAGATTCCAAATCAAATTGTTTCTAATGGAGCAATTTGAGCTCTTAGCATCCAGCTGTCAAAACTCCTCAGTGCGTCCCTTTGGCCAGCCGCGACAGAAACAGAGCATGTGATTGGCCTAATTGAGATGACATTTCCCCATTTCTATGGAGAAGGTCAACCCAGAGTCAATGTGAGTAGGTGCGGATATCGCTGTCTCTTCTCCTTGTCCTGCTGCACAAACAGACACATACATCTGAAGCTATTAAAATCGTGTTGGCCGGCCCTCCTACGTCCTGCTGTGATTATCATCTATTAAAGCCCAGCACGAGTAAGACAGCATTCACTGTAAAGGCAGCTTGTTTACAAGCTTAACGGGGCTTGCTATAGGTAGCACCTGCAAGCATTAATGCGGTGACCATGGAACAAGCATGAGAGACAGAGAGGGACCCCTCAAGGTAACCTACGCCGACACTGCAAAGTGTTTTGCTTTATGCTTACAGAAATCTCCCAGGGCTCAAACTGGGGGAATACAGATGATGAGGCTTGGATCAGTAAATACAGATTTTTAACTACTCCTGTCAGGGAGGTAGCAACACCAGTTGCATACAAATCATTGAAGAGCAGTGTTTGGCTTGTTGCAGGGGCTTCTGCCACAACCCCAATACAAAGGAGATACAATACAAATACAAATAGATTTTTCTGTGGTGTGTGTCCACAGCATTAAAAAATGACATTTAACATTTAATGACATTTTGGATTTAACTACATTGATGTTCATCTTGTACTTTGACTCACAATGTTAACTAGGTGGTGTTTAGCTTAGCTTAGCTAGGCATTAAGTCTAATTATCTGCCTTCCAGCACCTGTAAAGCTCACATGTTACAGGTTGGGAGGATTTCTTTAAAAATGTAATCCAGTTCAATTACTAATTACTTGTTTAAAAATTTACTTAGTAACATAATATAAGTACCACAATATAAAAGTAATGTAACCTGATTACTTTTAGTTACTTTTGGATTACTTCAATACCAAATAGGCAAATAAAGACTAGAGAGAATCAAACATGTGTTGTCTGCTCAGTGTATTTTTAGAAAAATATACAATTATAAAATCTCCCATTCCCATGAAATCCATCCATCCATCCATCCATCGTCGACCGCTCATCCTGCGTACAGAGTTGCGGGGGGCTGGAGCCAATCGGGCGCAAGGCGGGGTACACCCTGGACAAGTCGCCAATCCATCACAGGGCCCCATGAATTCAAAATGTAAAGTTTTTATATGATATACTTTGCACTGACAAAACATGTTTTTTTTTGAGGAATTCTTGATGATATTTTAGAGTTTGCAATTTCCTGGGAAACTATTTTAAAATGGTGATGACTCATCCTGCACTTTAGGGCCTGTCTTAATTTAGTGCCCCACTGATTACTGTACTAAAGCACAACTTTATTCACCGATTTTGCTGAAAATGGATCATATTTGATAGAGAAAATATTTTCTAGTTTGCTTTACCTACCTAGTGCGACTACTGGTCAAATTAGCTGCCCAAATTGGGAGCTTGGAGCATCAAGGGAGTGTTAGTGTATGTTTACAATTTTAGTGAAGCACTGGAGGTTTTCAGACCAGTGGCCAGCGCCTGATTGGGAACCGAAGCGAAACCTTGCTCTGCTGCCTCCCAATGAATGCACATGAATAGGACCGAACACAGCCTCAAAGACCAACAGGGAATCAAGTAGGCTACCCAGATGATTTACAGTGCTTCTCGATAAACATAAGCTCTTGATGGATAGCTTAACTTTTTGCTAAACCGCTAACTGCTGCTAACTGTACATTATCTGTCTGTGTAGCTGATTAGCTTGGTTAGCCTTGCAGCTAGCAGTCCTATTAGCTGACTCAGCCCTGGGATGCCAGGGGTGTCAAGGGCCAAACCTGGCAAGAAAAACCAGTACTGTATAACGCACATTCAACAACTGGCTACACGCCAATCAGTATCTGCTGTGTCCCTCTCTAGCTTTGTGTTTTTACAGAAAAAACTTTCTATTTATTGAGAACTTTAAGTAATCCTTATGAGTATTATTTTTTCTGTACTGTAACAGAACACAATTACTTTTTATTGTATCCTAATGTTGTCCTAATGTCCTAATGCTGTTACATGTAATCCGTTACTCCCCAAGCCTGGTTATATGTAATTTGTTTAATCCGTAAACAAACAAAAATGTAAAAATTATTGGTTATATGGTTACATGAGGAGCTATGTGCTGTAACTACTTCTTGCTAATTTGAGGTCACCTAGCAACGAGCATGCTAAGCAGCTTTAGGTGTTGGTAGGTGTATTTTTGAACTTTGGACAGAGCCATGCTAGCTGTTTCCCCTGCTTTCAGTCTTTATGCTAAGCTAAGGTAACCTAGCTTGTGACTCCAGCTTCTTATTAAACAAACAAAGATGAGAGTCGCATAAATGTTTTCCACACTCAGAAGAAATAAAGCAAAATGGTTTTTCTCTGATGGAGTTGCAGTTTCTCAGATACCCATCCGTTGATAACAAAGTACACTATTGACTTTGAAGTCAAGTAAAATAATTCATTAACAAGTTAAAGGGTTGATTCACCCAGGTTAATATTTCATATCCACCCCTAATGGTATCTATCCATACATACACCAAGCAGCCATAACGTTATGACCACCTGCCTAATATTGTGTAGGTCCCCCATTTGCCACCAAAACAGGCCTGATCCATCAAGGACTTGCAGCAGATCCTTTAAAGGTTCAGTGTATCGGTTTAAGTGTCATCTAGTGGTGACGGTTGCGAATTGCAACCAACATCTGATTCACCGCTCACCCCTCCCTTTGCAAGTGTGTAGGAGAGGTTACGTTGGCCGGCACACTCTGTCGGCTCTTGTGCTAAATAATATGAGTGGTCCTTCATTTGTCCAAATTTCACCTCTTCTTTCTTACAAACCATACTACTATTACTATTACTACTTCTTCTTCTTGTTTTTCTTCTTTGTACGAATCAAATGTAGTGAGGAAAAGCGCTCTGTTAAGCAGTTTGTCTGTTTGGGCAACTGTAGAAACATGGCCATGCAACATGGTGACTTCCATGTAAGGCTGACTGGCGGTGTATGTACATAGAAATGGCTCATTCTAAGATAATGAAAACATAACAGTTCATTGTGTAAGTTCCTTGGACCACTTTTGATAGGAACTGCAGACCAAGAACACCACACAAGAGCCGCTGTTTGGGAGATGCTCGTCTAGTCATCACAATTTGGCCCCTTGTTCAAATCCTTACGCTAGTCCATTTTTACTGCTTCTAACACATCAACTTTGAGGACAAAATGTTCACTTGCTGCCTAATATATTCCACCCACTGACAGGTGCCATGGTAACGAGATAATCAGTGTTATTCACTTCACCTGTCAGTCGTCATAATGTTATGGCTGATGTATGTGTTTTTTGTTATCTGGAGCCTACTAAGTTTTATAGACATCTGTTTGCATTCGACTTTCCAGAAACAGTGGCTTCTGTACTCTGAATAAACATGCAGAACTTCAGCCGTTAGTGGCTGTTCACAGCCAGCTGCAGATTATCCACAGTAGTCATTCTGGAAAGAGATGTAATCTTATAGTACTGTGAGCACCACAAATTCCTCCATTGTTTTGGGGTGATGGCAGACATCTCAGAAACAGATATCTCAAAATCTGGACACATAAAACTGAAACAATCTAAGGACATGGATACCACAACCACTGTGTTTGTTTTGTTTGTTTATTGGTTTTTGCAAATTGGGTAAATCAGCTCTCTAAAAACCTGCACCTAACCATTACCCTTTCTGTTGTTTATCTTATTCCTGAAAAAACAGTTAGCCTACATGTAGACAATTGGACAAATAAGAAGTTTTAAGCATCTCTTGATGTCTCATCAAACTGCTCTTTTCTCTCTCTCTTCCTGTCAGCCCCCAACCCCCCCCCACCCCGTTTGATGCAGTGTTTGTCTTTGCACATTCATGTTGTCTTCATTTTATGTCTCATTGATATGTTGCGATCAATAGGAGACAATTCAATTTACAAGTCTGTCATTTGGCAAAACAAAACCATGTAAGAAATAATTATTGGGTTTGCAGTCATTGTTTTGTTTGTCCAATTATAACTGATTCTCTGCCTGTCATAGTGACTTCTCTTTCACTTCTTATTTCACATACACACACATTAACACACACAAAAAATATTGGTCCCACTTTTTCCTCATTCATTATTTCATGAGCAAAACAGGGTTCAGCCGGGAGGACCGCCAGCCGGTGTCATGTGAGAGGCATATCACCGTGAATCCCGCAAAGAGAAAATTACAGCGATGCATTCAGGTGTCCCGTCCGCCCGTACCCCATGCGTTCAGAGCGCTTCTGGGGCCTGAGGGGGAGGCAAAGTGGATGTGACAGGCTTAGATTAAATGCCAGAGACGGGGCGTTTCTCACACACACTACAGCCTCCTGGACAGCAGCCTAATTAGGCACTTCCATGCTCTGCCATCAGCTCTTCCAACAAAATGCTCCCTCCAAAAACGCATTTGTTAATCTGCAATACACTGCTGCTCTGCAGAGGAGCGACAAATCTCTACTTCTGATAATAGTCCAATCAGCTCTTTGAAATTCATTAATTGCAAATTGATTTAGCAGTTCTTCTCATTTCTTGCACTCTTGTTGTGGAATCTTCCATTTTTGTTTTTCATTTTCACTTGCCTAGATGTCAGAAATCAAGTAGGCTAGCAAATGATCAGCGCCGCGTTTTTTACTTGTCAGTCTGTATCACCAAGAGAAGGTCAGGCGTTTTTTCTCAGGCACAACAAACTTAAATATCATCTCCTTCTCAGAGAAAGTGTTCTCCGTAGATATAATCATGTCAAGTATAGGGCAAAAATCTCTCCTTTATATCTGCTCAGATATCTGTTCTTATGCCTCGGCGCAGACATGCTGGACAGGAAATAAATCTGATTATGGAGCGCGTGTGCTGTAATGTTCAATAATAAAAAGTATTATTTGCCAAGATCAATGTGTGTCGCCATAGCGATAAAGCACAATGAATGGATAGTGCTGGAAGCCTGCAGTAAATTTTGATGCGTTGTGATATTGAACACATTGTGACAACATACTGCTTGCCAGGGCTGTAAAACATCTTCCAACAGGCTGTTGAACATCCGCCCGCTACATTCTTACACACCATGACTGCCATACATCAAGCCTGGGCCACAGCCTGCAAAGGCTAAGTGTGTGAGGGCTCACATGGCAACAGGCAAAATAGGACAGCACTGCATATTCATCAGGGGACAGTGGCTCCGCGTGAGTGTGTGCAAATGAATGGTATGTCGCCTGCACATACTGTAGGCTATGAGAGTTTGTGTTTGACGGGAGGAGGGAAAGTTCAATCAATCACTCAATTAAAGCTGCGTGTGACAGTGACATGAAACTGTATGACTGATCGATGGCCCACATCTTCTCAAGTCTTAGGCTTTAAAGCTCACTCCGACTTGGTGACACAGTAACGATCAACAGATCCTGATCACGTCGAGTGCAACCGACATGCACTCAGAAAACTTTTACAGCACCCCGTCCACTATATAGCCCTGGACTATGCGAGCCGCGCTGCCCTCAAAACCCCCACTGTTGGGAGGCTCAGGGTATTTAAGAATGTTATCTCTAATGCACAGATGTCTTAAAGGTCCCGGTGGAATAGGCTTGCAATTTTCCCTCCTAATTAAAAATTAATTAAATCGGCTGTGGCTCTAGCCAGGCATAAAGCTGAAGGCCGCGGCAACCGCCACTGGAAACGCAATCATTTATTTAACTCAATTACAGGAAGCCACAGCACGCTCCTCTGCCGGTGATGTCACCTGGAGAGTCGGGGCGGCTCTACCGAGCAAGCAGAGCGCTCTGACCAAACTGTCCTCGCAAACACCCGTCCGCGGTCGGATGTAACTCTCCCGTTCACTTGAGAATTCAGTGAGAAAACTCGAGGCAGACGCTGCTTGTGATGCCAGGAGCACCCCCCCTTGTGATTAATATATACATGGTCATAGAGATATCCTTTGTCACCTATTTCCCCTCCCTCATCCCTGGGGGCTGATTTGGGGTGATTGATCAGAGACTCAGACACAGGATCAATAAGGCTTTCACCTCTCCCTTGGCAAGAGCAAGGGGCTCAGTGATGGCCTACTATGCTGTCCAATTATTCAGTAATGGAATACTGGAACCTGCCCAAGACTATTAACACTGGACACTGGGGATAGTGAGCAGGACTTCTAATTGTTGGGTTATATTGTAAACTGTGACAACAGTGCATTGCCCTAATTCCCCCCTTTTGTTTCTTTAGCACTAACACAGAAGTGCTGCTGCACTTCTCTATTAGACCTAAATACTCCTGGAGGGCAGAAACATTTATAGCACTATGTCCATTGTCTGTAAGCAGCAGTGGTGACCCTTGCACTCCATACACACCTCGTCATCTGCAGTATTGACATGTCAGGGAATTTAAGCTTACAATGAGCTTACACTTTGTCATTTGCTCTAGAGGCAAACGTGCCTTAAATGTGAATGAGTTCTGGTTTAAACTGTTCATTAATGAGAGCCAACACGCCTTGTCCATGGGTAAAGTCAGTTTAATCTCCATGTCTCAACAAGACCTTAGTATAAAACCAACATGGATGTGAAATGTCTCACGCAATTTGACCTCACTTGGTAAGTTTGCAAATGTCATTACCAAAGGCAACAGAGAAAGTCAAGTTGAAAGCGTTTTTGATGGCTTTATTGGAAGAGGGATAAATATCTTGCTCCTTTGCGTAGTGTATCTCTTACCTTTTGTTCTCACTTTCATGTTTACATCCCTCAAGGATAGCAGAGTTTCTGAATATGCCACAGTCGGGTGTGAATGTTAAAGGAATCAAAAGCAACTCTCTACAGATGAAGACATGTACAACACAGCTCCTGGCTATATTGATGGTGCTGCATTATGATCATAAAGAGCATAGCATAGTCAGACTCAACGCATCATCTGGGTGTTTCACTGCTCATTGGTTTTTTTGATTATTAATTAGCCTGAAGAGAATTCATCGTTTTTTTAGACATATATTTTGTATGTATGAATTAGTTCTGCTACATCGCGACTCAGTGAGATGACAGTAATCACAGCTCTAAGTGTGATGCGCTACGCCCTTTCTCATTATGAGCAAATCACATTATACTGTTCAGGTGATTAACGCTGTTTACAGAATTTCCTCCCCCCTTCTGCTTTTAGGGTTCACTGCGGTGGAGATAACCTCAGAGCTTAAACAACCAAAGGCCACCTTCTACTACACCCGGTAGAGCTCAACTTATTCAACTTATCTTTGAACCACAACACAAACCTACAACAGATACAGCACTGTTTCATATTCCCACTACTGTAATGCAATATGTTCGGGCTTTGTAGGAGGGAAAGCGGTGCTCCGCTGGGAATCTCATCGTTTGGATGTTTCAGTACCCAGTGTTACACAGCTCACGATGATGTACACCAGCTCCAGTCAGACACTAGTGTGTGAAGTAGCAGCCTGCAGATATGCCTTTGGTTGCCTGCAAAGCAGTCTCTGTGGTTTAGGGACCTCTGGTGCTCTTTGCTCCATGAGTTCTCTGCTAAATATCATCATATAATCCAGGCAGACCTTTCAGACTGAATCAGCTGTACTGTATCTCATACATGAGAACATTGGTGGGACTGTGTGTGTGTGTGTGTGTGTGTGTGTGTGTGTGTGTGTGTGTGTGTGTGTGTGTATGTGTGTGTGTTTATTCAGAAACTTGTAGTTGAATGTTGCACATACTGCCTATGTATGTACTGTATGTACAGTATAGGCCTCTCGGCCTCTGTCTGTCCAACCTGTAAACACCTTCTAATAAATACAAAACATGCAAGAAATAAACAAATCTGCTTGTTAAAACTGTATTGTAAAATATGCATTTTAACTTGGCTTTTGCTGTCATGAATTAACAAAATTCCTTTATTTAGCATGTCTAAAGAAACAACAAGAAAAGAAATAGTCATGTCAAAGCAGTCATGCTGTGCTATTTCTGTGGTTTTTCTAAGTGACTCAGTGTGTTTCATAACCTGCTATTTTCAATGTAGCTACACACACAGAAAATGTGTAATGTAGTGTCATTGTTGATACAGACTGGTGTCTTTCAGCTTTTCACCACCTTGCTTAAAGCTATTGAATCAGTGGTGCCATCACCTGTCTGTCTCATCCAGCCAGACTGCCCCTTGTGGTTCACGATCAAAAGGCGGCTATTGTGAGGTGGCTGATTAACGTTGCTTTAGTGTGTCTCCAAATTTTGATCCTTGCTTCTTCTTGAATTTTATCCCAATTGAAAGTTTGAAGTGGATGAGGAGTGTGGTTGGTGCTTCTCTTTTATAGGGATTGCTCATCCCATCAGCCTGAAATACAGATGAGTGAAGGTAAAAGCATCATTACATGTCTTTCTCTTTGGTGTTGGGCCCTCCATATATATACTCCTTGGCTTATATTCTCCAAGTCCCTGAACTGTAATGCAGGGAGGAGCGCCTCCAAAATACATTGCCTCATTTGGTGTTTTGTTGATGCAGTGCCTGACTTGTCATTTCAAAACCTCCAATAGTTGTTTTGGTGGAAAGTAATTCAATACATTTACAGTAAATTACACATTTGATTTTATTATTTCAAATATCATATTTTATTATCTTATAAAATGTGATTCTGTGTAATAGATTGAACTAGCGACAATGTTAAAATTCTGCTTAGCAAAACATCAGTAATAATAATGCCATGATATGTGTAATACTGTAACACTGATCATTTTGCATAAAAAGTGATTTTGATTTTACTAAATACATTTTTCTAGTAATACTTCTGTACTTCTGTCTTTTTGGGAGGCAATTGGGGGGGGGGCAGAAAAGAAGCTGTCAACAAAACAATGACATAGCATCGCCTTCTAAGTTGTTAGCAAACAGTTGCGTATTTGCTTTCTCTTCCACCACAGTATCCAATAGGCCTTTTTGACAACTGACATTTTGAGTTGTAGGAAAAGCACAGGTGTAACATTAACAATTGCTCTGTTCTTGCCAAGTGTCCCAGCAGGCCATGACAGCGTGACAGTAAGACAGCATGCACAATACCAGGACCCTGAAACAGAAGCATCAAAATGAAATTCAGTCATCATTCGTTTTATTATTTACAGGTTTCCTTTTCCTATTGTCACATGCCAAAATCTCATGTCCTGTCTGTGAAAAAGGTCTATTGCTCAGCTGTGTCATGCAGCACAACAGTATGGCGACATCACAAAAATGTATGTCTCCACCTATTAATTATTATGCAGGGTGAAGCTGTGATGGCTATAATATTGAACATCAGTGCTGTTGTTTGTTAAATGCAGGTTTACGTATACTTCCTTTAGGGGCTTGTAAAACCATAGCTTTAAGGCTATCATATTCCAATAACACTATATTATAAGTTTAAAAACGCACCAATTTTAAGTTTTCACATGTAGTCAAAGATGACTCATTTTGAGTATTTGAGCAAATAGCATGTTTCTGCTCATGGGATAAGCTATCTAAATGTTGGCTCCCCTACACCTGATAACAAACTGTAATTTCATGACTTTCGGCTGAAGGCAAAGTCATAGGATTGACTAGAGTGGGATCCCAGCAGCATTGTTTGTCATCATTGCCCTTTGAGTCTCATTGGTTCATAAGTTTATTGCTGGAGGCCTTGTATTGTGTAAGGGTGTGCTATTTTTTTTCAATCAATGAATAATTTCATTGGCCTAATATTACAGGCTGTGAGCTCTTCAAGCTGAGCTGTACATGTAGGAAATTGGTTTTGGAAATTACTTCTTTTTTTTGTATTTATGTAAATGTCATATTTCTCCTATTTAAAGTTCTGACAATTTCTGAGAAGCAATATTCAAACAAAATGCTGTTTTTTAAATCTTGCACAATTGCTTTACTACAGAGCTCTCGCATACACAAAAAAATTGTCTGCATGTGTGTGTGTCTGCGGAGAGTTTGAATTGCCTTTGTCAGTCCCGTTTTTAAAAGCACAACCACTGCTCCACAGGGCTCACAGTCTGAAAAGCACATAGAAACAAAGCTGAAAACTCAATGCAGCTTTTGTGTAAGATTTTTAACAGCTGAATTCATGTTTTCTCCCTCTCCGCAGGGTGTGATACAGTAATTGTAAAGGTATCAGGTGTTAGCTTGAATCCAGAGGAAAGGTCAGATGGTGAATTAATAAAAACACTCTTGGCTTTAATAATGTCACTGTCTTAATTAACTCACCTATCACATGTCAGGCAGAAGATTTGCCTTGGCTCAGAAAAATATCTGTGAAACAATTTAACAAGGTTAAATCAAAGTGACAGTGTGTGTGCATGTGTGTGTGTGCTCACACATGTGTGTAGTGGTGTGTGCGTGTGTGTGTGTGTGTGTGTGTGTGTGTGTGTGTGTACATGTCTGTCACTGCCAAGGGTTGTAGGCTGTGTGTGAAAGCGTTAACGAGAAGTTTCACACCCACTAATGCCCCATCAAGGATCTGCAGAACCCACGCCTCTGGGATCATCGATGCCTTCTGGATCAACGTTATGGTTTCTACCAAGGGCGTAGGTTTGGTCTAATGGTCTAACACTGGTAGGGACCCCCCCCCCACACACACACACACACACTCTCTGGCAGAGAAGAGCTGGCAGGGTGCTGGTGAGTGCTGGGATGAAGCACTTGTGCTGTGAGAGATAAAAAACGCTATATGGACACAAGCCCTTAGGCTACTGTTTCAAAATCAAAGAAGACATCTATTAATCAGAGCCACATAAGAATGCAGAACTAGCAGAACACAAAATATTTTTTTGAATTTAATGAACGATTCTGTCAAAATCAACAGGGGAAAGAGTGTAAACAGCTGTTCGCGGCTTGCAGATCACTCTCTTTCCCTGGTTCTCTCCAATATCTAATATATACATCTCCAATATTTACTGAAGTACAATTCTGCCCTCCAAAATTATTATTAGGGACATGTCCATATGAAGACTCTTGGTTTCTACATTGACGCACAACATTCAAATCCAGTCCACACCATTATCAATTGATGTGTTTTGAAGTTGCCACATGCACGCACACACACTATTTTGATGCAATACCTCGGACTTGCCCCTTCACTTCTTGTTCCCATCAAACTTGGCATGAGGCTGGATGGTTTCTTGTTCCACAGAAAAGAACGCTCCATAAATAAAACACCACTTCTGTTCTTTTTAATATGACTTTTTAAAGCACCTGAAAACTTGATTTCAGTTTATATATTTACTTTATAAAGGCACACTGAAACGGAAGTTTATGGAGTCCCTGAGGGACTGACTAACAACTAACCCCTAACCTCTAACATGCACGTCCTGTGCCCTCTTCTATCCCCTTACAATTCTCTTGTATTGATTGCACTTTTTTGTTATCTCTTCCTTCCTTCCCTAGGTATTTACCCCATTCATGCCATATGTGGTATTAGTATGTATTGTCAGCTGAAGATCTCGAGCTGTATTGATGCTCCGCTGATGCTTGTATGCTGTTCCTCAAATGTACTTCGCTTTGGATAAAAGCGTCTGTCAAATGAGTAAATGTATATGTAATGTAATGACATGGGGGAAAAAAGATGATAGAAAATAATTTGTCATGCACACCAAAAAGTAGTAAGATATTATCTGGTGCGCGCAAAAAATGCAATTTTTTGTTTTTTTGCTTATCACCCCTTAGGGGCTCCGTAAAAGTCATAGGCTCTTTCCATAATGTGTAGTATTTCCTAGTGACAGAAAACTTATCATAACTTGTCACTTTCAGATTTTATTGGATCGCTCAGAAGTGGGCATGGCTTAGCGAAATACAGTGACACACAACAGTTGGCCTCTACCCACACCTCCCTCACACATGTTGTTAGACCAAGAGGTGAAAGTTTTAGCCAGCTAATATCCATACACATATGACCCATAACACCCCTTCCAAAATATGTTTTGACATACATTTGACATATACTATACACGAGATAATGGGACAGTTAACACAGGGACACAAAATTAAAATGTCTTTTGCCATTTCACAATATTTCAAGTCTGTCTTAAATCAGTAGTCAGGTACCCACATGAACAAACAACCCCACAACTGTCATCTCAGTCAAATGCTGAGTCCCGCCCAATTCAAACCAGAGATACAAACAAATACATTTGTATAAAAATACAAATACAGAAGTATCTCTATTTTAAATAACCTAATCTGTCCCAACTTTGACAGAAAATAATGTGATCACTCATAGTGAAAAGCTGACAAAAAAAGTTTGAAGCTTGGTTATCAAACTGCTTTGGCTCATAGCCCCCTTTGTCAAAGGGATGAAAACATTTGGACAATCCCATGCTATTTCTTCAAGTGTCTATCTTTGATATAATACAGGGAGACATTTTAAACAGAAAGAGAGAAAAAAACTCTGTCTCAAAGCTTTGTAAGGAGCAGGAACATGTTAATTCAGAGTTGGATTGATAAGTCACACTATTGTTGTTCTCTAACCCATCCACATTCTGCAGACTTCCTCTGAGTAATTTGGAGCCAAGGGCAGTCACAGCTGAATTCTCGCTGTGATACATTGAAATACAAAATGGGTGCAAAAAGAACTTATCAAGTCTGGCGATATTTAGTTTCAGTCCCAGGGACCAAAGCATAGCTAGAATTTTATAAAACTGCATGAATTGTGACTTTTTGGTAGATACATTATTAATCTGCTCGAATAATTTCGATCCCTTGGAAAGAAGGCCCGCGAACAAATTTCAATTTGATTCACAGAGCTTCTTTCAAGGACCAATGGTTCATCTGATATCACTGAAAATCCCCTTTACATGAAATTGGCAATCCTAAACTTTAACCTCAGCCACAACACGTTTTTTGGAGGAGGTAAGGGGTTGAGGATTTCATTACCCATCACTACCAGGTCTTTCCTTAAAATCTTCCTAATCTTAAAACTCTTTTTCCTATATGTTCTTCAAACTGTATCCTGTGGTCACATATAATTCCACTATAATTCAACATGTTCTGATTACAGGGCCCTTAATTAATACATACTTTTTTTATTTTCTAATTATATTTTAACTCCATTGTACCATACTTCTTTCAACATCTGTTGTTTTAAAATGTGCTCCCAAAATAAATTGGCTTGGCCACAAATGTATTTGTGTAATGTATTTAAATGATGTCAGAACGGGCTGTACAATTTGAAAAGATGACATTCTTTCCTGCCCCTGTCATCTACATTAATGCTCACAGTGGAAGAAGTATGGAGTGTCAAGCCAAAGCAGGAACTGATATGAAACTTACGCTGATAATCAATCAAACGGAGAATTTGAAACAACAAAAATAAACTTCTTTTTTTTCCAGCTGCAAACAGCTCCTCCATTTCATTTCTGCATTGCATTGTGGGATAACATGGTCCATCAACAGCACACTCGAATACAAGTGAATTTAGTATGCATACTATTATCTTTGAGGATGCTTAATTTCAGCACTTTTCCAGCCTGAATGCTCTGCATACTGAAAAGCAGTCACACTTAATGTAGTATGGAACTGAGATGCAGCATACAGTGTGTTTGGATTTTTACTGTTGGGTTTCAGCACCATGGACAGAGCTATCAGGAGTATTGCTGTTCCAGTCGAAGCTCTGGTTCCTGAAGGGTAAATTCAGGTTCCACTTGCCTCTGCCGAGAGCACAGGTTAGCACCACAACAGCGCCCCTAGAGCAGGTGGGGATTAAGTAAAATGCTCAAGGACACTTAAGCAAGGTAAATGCTCGCTGTCACTGGGGCTTGAGCTTAAACCCTCTGGTTGAAAGATGGTTACTTTACTCAGTATGCGATGGCTGCTTTATTAGATCACACAGAAACAGGAGGAAAATGGGCTGCGGAATTACAGTATTTTTGTATATTTGTAGAGAAAGATAGCTTTAAATCAACAGTATTACCAGAACATTCTTGATATGTGTCTCCAGGACACCCCAAGGACAGCACCCGCTGACCAGTAATGCCATTAATATTTTTTATCTCCTATATGCTCTTGTGTAATTACCCTTCTGCTTGAAGGCAAAACCTCCCTTTTTGGCAATACACTTCTGTGCTTCTCTTCCCTTGATTCAAACACATAGACTCTCGCACATAAACAAATAAAGACCCCTTTTAACAGCTGGGATCCTGCCAGCCTGTGTTTGTGTTGCCGCTGATAATGTGCCACCAGTATATTTGTTACCCCCCAACACCACCCGCTTCACTACTCCGAGGGGAAATAGCTGTTCCAGCATATACACACCAGTGCCACGTAGACACATGTGGGATATCACATGCAACTGCAACCTTGTACACATGCAGGTACATCAACAAATGCACCCTGTGGATGCTTGTAGACACACACACACACACACACACACACACACACTCACACACACACACACTCACTCATGAGTACCTGTAGAGAAACAAAAAAGCGTAAAAGAGTAAATATTGAGTACAGCTGGACTAAACTGCCAGATGGACGTGTTGCAGCTCTTGCGTGTGCATGCCAGCCTAATTTCCCATTCAAATTTTACATCCATGTCTAATTAGGAATAGCTCTTTCTGTCTACTCATTATCAGTGTTTGACCTTTTGCTTTGGCTATTTGAGAAGCTGAGCAGCAGTCGATGGGTGGCCGGTGATAATAGCTCGTCATTTAGCTCAACACATGCTGATTAAATAAGATAGGCCCACGCTTATACCAGCCTGTTGTTCTCAAAGGGATCGGTCAACATGGGGCACCTAAACGTAAAGATACTTGGACAACAAGTTTTCACGAGCAGAACAAGAATAAGAAGACATAGAAGGTTCTAACAAAGCCTGTGCTTACTGGGACTTTTTCCCCCTTTCAAATGTTACCCAGTCTCCCTTATGCAAAGTCTCATTGGCATGAATTAATAATACCACTTCAAACAGATGCAAATTCATTGTACTGTGTCCTCTCCTGCTCTGACAAATGCTTAGGTATGTAGACAGACTCCATTCGATTCTGTTGCTGTGATTAACTCAGAGAGAGAGAGAGAGAGAGAGAGAGAGAGTGGGATGCCTATGCCAAAACTAGACTCTTATGGCCTTTTGCACCCCTAAGTTTTATAGAAAGAGCATTTACATAATGTATATTGATCCCTATGACGCCGCAAAAAACAAGCCATGTGCTTTGTGTTCTTGAATTAAAATACAAGAACATTATTTAAATATATCTTAATTTAGCATATAAAAAAAAGCTGCACACAAATATATGTGAACACAGAGAGAGACATGCACGACATGCACTCAAATGTTGGCAGGAAAGTAGGTTTGGTATGTCTTTCATAAGCTGTATCTGTGTGTGGGCTGCTGTGGCATGCATAAAATATTATTTTCTCAACAACTCGAGGTTGTGGAGGAGTTAGTTCAGGAAGGGGTGGGAGAGAAGGCCAGGGGATATACGATATTTGGGCAGCTGACAGCTGCGTGCGTGTACGTGTGTGTGGGAGTCTTAGAAACAGGAGTGGAGTCACTGGCGTTTGAAATGCAATGAGGTGCGTTTGAAATGAGCTCCTGTCACAGGTAAGCAGGGGAGCAAGAGCAAGAAGTGTACGGTGATAAAAGGAGAAGAGGAGAGGTGCCCATGCTTTGGGGTGGCATTCGGTATCTGAGGGCTTTTTGCACAGAGTGAGGAAAGCACTCAGCACTACACACACTTAAATACAAAAGCCCCTGAAACATACACATACACTTTGATCCTTATGGGAACAATCCTTAGATTTTAGGGGTCCAAAGTAAAAAGCTTTTTTTAGCCCTGGTTTGGGGACCAAAGAGTGTGTGTATGAGTGTGTGTTGGCGCTTTGTTTAAGCCCAGAACAAAGACTTTATTCCGTTGTTCAAGGTGATCAAGTGATGCTCTTGATGTTCTCTTCACTTTCATGCATACTGTAAGGATAAAGATATGCCTTATAAATCAATAATTCCTGTATCACGTGCTTGGTGCCTGTCTTTGGTGCAGTGATGTCCTCCCTTCTACCGTTCTGTGTCCTCTGTAGTGCAATCTCCACCTGCTCTTCACTAGCTATTGAATGTCATAGCACTGCTGGTTAAAAATATTGCTTTCTTTCAAATCCCCCTCAGTTTATACAGGTGGATTTAATGTAGAATTTATTAATGTCATGCCCTTTCAGTGATATGACTAATTAAGAGAGAAAAGCTTGAAGGAGAATGTGTCATGGAGTTGAGGTTATATAGCTGTTTCATCTGTCAACACACTGAAACTGGTTCACATAGCTGGCACATCAGGGCTCTTACTGTTGGTGATTAATCAATAGACACCTCTCCACGCTTGCCTCTTTTCTTCCCTTTCCTTTTTCAGATGGGAAATTGATAATAGGCTTCTAAAACGACAGCTTTTGGAACTGCTGTCAAAATGTGTGTTTTTGGGGACAGATTATACCACCCTTTTTAGAACTTCCAAAACACTTATCTGCCTCAAAAAGTACCATCTGAAAGTAAAAAAGTAATAATTGAAGATGAAAATACTGGATACTTGACTGTAGGTTGAAGGCTGTGGAGGTGTAATTTGGTTGTGAATGCTTGGAGGAAATGTAAAATGAAATCTGTGAGAATTTATGGTTGTGGAGCGTATGCATCGGAAAGGTCATAGCTCTGTCATTTAAAAAAAAAAGATTTCAATAAATGGTTGGCTCTGTCTCCAGTGAGACACTTAAGCTGTATGGCTGACTAGGTGGAGCCGGAGCTCGGGTGAAGAACAGAGAGAGAGAGAGAGTGATGAAGCACATCCCTAACACCCTTCCGGTGGAAGAATACGCTAGTTAACTCTTAACAACCCTGGAGATAGGGCAGAATAATACTGCATCGAGGGTGCATTGTTGACAGCATTGATCCAAGATACCTCATTACAGAATCAGAGAAACCCCTTCAGCAACGTCACCCAGGAGAGGGATGGAGCTAGGTGGAGGGATTGAGAAGGAGAGGGGAGGGGGAGATGAAGATGAAATTAGAAAGAAAAAGAAGAGTAATGGGAAAAGATAGAGGGAATCTTTTGGAAGAAAGTGAGGCATGGGACAGAGGAGGAAATAAAGAAGAAGATATAGCAGGGAAATCAGCAAAGAGAACAGCGGCCAATGAAATGAGAGGATAATTGTTATTTTCTAGCTACAGCTTGCAACATTCTCCTTGTATTCTATAGTGGAAGGATTGATCACCAGCCAATCGATCACAGCCTACGAGGAACACAGAGTTCCGAGGAGTAAAACTGTGTTGGCTTTGCAGTTTGCATGTACAAGACTAAATAATGCTCACGGAAACTGCCTCCAGCTGTGAAGTGAAGTAGTGCAGGAATACTTAAAATCCGATATCACTGCCAAGGCTTGAAGTAGCATTAAGGCGCGGATGCATTACGGATCTACCTCTTGTCTCATGAGTGCAATATATCCCAGCCATTCAGGTTTAAACAGATGTGTCACACAGAATAGGCGTGAGTTGCTTATAATAAGAGGGGGAAAGGAGGGATATTACAGACAGCTTCCCATCAAAGTTAGAGTCTCACTAGACTCCGTTTTAGCATTCACAACAGCAACGGTAACTTTCCTTTCACTCTGACATCGCTTTTATGGAGTACCCTCCTCTAAATCCACCTCTGTGCTCCCCATCCCTCCCTATATGCTCAGCTGTGCTTCCATGTAGTCCAAATAGGGCAGGAATAATTGGATCAGCAAACATGGTCTCATGGAGATGGAGCTTTCATATTTGTTTCCACTGACTTTTCTTTGCTAGATGAGACACTATATAATTAGGTTAAATAACTTAAATGCAATTTACATTATAATCTGATGACATCAAATGTAATGCAACAGACATTATGTACGAAATACACTCTAACCAGCACTACAGAGCATCTGTGGCTCTAATGATGCTTATTATCCGATAAAATGTTGACTGCGTCTACTCTGCAAACTTTCCTTACCATGAAAGCTCCATGTTAGATGCACTACACTAGAATATCATAGATACATACAAATCTTCTCCAAAACTGAAACTCTCATAATATAAAATATTACTTTCAACTTCTATTTGCTGTGTTTTCTAGACTAGTAAGTGACAGCTGTGTCTTGCTTAAGGCAAGGCCAATCCCCTTTCCACATCTATTATGTCTCTCCTCTATAATGATAAAAAGAATCACAGTAAAAACTGTGACATTTCAGATCTCTGCATTGAGCTGGTTGTCAAGGAGATGTCTCAGCAAGATGTGTCGGGCAGAAGAGGAAGTGCTCTTTTATAAGAGCGTTTACCCAGCCGCTGGAGGTATAATGTGGCTGCCATTTGGACTCTGCAGGTAAACATGGAGTCTCAGAAACACACTGCTCTCCAACGCGGGGCTTCGCTCTCAGAAACTCCAGAGGTCTTCGGACTCCTGATCAAAATCCATTACAATCTTCTGTAGCCACTGTTCCGAGGAGCAGTCTGGAAGCCACATATTGACAACCCACATCTGGACGACAAACACACTGTTAATCTCAACATCAGAAAAGCACAATTTTATCAAACAGACTTGGACCGACCTTTTCTCTTACTTTGGACCCTTGGATCATTTCATTCTCTGCCCTGGACTGCTGGACTTGCAGCCTCTATTTAGAGAGAACCAGTGATGAAACTCATGGCAAGTGCCAAAACCTATTGTTGATAAAAGATGCATACTGCTGTGTTGTGTTGGGGATATAGCGAGACAGGCAGAAAGGCAGATAGACTGAAGCAGCTGTCAAAATCATTGTTTGTAGCCCCGCGCGTACTGTGCTTTGGGGAAATAATAAACTGCATCATTAGAACCCCTGTCATTCACAAGTTGTTTGTACCAGCTACAGACTGGCTGTAAAAACCCACACCACTACAGGTCAGAATCATTCGTTGGCTAATTTAGCAAAGGAAAACGGATAATATGAGATGATCTGCAGGTGTTGTCACAAACCAGGCCCATTGCAGCTATAAATTACTGTCACATTCCATCTTCTATTTATATGTACAGCACTGTAAATACCATTTTTGCTTTCCTATTCATCATCTTAGCTTCTATTTCCCTACTCCCAGCAAGCAGCAGCTTCTGTAATGCCTACTTACATTTTTAATTTGATGATGCTTTTTCTGATTAAATTGCACTCCAGAAGCTCTGAGGCCTGTTGCTTTTGATATTTGAATATGTGCTGCTGGACTGTAAGCGAAGCAGCAGCACTGGCAGGAAAATGCCAAACTTTCACCACTGTGGCTGTATTAATGAGTCAGCATTCCAGCACAGGACACCGGTGCGGCCATATGGCATCACCTGAATGAGTCTAACTAGTGATCCAGACGACCTCCCGACTGGAGAGAGCCTGTGCGTGTTGTGTCTGTGCCACACCCCCTTCTCCTCGGTGCGGTGGTATGATCCAGAGACGCTGTTATAGCGGCACTGAGCCTCACCAGCAACAGCAACACCCGTCAGCCTCCTCGGGGTTCAACTGCGGCTAAACGCACCGCGCCGGGCTCCCTGTCGCACAGCACAGCGCGGAGCTGGCTCGCACACGGCCCCTGCAAGGAGATCCCTTCCTCTCCGCGCAAATCGTTTCGTCGTCCTCTATCGGTATTTGAGAACAAGCATCATCAGCATCAGCACCGCCGCCTCGAAACCAGACCAGCAGGCACAGAGAGAGGTGTCTCGTCCACATTTTTAGCACTTGCACAGCGTCTCAAGTCATATTTCTACCGGGGAGGATTGCACCGTCTTCAGCATTTGCAGGGCTGTTATAGCATGGGATCGGACTAAAGGAATGGCTTTACGTCGGAAAGGTAAGCGACACGTTCGGTTCTGGCCTTTAGTGGGCTCACTGGGGAAGATCGGCTACAACGTTGCTTGGCTAAACGAGGCATTAAGTGCTGAGAGAACGTGAGTTCACAGGAAATGGTTATTATCAGCTGTTCAGATGTGCTGTGCGGCGGTATGGCCCGTGTGTGCGTGTGTGTGTGTGTGTGTGTGTGTGTGTGTGTGTGTGTGTGCATGTGTGTGAAAGAGAGAGAGGTAGACAGAGAGGTAGAGTGTGTTGTGTGTTGTGTGTGTCGGTTTTTATGAAAATCAGTGCGTCTCCTCTGAAGTGTGGGGACGCATACTTTGTGCATACGACCCTGTCTGTTTGGCAACCAGTCTAAATGATGGCAACCCAGGTACAGAGCTGCGGACTGCCTGCTTCATGTGTGCAAGTGTCGTATTCGTTTTGGTTCAGCAACACTCGCAGCCTTGATTTGTTTTGCTCCAGTTCTGGGATCGTCCACTCCATCTCCATCAGCACTAAGGTAGCCTAATGATGCCAACAGGGCCACCGGAGATCCAGGGGGTATAGATCTCTCTGACGCGTGCCTTCTGTCTTCCAACATCAAGGCAGCCTACCGGGCCCGGGTTTAGACACCACCACCATGTGTCCAACAGGCACGTCAGGACACATTTCAACACTGACCTGCTTTATTCTGCTGATAAATGTCTATTTCCAGAACTTACCGTTCTGGGTGATGCTGCAGCTGGTGAAGCCATTCCTTGACCACAATAATTGAACAGCATGATCCTTGACTTTTCACATTGGCTGTGTTTAAAAAAAAGTGCGAGGGTAAATAATTAACAGCAGCAAATGCATTTTGATAAATCACAATTATTGTGAAGGCAGCGAAAATTGCACCAGGATGGATATGCTCCGATAGATTTAAATTAGACCCCCTCACTCCTCTCCTTCATAGCAGATTATAAATAATTGCTTGGAAACTACTGGAGGCATATTTCCAAAAAATAAATATTTAAATAAGCCAAACAAATAAATAAATGATAAATATTTCTGAGTAATTGTCTAAATATATTCTTTCATTAAGGAGAAACTCTCAAAAAGCATCTCTTTTCCTTCATGTATTGATAATCTTGCCTTATACTGGACTATAGGGAATAGAAATGAGCTGTATGTCTTTCATTTTAAAATGCAAATGCATTGTAATCAGAAACTACAATTTGTCAGTATGTCTAATACATGGATCTAATTCACTACTCCCTCCAGGCTCTGTACCCATCTTTCAGAGAATTGTATTGATGTTTGGATTGTTTCACTCATCAGACATACCTGAGTTCGACCACAATATTATAAGATTCAAACCCCCCACCCCCCCCAAGCTTTAATTGCAAGCCTATAGACTTGAATGCAGCATATTCTGTCAGTGTTGCATTGTGTGTCGCTGCCCTACCTGACGCTGCTTCACAATGACTCGGGCACCAGGCTTAATTCTTCCATGGCTCGCATGTTATTGATACATAGTGATGATAAAAATTGAAGCAGTCTGTCTTTGCTCTTTGTGATTAATAGAGAGCATCTGTGCATTGAGGTTAGATAATACACATACACACACACAAACACACACACACACACACACACACACACACACGCACACACACACACACACTGTCACAGTTACATGTGCACTGAAATAAGAAGATGATGTAGACGTGTTGATGATTGTAACCCTCCATTTATTTCTCCCACTGTACTGTGCTGTAGTGTTGATGAGCTGTGTGTCAGAGCTGGGGTGCTGCTCATACTATATTGCACTGTGAAGGGTGTGTGTGTGTGTGTAAGCTTGTTGGCCCCATATGGATGATTTTTAGGCCCTGCAGGGCTGCTGCACTTTAGGTGGAGATGAACATATGATCAAGTGCATATTTTTAAATGGCACACCCATCCTGCCAACGGCTTCACAGTTAGAGAACAGCTCTTTGAATTTAAATGTCACTCCACATGTTATATGCTGTGTACATGCCACTAATAAGGCATTGGCACATCTGTCAGTCAACTAACTAAATGACTGATCAGTCAGTCAGATATTCAGGGTTTTACATTTCAGCATGTGCCAACACACTCTAGGTTTCCTCTGAGCAGCAGTTAGTGGTCAGTAGTTGTCGCTATGCTGATTAGCTCTTTCAGCTGTTGCACACTCTCTTTTAAATATTCAGAATTGTTGCTGTTAAGTGGGTGGTGCGGGTGCTACTTGACTGGGAGTCCCATCATTATTTCAGTGCAACTTCCTGACAATTTAGGCCCGGAGTGCCGATTGTTAGGATGCTGCTGTTTAGCTGTCAGCAGATTCCATTGTCCTGAGTCAAGAAATCACCAGCAAAAAAATCTTCGCTTATGTCTAATAATTTGTGCTTTTCTGAGATTTGAGTGATATTGCATGGCCTTTGGATAGCACAGTGCTGTGCAAGACAGCGGGGGAGTTCTTTTTGTTATCCAGCCCTGCATTATTTATGAATTTTCATTCCAGGAATGCAGTAGCCCCTGGCACTGTAATGCTCCTTTCTCCCATGGAATTGCTCACTTCCCTTATGCCCCACAAGTTTGCAGCAAAACTAAATTTTCTTAATAAAATTGGGGTCATGAATTAGTGAGAGGACAATGTGAAATGCATCAAAGGTTGTTTATAATATTGAGTACAACACTCAGTGCAGCAGTCAGAGTTTAAGCTCGCAAGCGATATGAGTCCCAGTGGGAGTTCCTCCCACCCCCACGCACACACACACACACAGACACACACACACACACACACACAGATATTCACACACCCACCCCTCCTTCTCTGCATGTCCATCACATAAGAATGCAATTGCTAGAAAAGCATAAAATATGTCAGAGTGTTCGCCACCCTGCTGATATTTTCAAAGTAAAACAACCCGTGCCAGTAATCAGACTGCTGGACCACTAGACTTGTGCGCACGAACACACTTAGAGATGTAACCATTGTACAACTTCAAATATTTACCTTCTTGCTGCAATACTGCTCCATCCTCAAGAGGAATTGTTTAACAAATCCTGCAGTGCTAATTAGGGTTTCCTCTGTTCATTCGTCTGTGGTCGGCCTCTGCAGTAAGGAAACTGCCTGCGCTGTGATTAAAAAAAAGTGAAATACAAAAGCAATATAATATCGCCAAATTACCCTATCAAAATCTCATATGGTAGTATAGGCCCAGTGTTAACAACTGTGTTTACAGTTAATGCACTTAGCACAGCAAAGCATGCTTGGCAATATAACATGTTTACTGATAATAGTGATGTGATTATGAAAAGCTTTGGTCCAATTTATGGTCGTGATTTACTGCAAATTTTATACATTTTACTGTTTTATAAATTTTTTTTTTCTGATTGATTAAGTCTTTTACAGACATAGTTGCCTATTATTTTGGACACATATGTGTTTCATGTTAAATAAAATTTCATTCCATAATAAGACGTCTTTGTAAAATACTCCGTCTATTAACACAATGGTCTCAAACCAAGATGTTTCCTGCATGCTTTCTCTTATTTTTTGGTACCTTTTCCACTATGTAATGCTTAATGGATGAAAATATTTCTCCATCAGCAAGATTTTTGTGAACAGCTTGTGAAAACTTGCCTTTTCTCCCTATGCTAAAGTGTCCAAATGGAATACTTATTTTAATGTTGAAAACAAAAACAGGACCAACAGCAACAGAGAAAGGAGCAGAAACAGTATCAAAACCCAAATCACCTTCAGTCACCAGTGCTGCACATATATGCCTAAGGCGTTCTTCTTTTAAGTATTTGGCTAACTCTCAAATGGCATCTCCAGCCTTCTATTCTCTCTTGTCTTCTTCCATTGAGCTGTGGGCAAGAGTCAAGAACTATATGCAGTTGAATAAGGAGTGGAGTATTGTACCAGATTTGTATTGTAAAAAATGCAATCACAGCCTTGCTTCTCTCTCTCCTCTCTCCTCAACACCCACCCCCTCTGCACTCCGCACTACACCTCCAAATACTAGTCAGAAGACAGAGGGACCAGAGCCATGAGAGGCTTATTGGTCAAGCCCACTCTACTTCTCTTTAAAATATGAGATTAATTTGTCAAGAGCAGTGTGTGTGTGTGTGTGTGTGTGATGAGGATTACTGATGAAACACACCTAGCTAGAGGGCTGAGACATAAGAGCTGTTTGATGTTGATTTAAGTGTATGGTAATATTTGAGGAGTTATGCTGTTGCATTGGATTATATTATATATAGGGCTGCAGCTAACAAGTATTTCCATTATCAATTCATATACAGATTATTAACCTAAAGAATTTTAGTGTACTATCTTAGAACACTAAGAAAAAACAGATATTTTGCTTAATAGATAACTTAATTTTATTAAGTAATGATTAGTTGACTAATCGTTCTATCGCTCTAATTACTAGACTACAAGGTGTTGCTTTTATTTTGTCCACCTCCTCTGTAAATGTTCTACAACTTCTAAAGGTTTCTTTTTATTTTGTTGGATTGTGTTACTGCCCTGGGGTTCATTTTATTTTGTCCAACCCCTGTTAATACACATGGGAAGCACAAAAAAACTGTGTGTGTGTGTGTGTGTGTGTGTGTGTGTGTGCGTGCTAATATTTAAGCAGGCACACAAACACACATACACAGTACCCACACACCCTTGGCACACTATCCCACTCACACTGACCCACACACACACACACACACACACACACACACACACACACAGAAAGCCGATGCACACCTACAGGGACACATTTCTCACCGTGAAATTTTTATTAATCAAGTCAGTGGACAACTTTGGAAGAAGAAAAATCAATTTTTGTTTCTTCCCCAATTTATTACCACATAAATTGTCCTTCACTTCAAAGTGCACGTCTTGGCACTGGTGTCAAAATAATTAAGTTAAAATCCATTATAATTGCGTTGATTTTATCCCGCTTTTGTTGACACGGACCACAAGAGTCGCCGCTGGCCAGCTTCTACTGACAAGATGTACAGCAGCGTTTCACCTTCAGTTAAATCAATACTGGAAAATGATTAGAGAAGGTTTCAGATGTTCAGAAGAACTTTGCATATCATCAAAATTAAGACAACCTGTAACTTGACTATCACAGTTTCTTTAGTAGCTACTGTAACAAACTGATTGATCTGGAAGCGAGTTGACCACACTCTTACTACATATTAGCCCACAATGAAACATCAACAAAACATTATACGCCTTCATTTGCACCTCAAGTTCAGGATTAATAACTCACTATGAATAAGTTGCATCTGCAGCTTTGTGGCATTCCCATAAAGTGATTTATTTTGCAACATAAAACACACTGACGGTATACTGTACATCTTTGCTCTAAACGAGTTCATCTGTTTCCTGCTGACTGGTAAATAGCCTCATGTGTATCATCAGTAATATTCATAGCTCTACTTTCTGGATGATCATGAATTATTAAATCATAGAAAAGATGAATAGCTCCAAAACGGTGCTTGATGCATCTCTGCTGGAAGCCATGTTTTGTACAATACAATATAGTACAATGGAGTTCAATATGTTTTTCGTCGTGTTGCAGGGGAGTTGTTTTGTTGTTCAGGTTTAATTTCAGAATGAGTCTTGATCCACCGTGAACTCTGGGATGTATTTCAAGTATGTGTATCATCGCCCAAATTGACTTCTAGAGACACATATTCTCTGCTGATTTCCAGCCAAAATGCCAAGCCAAACTGCACAAAGAAAAGTGATTCGAGCAAAGAAATACCCAATATCTACTCCAAGAAAATCATGGCAGCAGTGTGCAGCCATTTTTCAAGTGAAGCAGGCCTAATGCATGTTGTCTCCAGATGTAAAAATCCTGAAATCCCATATTTTACAGCATGCACTGCGTGTCATCCCAACCTGATGTGCCTGGAAAAGGAATTGTTTGGAAAATTTATATTTTGTTCTCTTTAATGTGCTCAGACGACACAATGATTCATCTGACAAGCAGCAAAATGAGAAATGCAAATTGTTAAGGAACATGCCCAATGCAGTTTTGCCTAGCAAATTTAAAAAAAGAAAGGGCTGCAATGGAAAATAAGATACAAGATGAATGCAAAACAAAGCACGGAATATGATATTGAAGAGAAAAGTACTTGACTCCCTACCATTTCCTAACTGCAAATACATTTTTACAGTATGTGCTATCGATTTCAAGCTTAAATGATTTGTTTATCTAGAAAACTGCGACTCATCTAACCCATGCAGGAGGCAAACCCTTCAGGGCTGAAAACATCACTTACATTTTTAACAACCATACAACTTGGTGAAAGCTTGAATTCCCTATATTTCTCTGAGAATATGGTTAACCAAACTGTATACCAGAGGTTTTCAAAGTGTGAAGCAGGCCTCCCCAGGGGGACTCAGGGGAGGCTCAGTGAATGGAAGTGAAACAATATTACAATACTTACTGCATTAGTTATCCAAAGGAGATCACATAGAATAGCATATGTGTGAGAGTGCAGAGATACAGTGCTTTTTGGGAACTACCCCCCCCCCCCCCCCCCCCCCCCCCCCCCCCCCCCCCCC
>NC_060168.1:9473593-9613688 GCF_021292245.1 Micropterus dolomieu | reverse complement strand
CAAGGCCCTATAGGGGCTTGGTCTTAAGTGGTGCACTATAGACTATAAGGAATCATCCAGATTTGCCTTATATAATCTCTCATCCTTAGAGATATCCACAACAAATCTTCAACGAGCTCCTTGCCTGATGCAGACACTAAACATAACCCATCGCCCAGCTTGAGCATTAAGCATTACCTTTTGAAGAAGTGTTCAATATTGTGGGATTCCTGGCATTCGGTGCTTCCAGACAGCATTTGCTGCTTTAGAACAGTTAACCATCTCCCAGCATGGTTCCTCCTCTCCAGACAGACTCTGACTTAGAATATTGATCTATCTGCTAGCTGTATCCTTACCCCTCAGACAATCCATACTAAATGTATTAGCTGTGGAGAGAGCTACAATGTCCTCTGCAGCTAATCATATTTAGCCACAGAGAGAGGTATCTTTAAAGAAGCAGCCTATTTTCAGGGCCAGAGTGAATTGTCCAGACCAGAGGATGGTACTGCAGTGTGCAACATCAAAAGGTGGGCTTTAGAGGCCAGCATATTAGAACACCATTTAGGTTCATCTGGAAACATTAAGGCCTAAAGTGGATGTGGGGGCTTGCACAAGCAAATGCACATTTGTTCTTTCATATGCAGGAATAAGTTTGATACACCTAGTATGATTTTTCATAATTTCTCCTCTCTCTCCAGTCTCTCTCACACACACACACACACACACACACACACACACACACACACAGACACAGTTCTGCATCACAGCAGGCATCATACAGGAGAGCTGCACTGATTGTTGAGTGGGGCAATCAAAGGCTTTGATAATCAGAGCTCTCTGTCTCGCCAGTTTGGAATGATGGTGGAACTGTACAATAAAGAAAAGGTTTTATAGCAGATGCCCGATGCCTGGCTGATGTGATTGCTCTCTACCTCATTCACTGGGTAGCAGGGGATGGAAATCAGCCTTGAGCTGGGGGATAGGGCTATATACTGGCTTGTGTGAGCTCCTAATGCTGTGCCACATGTAATGAGCTTTGGATTTGGGCCCCCATCATGCATAGAGTTTTCCGCCTAATCTGCTAAATACTTTGTGAACTATTCATTACATTTGTTTGGGTTGATTTCCACACTGCTACTTCTGTAGAGATGACAGTAGTACTTCGTTTGGCGGAATCTCCTGCAAACCGCTCTGATAACACCTGTGCGGCTTGATGCAGCGAGCGCATTCCTGGCACTCATCTACTCTCTTGGTGGGGGTGGGGGTGGGGGGGCTGTTGGTGATGTGTGTTTTTCTAACCATTGATTTCTCTGAATGTGCTCTGAGCACTTCTGTGTTCATCTCCTCCTGTCTTAGCTCTTGCCAGAACCTTTTTGGACATATGTGCTTTTTAGATTTTGTGTGCCTCTGTGTATGTGTGTTTATGTGTATATGAGGAAGAGAGAAGCAGGCAGAGAGAGCAAGAGAGAGGGGAGAGTTTTTGACAATCCGTCTCCAATGTGTTTTTTTTGACTGTGTGCATGTGCTTGTGAGTGGGTATGTTACCTCTACTTGTTGGTTGACAGGCTGTTGTTCGGCCTTCTGACAGACAGTTCCATTAAATCATGCTGCAGTGGTAACCCACAGTGACAGGACGCCATTGCCTCCCTGGGATTCCTCCATCAGCGTCTCTCATGCGCTTAACGAGGAAGTAAACATGCTAAATTGTCTGCTGGAGATGAAGTGAAGAGGCTGTCTCAAGGCTGCATGTCATGTGCGATGTCCACACATATTAGTTCCCTTACTTGAAGCAATGTACATAACACAGTGAGCATACACGGCTAAGAGCCATCTTTGTTCCTTCAATAGTAAATGTACCGTGCCTTATCTCCATTTTATGAGAATACACAACATTAATGGTAATGTTGTATGCGGCCAACAAAAAGAGAATGAACTCAGATATGTGGGCCATGCATAATTATACATTTGCGCATGAGGGAGGGCATAATTGTGGTTAGAATGGTTAGAGACTTCCAATTCTCAAAGTATGTTGAGATATAAAATGGTAAAACACTAGCCACCTAATAATCTTTTTTATGCATTGGACGCTTTGAGCTTCTGAAACAACTGCCTGTTTCTTAGACCTCAGCCACACAGACAGTATACCAGAAACCTCTTTGTGGTTTTCTGATGGATCCAAATTTTTCAGCACACAATTATTTAGAGAGTATGTAAGTACAGACTGACAGTGCAGCGGTGCTTTCGTTGCAGGAAGTCGTGCAATAATAAATGCAGCTCCTTTGATGACTCCTCTAATAAAGGAGTGCTGCATTCGAAGATGCTGTTTGTTGTTTGCGAATCTTCCTGCAGATTGAGGCAGAGTCTGCCTAGGAGGGTGCCTGGTGAGAAAACACTGAGTGGATTTTGAAGAGGTGTTGAGTGCAGGGGATGATGGCTCTGCTTGTTCCTTTTAAGGTTATTTTAAGCTGCAGACCTGCAGGGTGTGTGTGGTGTGTGAGTGTGTGGTGTGCGTGTCAGGGTTGTGTTTTAATTAGAGAGACAGGAGTGTGTCCTTGGGCTGCCGCAGAGGGTCAGGAGAACCTGGTAGTCTGGGAGAGCAGTGGCTGGGACAAGTCTGGCAGGCCTGCTAAACACCCATTACCCAGACGTGTAGATGCACTCAAGAACGCACGCTGACGCCCACAACCGTACACACCCATGCACACACAAACGCACATACGCATCCTGGTCTTGGCGCCATTCCTGTTGGCCAGTGATACCATGGTAACTGAGCAGACTGCCTCTCCATGTGTTCCGTGGCCTTCTCTCGTCTCTGAAAGCAAAATTACCACTGGCACTACTCTGGGGAGATGGATAGAGGCATGGGAGAGGTAGGCAGATTGAGAAGGGCAGCAGTAGGTGGAGTGGAAGGAGCAGGAGGAGGTTGAGAGGGAGGTGAGGGGAATTGAAAGAAGAAAAGGTTGAGAGGGTAGAGGGAGGAAGCACCTGACATTTATGTTCCTGACCAACAGAAAATGCCACTTCAAGGTGGCATCTCTCTTTCATTCTCTGTTGCTCTCTCCAGTTTCCCTCTGACCCTAGGCTTGCCTCCGACACCAACTTCCATACATCTCGCTCCATTCCCTCTCCACTTTCCACTTCTCTCATTTCCCTGCATCAACCCTTTTCCCATTTTCATATGTCTACCATATGACCTCTGGCTTTCATCCAGCCATTTCTTCATCTCCCTGTATTCATTTCCATATCACAGGCCCTCACCTATGCCACATCACGTCCATCTTTCGTCAGCTTTCCTCTTTGATTCTTTGCCTCCGAATCCTCTTTAACCTCCCCTCTTTTCCCTCCCATACCTGATTTTGCATCTCCTTCTTTCTCTCCTTTTCCCCCCCTGCTAATCCCTTCCTCATTCTCTCCCCACACACCTCTGGTGTGCCTAGCCTGGGTCCCAGCCGATGATGGGACTCATAAAGCCTCTCAGATGAGGCGATAGCTAATGGCTGTTGAATAATGCATGGCAGGCAGGATTTAGAGAGCCCAGTCTATTAGCCTGACCAAATACTCTGGGCTTTTATTAAAGACCAACACTTACAATTACAAACTACATTAAGGCCGGGGTCCTGTCTCAGCTCCCCCTCTTTCGCCATTCGTCGCTGTCTCCATGGTCATAGCTAAGGCAGAATATTATCTTTTGCTTTTTTAAGATTTTATAGCCTGGAGCAACTGACCCTTTTAGAAAGGGGTCACTGACACCCTTTTCTGGTTTTTGTGTCTTTTTTTATGTTATTGGGTCAGAGGTTAGTGGCCCTTTTAGTCACAGTTGTAGATAGAAAAAGAGATGGGTGAGGTGGAGGGCAGTGATGTCACATTTTCATTGTTGCTGTTCGGTATGAAAACGGAGGGTTGATGCATATATGTAGGCTTTTTATGTCTCCCCCTGCTGTGGATTGTTGTTTTTTTGTGGCTGTCTCAGCAGCTGTGTGTATTAGTGTTAGTGACAGTGTGTGCTTGTGTGCATGTAAGATTGAGATACGAAAACTGAATGTGTATGCTTTCTGTACACACCTGTATTGCACCCTGTGCGCCACTGCTGCAGAATTGTCATCATCTTCTAAATGAATTTAAATTTTCTCTTACTGTTGCTGCTGCAGATGAGACTCCCTCGCACATCATTCCACATGATTATGCACAAATTTTAATGGCTGCTAATAGCTATAAGTGTCTAGAAGTGTGTGTCCTTTAAGTGGCTTCTGAATGGCCATAAAATGTTGTTAGCTAATCACTATCTAAACATCCTTCTACCTGGTTATGTTTAAGTGCACACTTAGCTGTCTCTATGGAATAGTGTATTGACCTATCCCCAAACATTGGGATTGGTATGCAATGTTTCATCTTGCATTTGCATACTACATTGTGACACGTCTGCATATTCCTGACAAGTTTGCAGAGTTAGATATTTATGTGTCACACAGTCCTCTGTGGTATTTTCAGAATGAGACCGTAGTCAGATGATCAATGGTCAGGGGGCTACCGCCATCTTGTCAGCCCAAGGGTTCCGTTTTTATATGCTGACAGATCTTAAGCATGTAATTCAAGAAACCAGGGGATATCCAGGCCATGTCAGATACAGAGTAGACACCATAAGGGATGATAGATTGATGTCGGTCAGTTCAACACAGAAAGTGTCAACCCTAAACCCTTGATCCATCTCCATATAGTCAGCCTCGGTCCCTCGTCTGCCATGTTTCTGAAGTAATTACACGTCTGATCCACCAACGATCAGATGAAAAGTTGCCATTTAATTTGTGGCCAAAAACATCAACCTCTTGAGCTACCACTTCCTGTTTATTTGTTTGTATGTGTGTGCGTGTCTGTGTGTGTATCTCTCTCTCGCTTTCTCACTGATGTTTATTTAATCTGATCTCCTGGCTGACCCTGCGGCCAGCCAGTGTTCCTCAATAGACTTGCACTCTATATATAGTATTCCCTAAATGTCACAGACTTCCAAAGCGTGCCTACCTCCTTGTGTAGCGAGGCATGCACTTATGAAGCATATATTAAAATATGGTCCAAACATTTGTGTATCAATATTCACAATCTTCCTTTCATAAAAGTATGTATTCAAATTAATCAGTTCATACTGGAAAAGTGATACAACAGTCAGAGATACAGCTGCATCAATACACAACCACATTTCTGAAATTCTGTGTGAAATTCATTAAAAATCAATGCAGATGGTTCTGTGATAATTACATACAGATCAAAATCCAGTTAAATTTCCAGTCGGTGTATGACCCGCCCCTCAACTGCAAGCTAGCTACTCTTGCCAACTGCATATCTACTATGAGCAATTCCCGCCCCTTCTACTGTGTCTGAAGTTGCCTGAAATATTTATATTTTATTTGAAGTATGTAAAATATTAAAATATGGCACCGTAAACCTCTGTGTGTGGACAGTAAAGTTACAGACAGCAGCAGTCAACCTGAAGATTGCACCACTAGGGTTAGCAGCTAACACTACATCCAATGCATACTGACCTGAAAATCCCCAGGCTGAATGCAAAAAGCCATGAGATTAGCGTTGTATAAAATACCAATTTACTGAACCTGAGGTGAACAACGCCTAGTCGACAGCATGTTAAGTGAAAAATCCATTCTCCTTGAGACTAAAACGTTATCACTTCCCATGGTTACTGCAGTATGTCACTATGGCAGCAGACACCATTTGTAATTCTGTACTTGAAATAAAAAATGAGGAAATACTGATCTTTTTTATTTAGTTACCTAAATATTAATACCTTCAAATCCTGAATCTAAGCAAAATCAATAATAAATCACAGCTGAATCAAATCATTTTGAATTAGCCTTGCACCACAGTGCTGAATCTATCAAATTTATCTGTCTCATTTTTGCATCGTATGCATAATGATCTGTGTGCAAGGGACAGATACACACCCCTACCATGAAGATGGTATTGAGCATTTTTGCCCAAGTACGAGAGTGTCACCAAATGTCTTGTTTTCCGCTTCACCTATCAAAGAAGCTAATTGAGTTTAATAAGTGAGTGGATCAAGGGAAATCATGTCCCCAAAAGAAACAATAACGGCGTCTTGGTTGTAAGTGTTTTTGTTGAAAGAGGATGAGGTGATTGGGAGGAGGCCTGAGCACATATGGTAGGTATCAGGCAGGTCTTACGGATATTCTGATTGCATCTCTACAGCTTTATACTGATATGGACATTAACAAATGACTCAAAAATGTGTGTGTGTGTGTGTGTGTGAGTGTTCACCATTCAGGCATGTGTTGAGACAGCAGAGGACTGCAGTGTCTTATCTTCGTTAACGGTATTCCTTTGTCTCTCTGGAGGCACGCAGGGAGCAGAGGGCAACTGCGGTCTGATGTGGGGCATCTGTTCCCACATTTGTTAAGCTTCTCCTGGTGTGTGTGTGTGTGTGTGTGTGTGTGTGTGTGTGTGTGTGTGTGATTTTAAGAGAGAGGAAAAGGGAGACAGACGGATAGAGCTGGAAGAGTGCAAAAGCGTATGCATGTGTGTGCGCTGTGATCGTTGTGATAGGTGCGGTCGGTGGAGTGGAACGGCAAGGTGTTGTTGCAATAGAGGGCAAGTGCCGACTTGTCATTGGTCTGTGTTAATGCTGACCCGGGGCGGTGGCTGCACTCACCTCATTGACCTCAAGATGGCCGCCAGTCGAGTATGCAGGTGGTGCTGAAGACACATCTCTTTCCTGTTATTCTCTCCCTCTCTCTTCTGCGCACGCTTTGTTTCTCTATCTCCCTCCACCATCTATTATATGTTCCAGTCAGAATAGCAAGCAGTCCTTTATCCTTTCTGTTATTCCCCCCGTCTTTCCCATATTCACACAGTCCTGTCCTCTTGTGCACAGGGCAAATATGTATGTGCGCCTCTCTGAATGCTTCACTTTCCATACTGTAATCTCAATGGGGACATTACACGCATAATCTACTCTATAATAAGACTCTAGTTGGCCCCAGATGCCTGGTTAAGATAGGAAGGGAGATGTGTTAATTAGACTAATTTACAGCGCTAGCTAGTAAAGAGCAGGACCCCTTCACAGACGACCTGCTTCTCCTTGAGAAGAGCCACAGAGTTACTGATCAAAGTTTCACATGGCACACCACTGGGGATCTGGAGGTGAGCTGAGGTAGTACCAGTAGACTTCTTTAAGTCAAGAGCAGCGCTAGTAGATGTAATGGGAATAGGAATTATTGACTGGAGCGGCGTGGTATGGAGATAGTGTCTCTGGTGTGCCATCATTGAGACGGAAAGCTTATAGTACCCTGATTTATGACTGCTGTGGAGAATTGAGTGCTTCATAAAGATTTGCCGCTGGCTGAGATGGAGTAATCAGTGAAGTGATCTGACTTTGGTGGATTACAGTTCCAACGAGTTGTAAAGTCAGTTACAATGCCTTGACTTTGTCTGTCGGACTATGTATGTGGAAGGAGTTAGAGTCTAACTCTGGCCCTCTGTCAAGGTCATATGGATTAGAAATGATTGGGTTTCCAATACTCTACTGGGGAGTTCTGCATGATGAATCATCACTTCATTCCAAATCGACACCAATTAACAAGGATTTGTTTATTCCGCTGTGGGACATGCTGTGGATGTTCACTTGGAACACACTTTCTCACTCCCTTTCTCTTTTCACAAGCAACACTGTGGCATTTGCAGGGATTAGCATGGTGTGTATGTGTGAGTGTGTGTTTGTGTATCTGTATCTGTGCACGCGTCCTCATGCGCCGTGGGGTTTGTATTTGTTTCCGGCCTGCGGATTCACATTTTATTTGTACACTCGTGCACGTGCGTGTGTTGCGTGTGGGGACGTGTTGCCACGTGCGTGTCCACAGTCATGTCACTCAGTGTTTACTGTGTAGCCCCGCTCTGTTTGTGCCAGTGGCTTCATGTCTGTAAGGTATGCTATATGAAAAGTGAGATTGTGGAGCCCAATGCCAGAGCCAGTGAATTCATTTGCATTCATTCCACTGCCTGTCTCTCCTCAGAGCCCATTCTAATTACCAGCAGCTCAGGTCTGCTACAACACTGCGCATACTCTCTCTCTCTCTCTCTCTGTCTCTCTCTCCAAGTGAAAAAAATGGGCTGCTGGTGGTGCATTCTTGTAGCTTTGATACTACTCTCTCTTTAGCCTGCCAGGAATCTCTTCATGTTGGTTTGTTTGCTGTCAAGCCCAGGCACTTTCTCCTGTTTTAGTATCGGAGTCAGAGGCAATATAGTGTATGCATGTGTGTGCAGCGAAACTCCTCCATGCTCTGTGTGTGCTTGTTGTGATTGTTTTGGGGTTGAGGGAAGTGTAGTGTGCATTGATATATAGGAGAGAGAGAATGAGGGGGAAGGAGGGTGAGAATCATGATGCTTGTAGAAGATAAATGTGTGCACTAATCAGCGTAATGGCCATTGTGGCGTTTCACCTCCTGAGTCTCAAACACCTTGTCACGCCCTTTTTGTGCTGATGCAAATTTCTACCAAGACTAATATCTCACATCACACCACTACTGAGCATACTCCAAAGCAGTCATGTGGAGACTAATGCATGCATGCGTATGATATGCACCAATGCGCACACACGTATACACAAATACCTGTACAACTCCATGGCAGGTGGCAATGACCGGGCACCCTGCAGCAGTGACAAGGTCAGGAAGGATCAGGACACTGCTGTGCTCTCAGGAGAGACAAGCTGAGCTCAGCTAGCTGCTATTCCACTATAGGCTACATCCAGTAAAAACCTGCGCTGACCGCCAAAATTCATGAAGATCAAAAAAGATCAGCTGATTAATAACAAGTTTTAAACAGATCATTTAAATAGTGCAGGACAGAAAGGGGGGAGCTGTTCTGGAAATGAAATTTGAGCACAGGCCCCTACAGTGAAGTGTTTGAGTGATGGTAAGCCTCTTGCTGTAGAGCTGAGGAGCTAGACTCAGGAGGTTTCACGCCCTCTCCAGGGAAATGCAACTTTCAGAATCACCTGCAGCCTAAACATGATTGTGGTTGTTGCTCCGGAGTTGTTTTTCAAGATGGGATACAAACAAGCAATTACGCAAATGTGCACATAAATATACACCTTCATGGAGACACATTACACACACATAGTTGCACGAACATTGAGTGAGTCCTCCGGTATGAAAAAGCCAGATGATGCATGGCTGCTAATTATCAGGCTCTGTATGAAAATCGACTGGGTTCCATATGAGAGAGAAACACTCTTAGAGCACTCGGTTTCTTCATTTGTATTTTCTTGCTTTAATTGGACAACATGATTGTGTCACTTTGTTAAATGGAGATCCCACCGTTTATCCCAGTGTCTGCAGAGATGAATCAATGGCTGTTTTTATTCTAATTGCTGTCTCAGAGCCCGCTGTCATCAACGTAATTATCAGTGTTTCTGCTGCCATCGCTGCTGTTTTCATCATCATTGTTACCACTGTTATTACCTATGTTATTGTCATTATCTTTGTTATTTTCATCCCTACCACTGCTGCTATTATCAGTAAAATTATCTTCATCAACGCCATCATCGTCACCATGATCATTAGCAATATTAGACCCTGTTATCATACAGCCACTATTATCGATATTGCCATCCTTCACACCGACTTCATAAGCAGCCAACCAGTGAAAAGAGTCATATTAGAACTTATAATGTCTGATGAGATAATGTGTTATCTCTGGTCAGGAGATCTGTTAAGACAAAGAAAATTATTACAGAGAGTCAGATGGTCAGCTAGAGCAGGATCCCATCTCATTACCGCAAAAAAGAAGAACAAAAAACAGTGAGTTCTAATTTCAGTTGTCTGACCTTTTTATGGGGTTAATTATTTATTTCATCGAAGCACAGCAGTGGAATAAACTTTGCGGCAATTTAATGCAAGTCAATTAAGAAGCGAGATAGATGAAAAGCTATCCTGGGGGAAATTATAAAGCTTTTATTTTTAGAGTGGGGTGGATGATGTGGTTTTTGCTGGGCCTGGTCCAACAATAGTGTTAAATGTTCTCTAAAACAATCACTTTCCTCTTTTAGACAGGCAGGTTTGATATTGTTGAGGTCAGGCACTATGGATTTTATAAGGCTTTCCTGTAATAAGTGAAATTAACTCTGCACTAGAGCACTGGGCACAATAATGAAGAGAGGGAACGGAAGAGAAAGGGGGCATGAGCAAACAGAGAGTGAAGAAGAGAAGGAAACCCAGTTAAATATTAGGCTTTAATATTATTGTGGCTCGTGTTTTTATGGTCTGCCACACACCAAACTTGGCGGTCTCTTCTTATTAAAGAAGCCATGCATTCTGTGTTTGCAGCTTTCACACTTACAAAAATGATCGGGGTAGGGAGGGGGCCCTGAAACTGAAGCTTAACTTCATATTGCATTATTAAGATTTTCACTGGACCCTCCACCTTTGACATAGAAACACACTCTCACTTGAATATCTCAAAACAATATATGATTTATGGCACGCATAACAAAATTAAATATATAAAAAATGAGGCCGCACTCTTATTGTGTATAAAGAGCTGCTAAAAAATGAGTGAACAGAAGAACTGGCTGCTGATTTTGATGAGGAACACAATGCCCCAAGACAGAGACTGAAACAGTTAAACTCTCCCCCACCCAACAAAGCCACAGTACCCTTCAGCAAATAAAAAGGTATATCCTTTTCCCCTCTAATAATTATCACACAGTCCCTTATTGCCCATCATTGCTAAAATATCAAAATGTTGTTTTCCCACTGTAGCCTCCTAAATTTTCTCTGCCCAATTACAAAAACCATGTACAGGTAGCACTGAACATCTGGCAGGCACATCCAGACTGAAAGTAGAACATTTTAATGACGACCATGACGAGCTTTCATGAACAAGATTATTTTGCGCATGTGATTCGTTTTTCGTTCAAACAGTTTCATACCTGCTTATTAATATCCCTTCCAAAGAGAATTGCACCATCATGACAGCTAACTCGTGACACACAAGAGCATTACTGTGTGTGTGTGTGTGTGTGTGTGTGTGTGTGTGTGTGTGTATGCTTAAGTCATTTTTTACTACGCTCTCCTCTCATTACTTGTATCACATTATAAGTATGACTTGGCAGTAAATGCCTAAATACTTGTCATAAATACTTAATGTAGGTGCTATTTTAGGTCCATCTCACCCACAGTAATGCATTTTTAATAACTGCCCCTAATACCTGTTACCTGTAACATTTCCCAGTAAATCCCCCTAGATCTCCCTTCCACAGGCTTTAAAACGCTTTTCCTCATATCTCACTTATGTAACCAAAAGCTGATGATTCCATGAAAATATCTCATAAGCGACTTTCCAGAAGTGTCTTTTCTGGAGGGCTAAGTCCCAGAGGAACCCCAGGGCAGAGGATGTTATACACTGTCACGACTGTCATCGAGAGCTGTAATGGCACCTCCCCTGGCCTCACTGGATCTGCTCCCCATAGAGTTGATTTGATGTTTTTGAACTCCTGGCTAGCCTGCCGAATATTGCACGGCCTTTGGCCTATATTGCCAGGCCTATTCAGGTTACATCTACTATTTAACACAACATCACAGCTTGCGTGTTTGATGTGACTTTGTGTGAAAGCGCAAGAGAAGAAGAGCGACTTAGCAAGTGTTTCTCTACCATTTGTGCGTTTGTGTGAGAAGAGAGGAGCTGAGTGAGTTTGTGGATCTTTAGGAGCAGAGAACCAAAGCAGCCTTAGCTAAGCCTTCTAAAGCAACATCTGGCAGCCCGGGCCCCTGTGTCACCCTACTCACCAAGATTACATTCTCCCCTGGCCCTCTGTCCCTTCCTTTCTCCTCCCCTCCTTTCCACTTTACACTCTCTCCCCTATTCTTCATCACCAGAAAAAAAACGTAGCAGGTGAAGTTGTGGCGACTGGATGGAACTGTTATAACAGGTTTTCTAAAAACTCTTAATAATGAACTAAAAGTCATTTGAGACTTAAGAGGCATTATTACTTTGGTTTCAAAACAATTGCAAGCCATTTGGGTTGAAAAACATTTCTCATTTTTCAAAGTCTGTCTTCATGGTTCAGAAAATATAAAGTTCCCTCTATATATATCAGAGATGTTCACAAGTCTTTGAGCTAGAGTCCAAGTCAAGTCTCAAGTCTGTTGTGGTTATTACAAATGCTGTATCACCTGCTGCGTTCAATCCAGGTTGCTTATAAAACTGCATAGCTATAACGAATACTGTAACTGTAACCTTTTTTTTCCATTTACAGAGCACAACCATGTAATGTGCAATGCAATTATTGACGGCTTATTAAATACTGTAAGTCAAGTGTAACGTTAACTAAATGGCACAGCAGCTGCGCTGTTTGTTGTCCTTTCTCACGTGCGGCTGCGCGCAGCAGATGCTACGTGTTACGTAGGCAGGTTATAGGTAACGCAAGGAAGGAATAACAGCAAGCTCATCAGAAGTTTCCTAAAAAATAAACATTGTTCACGAGTCCCGCACCTCGAGTCTGAGTCAAGTCTGAAGTCTTTTGTCTTTTGAGGACGAGTCTCAAGTCGAGTCTGAAGTCACTGTGTGTGCGACTTAAGTATATATAGATAGGCTATATAGTCTATCTATCTATATATTTTAACACGTTATTATTACGTTAAGGCATTAATTAAGTAATGCGTTCAATTATTTTATCATACGTTAACGCAGTTTTTATTATTATTTTCAAAGTCCGTTCCTCACTGGATCTGAATACACATACGGTCAAACCATGGGTCCCGGGTCGTGGGATGTTGATCAGACTGCAAATCACCTACCGAAACAAACACCGGAGGGAGGCTTTGGCAGACTACGCTGGATGCAGCGAGTGGGAAAAGTAGATAAACAAAAGCAAGACAAGCAATCAAATGCCAAAGTGAAGTGGATAGCTACACACGTAGTCGCTTGGCCCCGCAGGGTCCATGGCAACGGCTTCTGTGCGCTGCACAGCTGTTGCCTATTTAACTTTAGTTCAAATTATACATAACTTTACCTGACAGGCCTTCATCTAGTTTTGCAGTGATGCTCTGCCATGTGAATTCCCTCCTGTTGATGTCCTCTTCAGTAAACAGTAATAGATTCTGGAAACTTACAAACTCTCTTTCAATGATTTGTGCTGCGCGTCACGTACAAAAAGTTCAAGACAATTCAACTTCGCAGCCGGTGGGCGTGTGCGGGAGACGACCACTTTACCTCACTCTGACAGGGACACTTGCTACTGAACATAGGCTTTCTGCTGCTTCCTGATAAAAGAAAAATGTTTCTGCTGATACCTGTTCAGAAAAAAACAAGAAAACAGATTTATATATGTTCACCTGTTGCTCAGAAGGTACTGTTATGGTGTTATGATCGCGGCCTTGGACTCTAACTTGTTTTAACAACCTAGATAAAAGGTAATGCCCTGGCAGTGGCAAATTTGGTTTCATATTTGATTTACTAACTACTAACTATGAGATTAATCGCAATTAAAAAATGTAATTGTTGTCCAGCACTATATATCTATATACACACACACAATTACAACTGAAAAAGTTTTAAACATGACGTTGTTTCACTTACAGAGGCACCTTCATCCCTATTACACATAAAGATCAGTTTATTCAATATAAATGGTACTACTCTGCCTGTGAAAAAAGTTGTATAATGTCTTGGCTCTGGAGGAGCTTCATAGAGTTTGAGCAAATAACCCCAATAATGTTATCAGGGTTTTCTTGGCTTGGGCTTGGAGCCTCCATTACAAACTGGCACAGACAAGGGAATTTACCATGCAGGGGAAGTCAAACGAAAAATGCTATTGAGCTGCATTATGGGAAGTGTCGGATGTAGCGTTTTTAGTTTCACCTATATGGAATAACATTTTAAAAAGGGTAATTCTGCAGAATGAGTGCTTTTACTTTACTTGATAAGACGCACAATTTTCACTGCAGGACATCTGCTTGTAACGAAGCATTTTCACACTTTGGTAGCTACGTTTACAAAAGTAGAGGCCCTGAGTGTCTCCTCCATCAGTGCTAGTGGCATTTAGAGCAAACATTAGTATTTGTATTAAAAAGAGCTTACAATACAGCTGATGTGTTTTGATCCAGTGACAATCCTGTGGCTGACAGGTGCACACTGTGATGTGAAATTGAATTTCGCAGCGTTGTAGAAATCAAAACTGTGCTTTCAAAGTGGATTTACAATTTTTGAATGCTGCATATCATTGTCAAGTCATTACAGTGTAACTAAGTCCGAGTCAAGTCTGAAATCAACAAAGTCATTTTCAAGTCAGGTCTAAAGTTGATTTAGTGCCTCAAGCGCAACCTGAGAGCAAGTTGCCCACTGGAGTGCTCAGCTCTGGGAATGCACAACATGTGACTTCTTTTTTTAAACAAAAAATATATGTCTTTGTAACAAATGCTAAAAACATCTACCTCCAGAAAAAAGCTGAAAGTAAGGGATTTCTGGCTGGACTCAAAGGACTCCCAGTTACCGATGAATCAGAAACTGAAGCACCACTTTAAAGCTCTTGGTGCATTACAATTACACACAATGCAGTACTGCTCTAAAAATGTGCTGTCAGTTTTCCCTAAGCATGTAATTTTTAATACTCAGAGGTGGTTCAGACAAAAATAACCTCCATTTTCCAAATCCATTAGATTAGACTAAACAGCACCTCCAGGTGATGACACAAATACATTTCCTGTCATTTTACCAGGTCTTATATAGAGTAAGTTTCAGCACAGTCTTATAAGCTGTTGAAATCACCTAGTGACTTAGCGTGGTGAAAACTAGCAGGCTGTATGTATGTAATTTCTCGCGAGAAAATCTGTTATGTTATTTGTACCGACTGGTGTGTCTAAATATGACACATCCACTGGTTAAGGACATTCATTAACTATAAGTTGACACACAGTTTCAGCTGTTGTTATTCAACTGAAGCCTGTTAAACATGCTAAAAATATCACATTTTATTTGTGAGTGTGAAATGTGCAACACTGCAGATGGCCAAGAGCAATAAATAACAATGGTGGGAGTTCAGTTAGAAACCCCTGCATGTTAACGTGAAACCATGAAATAAACATGTGATGTGAGTAAAGGGTTGTCATGAGTAAGGATGAGATTTCATTGTGTCAATATGCGGAGAATGGTGACAAATAGTTTCTCACAAGCTGTGGAAATGTGACAAAGACAATACAGCCATGTTGGAAGATCAATAACAAGCAATGTGTCTTGGAAGATGAAAAACTTGTCATTTGTTCAAAGACCATTTTGACAGAATTTACACAGCCATTTTGGAAACACTGATATCAAATATGGAGATATATATACACACACAAGCACAGGAAACATCATAAGTGCTACTGTAACAATGTTCAAAATGCCGTTTCAGCCGGACAGATGGCATCATGGAAATATTACTGTGGAAATGTTCATAGACCATTTACAGAACTGTTCTTGTCCTGCCATAGCATTCCTACAGCACTACTACAATATATATCTTGTTAATGCGAAAATCCAACAGCTGAAAGTCGTAAAACCTGATGTGGGGACATTGGTGGATATGACATTGCGTATTGGCTTACTTGTCTGATTTTTAAGATTGCTTAAAATGTCAGTGCATGTGCACAGATTTAGTATTATGTAAATGTTGATGATAACACGTTCCATTACTGTTTCCCTGCAATATTTGGAAAAGATGTTGCCTCAATTTTAGACATAACAGTGCCTTAAGTACAGATTCCAGTAATATGCAGTTTTTTTTTTTATGTTGGCAATAGATAGAGATAGAGAACTGAAACAAGACCCTTTTATTCCTTACTTTTCTCAGTTTTCATCTGGCAAGAATCAAAAGAATCAGGCAAAACTCTGGTGTTCTCTGGTGTTGTCTGTGTAACACTTATACTTAAATAGTGAAGACTTTGGTGATCTCCCAGGTGGGCCTCATTTCTGGATGCTAAATTATTGCTGACATTTTGGCAGCAAATAGAGTTGTGAGCCAATATTGTCTGTCTACCAGATTCTGAACTTCTTTGTCCCTTACAACGGGTTTGAAGCTAATGTTACGTTCATTGTCAATACAGCTGGATGGAACTGGTCTTTTGGGACGGGGGATTTGCCGTGTTCATAGAACCATGCTGCAACCATATGGCATGAGCTGCCCCCCTAAACACTGATAACTAATGTCCTAGGATGCTTGATGTACACTCATGAATACATACCGACAGACAAACACACAGGTGTCCGCACACATGGAAATACATGCAAACCAGCTTCATCTGCAGTCGTATGCGTAGACACACATTAAATATATGCATGCACATTTCATTTGGCAAAACTGTAATTAGTCTACTCTTGCTTTCAGAAGACTGAGAAGGGAGTGAAAGCAGCAGGGGGGAAGAGACGGGGAGAGGCAGAGTTATAGCGAAAGAGAATGATAAATGATGGATAGAGAGAGCTCTAGCTAGACCCCGAGGTTACCAGTGTGAGGGAGTTACAGCTGGCTAGCTCATTCCGTCGAGCTACAGATCTCATAATAAACATCACATGGGTAGTTTGGGCTGGCGGGTGCAGATTAAGCCAGAGCTGTTAGCTCTTTAAAGACTGCTCAATGTTGCAGCCAGCCAAGAACGTATTTATAGGGCGGCTGGAAGTGTATCAAAGCAGGTAGGAAGGGAAGGCGCCGGACAGGCACAGTTTTCAAGCTGATTTATGCCCCTCAATCAGTATAATAACAATAAACTGTCAACTAACACGCCACATTTATTTGTAATTTATGGTACTGCGCTCCTAATAAACCTATGTTTATTTCTGCCCTTCTCCTCCTTCTTCTGCCTCTCTCTGTCTCTCTGCACAGAGCTGCCCAGCAGTCCAGGTGGTCAGTTCACATTTCGCCCGCTGCCCCCGCCTCCCCCTCCGCCCCACGCCTGCACTTGTGCCCGCCCGGCGCCCTACACTCAAGTCAGCCTGCAGAGGAAGACCATGCCAACGCGGTGCCAGGCCAGCCAGGGCAGCCAGGGGGCAGACACAAGCTCGAGCACAGACCAGGCACAGCTTCACAACAGCTGGGTGCTCAACAGCAACATTCCCCTTGAGACCAGGTGAGAGAATGCAACACATTAAAAAAGCCCCTCTTAATGCACACTGAGGTTTTCTTTTTTTTTTTTCTTTTTTTTACAATGGTATTACTATTTAAAAAAATAATTCAGTCAACAAAAGCTAAGAATTTGGAACAAATAAAGGGCTTCGATCCAAAATGCTTTCAGTCAAAAACAGTGTTTATGTCATTTTGCAAGGAAAGCCTTCAACTAAAAACATCTTCAAGGCAAATTGCCCTACTTCAACATAATGTCACTTGATTAAAGACATTTCTTTAATCTCAGAAATGAGGATCATTAGATTAACAAAAATTCTTTCATCAGGAGTGTGAGTTGGCAGACGTTGACAATTTCTTAGAAAAATGATTAAGAATGAATGTTGGACTAAAGGATTTGTTAGGATGGACATGTTTTGAACATGTAGAGAGGAGAAAGTGGAACACCACGCAGGCCTCCTGGGTATTATTACAGGACTTTGCACAGCATCAAAGTCATAACGAATCTCTCAAGTTTTTTGGGATTATTTTCATTCTCATACCCCACTGAAGACAGATTTACCAGGAGACCACTATCTGAGTTATACTATGTAAAAGAAAGGTAGAGTGGGCCTACTCTTTTCAGGAACACTTTGTGATCCCACTTCCAAGTGTAGAGCACCAGATTAATTTTTTCCAAATGCTTGCAGACGAGCCACTGGAATTTCGTCCCATCAAACAGAATTAAGCATTTGCTAGCTGCATAAGTAATAATTGATCAGAGAATTATTTAGGAGATCCTCATTTGTGAGGCTGCTTTTCGAGAAGAAGCAGCAAGGTGCATAAGAATATGTTTGCATGTTTAATGAGAGCACGATGCAGCAGCTGAATTCTGGTATTATGAGTGAGAATGAGATTGGCAGGCCGCCACACCAGAAGAAGAGATTTTAATAAGTTATGCATTAGGCCATAATTAGATCTTACCTCATTTAAAGGAAGGGAAGAATAAAATTAGATTCAGTGACAATTTAAATTAATCATTGGCCAGACATGACTATCAATGTAAAAGACTTGTCAGAAGTGCATCGTAATTACATTATCTATTTGCTTTAAATGAAAATCCGCCATAAACAAAATTCACACTTTTTGTGTGTGTGAAATTGCTCAAATAATATTTGCTGAACATAAAGAACTCTCTCCCAAAGAGAGATGTGATTATAAAACACAATTTCCGCAGTGGCTTAGTATATTGGATGGTGCCTTTTTGTAGTAATACATTTTTGCATTTGGGAGTTTATAGTCAAATAAGTTTCATTTGATAGTGCGCTATTAGTTCTGAGCCATAAAATGTAATCATATTCATAGTCAATAGAATAGTGTCCCTTCATAACATAATTCAGATATTATTGGCTCTTTTCTATCTAGCTTTTGGTGGGGGCAAGGCAAAAAAATGGCTGTCTTCACTGCTTAACTGTTTTGGGTTGGATTTAATATTCAGGCACTCTCCTCTCTCTCCTCTTTCACATTCTCAGATACACTGCTAATCTAATGATTTCATATTTCTGCTCTTACCCTGATGCTGCGGTTATCAGCTGAATCTCAGGCATGCGATTAAAGATTTATCAAGTATTTATAAACTTGACATGGGGGCTCTTGCCAATGGAATTATAAGTGATGCTATGACCTTAATAAAATGGCAAAAAAATGTGTACAATATTTCTTGTTGTCAAGTGCACGTCTAGTTTCTCCGACGTGTGTTTGATAAATCTGTATCGAAGTATATTGGCGTTGCGTCAGCAGAGATTAAAACTGTTTGAAGTGTGCATAGATTTCCTTTTCAGCTGCATATCTGTTATATTTCTGGAGAGGCCAACTTGTGTAAGTGGAAGGATGCAGATATGGATATTCAATATATCTGACTGGGTCTCACACTAGGTCTGTTAAGAGGCATAACAAATGTTGGTACTGCCTTCTCTCCTTCCTCTTATCGCTAAGAAGTGATACTACTTGAGTAACACACGGTGCATGCGCAGCTACACACTGAAATAAACTTTTATACGCACACGCACGCACCGTATATCTGCATGTACCTGTGTGTGTACCTGGTAATTCACACATATCCAGGTAAAGACAGCCCTTGGGCCATAGACTCCGACCTCCTGGAGAGTGGCAACTCTCATTTTCTTCCTTACTCGGGGGAAATCTGCCCTCCGATATGAATTCAAAGCTTCCTGGGCGTCGCCCCTGGATGTTGTCTGAGAAGATCAAAGGCAGGGAGCCAGGAAGAACAGTGAAGCATTTTTAAAAGCGCCACACAAGAAGACACAAGTTCCACATGCGCAGACAAATGCAATTTCCTTAGCTGGATTCTGATCCCTTTTGCTCTAGTCCACCTTCAGCAGAGCAATAAAAGCACCACAGCGGACTCGACCTGCGTACTGGCCTCAAAAAATGTGAAAATGCTTACCTGAACTTGACATCTTTTTGTGTATGCTTGTCTTGTCTGGGCATCCCTGAGCTGAGCTATGTTCCTCTATGTGCATGTGTGCGTGCGTTTGTCCTAAGTTTATTTCTGGCCTTTCAGAGTTGAACTACAATTGACCCTTAGGTGTGTGGTTGCTCCGTGTGCAGCCTCCTGTGTCCCCCATCTGACACACAGCCTTCAGCAGATGCTGGATGGATGGATGGAGAGAGGAAGGGAGGCAGACAGGGAAGGATGGATGTCATCTGTCTCTCATCTTAAACACAGCCACATTATAGACAGGTGGAAAGAGAAAAACACATAGAAAGAAAGAGACTAAAGATGACTGACAAAATGATTTTGCCAGCAGAATTAAAGTAAATAATGACATTAAAACAGACAGAAAGACAATTAAATAGCAAAAAATATCCATTTTACCCTAAATTAAGTCTGTTATTGACTCCTACAAAAGAGTCAATGCGGTGAGATGTTTTTCATTTTACTCTGCTTTAAATGATTTTTTTTTTGTTATTGTTATTGTTGTTATATTGCTCTAGTGCATGCTTTGCCTTATGTAGAGCAGTATAATTTGCTTCTATGTTTGAAAAGTCCTATAGAAATAAACTCGCTGTGCCTTGCCTTGGGATAATTTCACCAGTTTCTTATGCAAATCATTGTTTCAAGTATTTCCTTGAAGTAATATGCATGACACAAATGCTGTGATCTGCTTTATTCTGTCATGCATCATGATACCCAAACTCAGTTTTAGAAAATTCTTGAAACTAGAATTTTTCTCTTTTTTTAAGTGAAATCCATCTTCAAGGCTGAATATGAGACTAAATTACTTGAGAAGATGGATGTGTTTTGCCGTGTATGAGGGCAAATGGACGAGGTATGGGGCAGGGTCAGTCTGGTGTCCAAAGACGCTGTCAGTCTGCTATCTCGCCCCACTTTAATGGCCTGTCCTCTGAGAGCCCCCTTCAGAGACCACAGTCCTTCCAGCAGCCTGCGACCTCACACCCTTCGCTGCACGGACAGAAGAACACTCTAGCAAGCTGAGCCCGACATATCGCGCTCACAGCCGGTATTAACCCTCGGAGAGCACACAGTAACCTGGGGCAATCATTGCTGTCAGAGAATTCCAGGAGCTCCAGGATATTTTTTTGTTATGGAAAATACACACACCCACTGCAGGGAAAAAAACAATAAGTCATAGCTGTTTTTTTTGCCTCTGATGTTTTCTCCAATATAACCATTATTTGTTTCCCCACAACAACAGACTTTGTTCATTTTTTGATGGAAGTCAATATGGCCGGAACAAGCTGGAACTACTTATAATTGCCTGCCCAGATCCAGGTTTCCAAACTGAATAATTTCCTAGCCCCTATATTTCTGCGTCCTCGTCTGACACCCTCCAACCCTCGCCCTCAATTATCCAAACACAATATAGATGAAATGCTACCTAGATTAATTGGCCTTCAGCTTAGTTCGCTATCATCACCATCTAACTCCCTCTTTTTCATAATGAAAATGAACCTCATCTTCGTTTAACTAATACAGCAGTATAACCTAAGAAGTCACTTTGATGAGTCAAAAAAAGGAATAGGTAAGTCATTGATCCATGGCTGCCAGGGCTTTTTCATTCTCTTTCATATCATTGTTGCTCTGCATTACAGTAGCTGCTCGTAACCATGTACCAAAGAGGCACTTTGTCAAATTTGGGCTTCTTTTCTGATGAAGGACTTGGACTGAGCTTATAGTTTCACATTCTGTGGCTTATACCGTATCTGTAGTGTGCTGTGGAAATAATACATAGCAGTTTGTGGCAAGACTGTTTCCTATTGTTTAACTGGTTATAGTGCACTAACTGTGAATAATGTGTTTCACATTTGCCACATATTACTCATCCCCCACAATTTATGGCGGAACATAATATAAATTACAAGTGGAATCGCAGCGCTTTGGGACTTCCTTTGACTACTTTTCGTCCTTGATTTTAGCTTTTTTGGATTAATTTTTGATGATGCATTACTTGCAAGTTTAAGAGACCACTTAAATTAAAAGCACACAAATGTAGCCACACGTGGGATATTAAGATATTTAACTAAATTACGTAGTTCTAGACAGTGCTAAGAGTTTTTTCAACCAGGTGAGGTTTAGAAGGACTGTATCTTTATGCACTGGCAAATTAGAACAGTCTGACATCTGAATCCTGAGCCAGCCTGTATTAATCATTAAAAAAAAAAAGAGCAGGAAAGGGGTCTTCTCTAAAATCTTCCACCTTGGGGGCTCTTTAAATGAGTTTCAGTCAGGCATACTTCAGAGTGAGACTGAATTCCACAGAGTGCAGATTTGCATAAATACAATCAGAATAAGATACTAGATACCTAAGAAAAGATGATGTCTGTGCTGTGCTAAGCTAATTGGTGAAGGATTGAACCACTGTCCCAGATAGGCTTGCCCTGTAACTTTGATTGTTTCCAAATTCAAACTGTAATCTACTTTAGAAACACAAAAACAGTGGTCCCAGAGGTGGCAAGTAGTTTGTGGGACACAGAATGCGTAACGGCTCCCTCCTCATAAGATTAAAACAGCAATTAAATGTTCTTTCGCTAAACCCATCCCCCAAAGAACAATTGTCCAATCATCGATCAAAGCTTAGCAACCGTAAAACTTGTTCATGGAGTTGTCCATATGCCAAAGTGCTGTGCATAGTGCTGATGAAAGAGTGATAGTCAGTATTTAAAGAGAGGTTGGTTTCTTTTCCCTAGCTTTTCCAAAACTCAAAACAAAGGAGAAATGGAATAAATAGCAGTGTGTTTATCTGCTCCGTCAGCTACTATAGTGGTACCTAAGTGTTACTCTCAAGGAGGATTGCTAGCTTCCTGGAATGGTTGGGGGGGGGGGTAAATGTTCATATTACTGTTATTATGTATAAAATTTGTCCAAATATTTGTCCTGCTAGTACTACATTCTTCTGTGAGTGCTCTGATTGTTCTGTTTGGTTGGTTGAACATGACAGGACAGACATGCTGAGGGAGAGAGCAGGGGGAGAGGGAACGGTCAGAGCAGGAGGGTTTCCTTCTATCTCATTCAAATCGCCCTGTCAAACCTGTAACCTAACTTCCCATAGATTTGCACTGAAATGATTCTCAAAAAATACCCCCGCATCAGTTCAATATGGAACAAATCTTAAGTCCAGTTACAGGACGATTCGTTATTTTACGGGACGGTTGGCAACCCTACTCCCAAGGCCAAGGAGCATATTATTAAATAACTGCAATAGGTTGTGTAGTTACATGTTATGTTAAAAAAAAAACCCTTCATGTCTAGCTCATCTACTGAGTAGTATTTCAGAGTTTAGAGTAATTTAAGAAGCTCTGTCCAGCCTTTTATTGGATTTGGGGAAGTTTACACTCCAGTGAGCTCAGCCAACACCCACAGATAGCATTACGTTTGCCAAACACATCATCATCTGAGCCTTTTTTCTTGTAACATTAAAAGTGAAAGCATACTTTTTTTGAACAAGGAGGCTAAACAGCCAGACAGGGAACGAAATAACAATCTAACATTGTTTCCTAATGTTTATAATCCTGTTAGGACAAACAGAAATACAAGAAAAATGCTTAGTTTAGTTCCATGTCTTCTACTGTTCACTATCTGGTGAAGCTGACTTTATGCCTCATGTCTTTGAGCACAATATAATCTATGTAGCCATCAAGTGCATGTTACAAGACTCTCCTTCTAAAATGAGTCTGCAGCCGGAGAAAGTGTTTTCAAGCTTTCAAATAACTCTCCGGAGCTAACCTTAGCTTAATTAGCTAGCTAGACAAAGCTGAGTAAATCTGCCAGTGACTGTTGTCATTTCAGCCGACAAAATCAACGGTTGCTGGCAAGAAATGAGAGGCCTGCTTTTGTCTGCCTCTGTCTGAAATCAAGAACCCATTGTTTCCAAAATTGCTATGAACTTTGAGTGGTAAATCTTCCATCATTAACTCTGTAAACTGCATATGCGCCAAGCAAACTGACAGGCGTCGCGACAGTTTGGTGGGGGGGGCTTAGCAAACAATTGGATTCAATTGCAGGTAAGAATAAAATGTCTTCTTTGTCTTTCTCCCGCAGACACTTCCTGTTCAAGCAGGGCTCTGGTTCATCGGCTCTACTGTCAGGGGCGGGGCAGGGTTACCCTCTGACATCTGGGACCGTGTACTCCCCTCCACCCCGGCCTCTCCCTCGCAGCAGCGTGACCAGACCACTGTTTACCTTTAACAAGCCTCACCGCTGCTGCAACTGGAAGTGTACAGCCCTGTCGGCGTCGCTGCTTACTCTCACCCTGGCCCTGCTGCTCACATACGTCATCGGTGAGTTAGAGTACCCATCAACCATCCAGCGCGCACATGTAGTGCGTTGCTGTACAACAAGATTTGCTTTTGTTGCTTCTGATTTTATTTTAAAAGAATCAACATTTTCAAAACAGATCGCTATGGAGGGGCCAGGAAATTGGGATGCTTGACAAGAGACTGCCTAATTAATTCAAAAAAGAATCAATAAAAAATACAGAAACAAACTCCAACAGGGTTTTTTTTACACACAAAATGTAGCCGACTTGAAAGGGTAAAATAAAACAAAGGAACAAAAAAAGACAGAAAAAAAACAGAAGAGATCAATAGGGAACAGAGATGGACTGCTGAAATTTTTTTACTTTGCTTTTAAAACAGCAGGTAATATATTCCAAATGTGACCCTCTGTAGGATCTTTTAAATTGTAAATTAGCTGTCCTGGACCAAAGCGCACAAAACTGGTGATTATTCTGTGATTAATATGTCCATGCAGTAAGAAACTCACACACGCACCTTATTATTTTCCTACTTGTTTCAGACTTGCTGTTTTTATTATATTGATAAATCCAGGTTCATTTTAGCTTATGGCCTTATTGTCTGGGCTTTTTATAATGTTTCTATAATTTTTATTTACTTATTCAATATTTAACTTTGTCTCATTTGTTTTAAGTTGAGGTCTCATTACTTAAATCACTTTTTAAATTTTTTTTAAATCACATTAGTAGCAGTATTGCGATCTGAATACTTAACCACTGACAATATGCAGATAAACGCAGCATATTTCTGAGCTACTAATGAAGGCTGATTAACTCCAGTGTTATGACTGCTACTAATTTAGAAATAATTTGGATCTTTAAAATCAAGAAAGTTTCTGGAGTTTTTCTTCAGTCTGGAAGATCATCAGCAGAGTTTCTCAAAGTCAGACACCAAATTTATTCATTGATCCCCTCCGATTGCACCAATTCCCTGTTCATCCTCAACCTTGGCCCGGCCCTCCACCACAGCACATCGTCTCCCCTCCACCGCCCCAAGTGCAGATATCCCAACCCAGCCAGTTCATTTCTCTCCCGTGGTGGTGCTCAAGGTCACGCCGGAGCAGGCGGGGGTTTGCATTAATCACACACACATACATGCACGCACATCACAGACAGACATCACACACACGCGCACGCTGGCGAATCCATGCAGATTAATCCCCTGGCTGAACCATGCTATTCCATTAATGTCCCAGCCCCGGTAATTAGTGCATTAGTGAGGAGTGTGAGTGATGACTTGGAGACGACATCACCTTTTAATTGGTGTCATGCTCCACTCCTGCTTGGCAATGATCGATCTCCATGTTGACATCACCATGGCAACTGCACTGAGATGTATGGGATGTAAGTATAGATGATATGTTAGCCTGTAAATCAAAGATATTCAAATAGCAAGATTAAAGTGGTCATGGACTTAATGTCTTTGTCTAGGGGAGAGGTTGAGACACAGGCCACCAGATGATTAGGTTCTCTCATTACATAATAATTCAGTAATTTTAATGAATTAATTAACAGCCACTGACAGGAATGGGGGGTGGGGGGTGGGGGGGGGGGGAGTTCTCCCTTCAGTAGTTTTGCGCTTTTTCATCTTCATTAAATAATAGCCCTGACATTTTCTGTATATTGATTTTTAGCCTGTCTCTCATTAAATCAGGTTCTTATTGAAGATGAGTTCATATTATCATATAAAAAATATATAAAAAGAAATAATATTTAGTGTTTCAAATATGGTGATGAATTATCCCTTATTCCAAATATAATCATCCTCTACAGGCTATTCTGCTGTACTAGTTGTTTGATTTTATTTATTTATTTTTTCATGTATAATGGTTTGCTAATGTTAAGGTAAATGTGGTTAGAAGAAAAAAAGGTATTTGATTGCATAATCTATTTAAAGACCAAATGTTTATTAGTCCTTAGTTGCAGTACTACATGTAAGTATTCACAATAATAGCCACAACTTGTCCCATATCTGTATCTTTCTTAATCCTGCATTAGGTAACTTTAGTGCGTATTGTCTGTCAGTGTGATACTGCTGATGCTGCCAACTGAATCAAGACATTTGCAACATTTAAAAAAATATGACATATTCCTTTACAGCCGTGCCAAGCTGGAGCCCAGCATTTCAGAATGCTGGAAATGCATCCCCCACTTGGTGAAAATCATCTTAACGCAGCTGTTACATTTGGCTGAATCCTCATCTTTTCTCGTGATGCTCAGCCAAACTTTACACTGCCTGCCGCAGTCATCCATGGTTCAGCATGTAACTGAGCTAGTAACTGACCCCACATGCTAAGTGGAGGCACAGAGTGACCGCGAGGTCCTTGCTGCAGATCTCGGACACTTGATGTGCCTCTTAATAATTTTAAAAAACACAGGACATTGATGATTTGTAGCAAATCTTTTTTTTGACAGTGTGGAACCAGTTCTTAATACCCACCTCAAATTATTGGCAGTCCTTAAAGATCTTAGTGCAAGTTATGTGACTTGTTTATTAATTTCGGGGAAAGTAACCCAGCAAATAATGAGGCACTAATATTATGTTTCAAATTAAGGTTTCCAATTAGCACAACAATAGGACGATGCATGATTGCAGAGATAATGCTGTGCCTAAGTGATTGCAGCGTATGCCCCCTGTTGTGATTAGCCAAGGCAGTCCTCTCTTTCTTTACTGCCCTTTTTACTCTCCTCCCATACCCCCTGGTGGTGCCGGGGCTGCGAATAGCTTTGTTAATTTGTTTATCTCCCAACGTACCCCTCCCTCCTGCAGTCGTAGCTTGTTATTAAGCACAACACGGCCATCAGATATGAGGAGCAGGCATTATGATAGCAAACGGGGCATTTAAGGAGAGATAGAGGACAGATTAAGATTGCATCTGTAATCTTGAAGAATATTGCTACTGACAACACTACCAGCAACTCATTTTCTATTCCGAGCCTCATTTAAGTTCTGCCTCCGTAAAAATCTACCTACTATTGCTCTATCATGCTGACAAAAAAAAGCTAATTAGAGTATTTTCTGCATTAATGAATGTCTTGCTGTTTTAAACAGTTACAATCCTCTATTGTTGAATCAAATATGAGGAGAGGGCGGGATGTTTCAGTTATGAAAGATAATCATCTCTATGGCAACAGGGAGAAGCTACTGACGCAAGTGAAATGAGCAAGTCAGCAGCACCCTGCAATCAAATAATCACCTCCAAATCACATTTCAGTCACAGGGACACAGACAGTGTACACTTTAAGCCAAGATCTTCTTTATGATTCTGTTTTGCAATACGTGCTGCTTCAGGGGACCTGGTGGTTCCATAAAGAACCAAATGACTCGTTAGTGGCTTTAAGTTCATTACTTTTGCGTTATTTCTTTTTAGTAAATCTGCTTTCACAGTGTGATGGCAATTCAAAGCATCTGCCTTAAAAATTAGCCATTATTTACAGGGGTCAAACTCAGTACAGTCTCCAATTGAAGAAAAATGATATTGTGTCTGTGTGTTTATTGGAGTTACAACTAATGATTATTTCTATTCTAAACAAATCTGCTGATTATTTTCTTGATTCGGTTTTCCAGAGCCTAAGGTGCTGCCTTCCCATGTCTTGTTTTGTCCAACAAATAGTCCAAAACCCGGAGATAATTCAGTTTACACGAATACAAGACAAAAGAGCACATCCATTTTGGAAGCTGGAACAAGCAAATGTTAAAAAAATATATAAATATTTGCATTTGTTTTCCGTTGACACACTAAATAACTGTTTAAGTTTTAATGTGTATGTTTTACAAGTAAGTGCTGAAATGATTTATCAGTTAATGACACAAATTAAGTGACAACAAAGTTGATTAATTAATCATGTGAGTAGAATGAGGTAAAAATGTCAAACATTTTCTACTTTCAGATACCTTAAATGTGATCATTTACTGTATCATTGTAAATTCAGTTGGTTGAACAAAACGAGCAGCATTTGAAGATGCTACAGTGGGCTCTGATAGGCATTTTGTTTGGGGGGGGGTTAGACATTCTATTCAATCTATTTATTTTGAAAAGTTCAACAAAGGAATTGAAAATAGTCTTTAATTGCAGCCCTACTTACCAAATAACAAATGTGCTTGGTGGCTAGAACAGGATGAGAGTTCTTAAGTCGCTCCCTCTTGATCTGGATTTCTCCTCCAAACGTCCTAGCAGGGCTTGTCTGTCTCAGCGCCAGGCTGATTACAGCTTATCATGACTTTAGTGCTTGTGCTATTCTGTGTTGTTGACCACCCTGGCTAAAAAGTAGAAAAATTACAACTGGGAGCTGAGGAGCACACTTTACCAACTGTACATTATGCCCAGAAGACATTTTCTCAGACACACATTCACATTTAACAACAATATGTCATAGGTCATGAAAGTTTAGTACAGGTGTTCAGGCTTTATGGATTGTTTTTTTTATCTTAGTCCCCTGTTTCCTGACAGAAATTTAAAAAAGGGCAATAAAACACACACAGTCACAGAACTACTGTACATGTACTTGTCTAATTCTATTCTCTTAGGCAATGAACCACAGCATGCAGACATGTAACAACTGAAGTGCTGAAGTTAAAACTAGCAACAAAGTTAACATTAGCAAATAATATCATATGAGCTACCTATTGCTGTTGTAACTTTTTTTGTGAGTCAGACCACAGATGGTACAGACGTAACACGATAAGAAATGTAATCATTTTTTTTTCAATCTTTCAGCTACTGCATCTGCTATCACATTCTGACAGTCACACAAGAGGTGATGGTGTAAAGACGGAGGTTGCCATGTTCGCACCAGCCTGGTGTCACTATTGCTAATGTGAGCCATTGTGAGCCAAGCAGAGTGCACCTATTTGCTATCAACATCTATGGAATATAAATTATGTTGTCAATCATTAACCACATTGCGAGACAAAAGATTTGTGATACTATTTAGCATGTCTGATATATATATAAAATATTTAAAAGGCCATTTAGGAAGATGTTGTCTTACTATTTAGAAAATCAGTGACAGGAGCAACATAATTTTACCCAAAATTTCACATTTGGATCTCAATTACTTCACTTATCACTGCACTGGCACTGACATTTTTTTTGCTAGAACAATATTATTGGAGCTACCCAAAAGATGCAGGTGGCCCTCAAAATACCTATGCTAAATTGTTTTGTTAGCTCTAAAGTATCAAGCAATTAAGTTTAATTATAAGTAATTAATGCAATAAATAAACAAATATTGGCTGAAAATATAAACAAGAGAGAGACTGAATTTTAAAAAATTGTTTGCATCCTATGTCTAATCATCCACAATTATTAGGATGATTAGACATAGGATGCAAATAGTTTAGTCCCCATGTAGCTAACTGCATCAATGTTCCTGTACAGTTACCCCAAAAACTAAAGCCTGCATGTTAACAGGCAAACACAGAAGAAATAAAAGAAACAAAAAGCAAAGGAATTAAAATCATGTTTCTGTCAGAGTAAAGGTGAGTTGCCAGCTGCATAATATTTTAGTCTGCTTTAAGTTAAGCTAGCACAGATACTTAACAGTTATAGTGTGTGTGGAAACTCCAATGTTATGTTGGAAGTGAGACAAGACGCCCAAGAAGCAGTTTTAGAAAGCAAAAAAAAGAGGAAAAACTAGCTTTTAATCAGTAGCTGAGAAAGCACCTTGCCATACTCTCAACTTGCATAACTAGCAGATGTGTGAGCTTGAGAGCTATAGCTGATGAAAGTAAACAAAGAAGGTAGCTGATGCCTGCTCAAAGAGTTTATAGAGGTAATCTAATAATGTTCAGATGGTATCTCCTCTTTAGACTAAGTTTATAATATGAAAAACGAGAGGGTGGCAGCAGGTCCCCTACCATCTAATGAAGCCTGGTGAAGGGACAAGGTGAGCTTATGAAAGATATGGACTAGTAGCTCTTAAAGGTTAAAGAAAATGTGGGACTGTTTAGACAAGGTAGTTGACCTTTTATTAGGCCATAATAAGTGCAAGAGTGGTGATAAGCCAACATCCTGTCTCAGATACAGTTTTTGACTTTTACAACAGATTTTGACTCATAACAGAATCAAAATCACTCAATACAATCATTCAGCAAGTCCAGCAGTTGTACAGGAATAGGCATTTTTCTCAGAAGATATTTTGACTTGTAACAGTAGGGAAAGCACACAAACAGTATAAATGAATGATAGCTGAATTAATGTTTATTGTGCATGCTCTCTGTCACCCTGTCATGCCTTACTGGGACATTGGAATAGAATGGAGCCTTTGTTAATGTTATTAGTAACACTTATACTTTTCCTGCCAAGACAAGTCAAAATGTCTGCTGTGAAAAAAACATACTGTGTTGGAGACAAGAGAACAAAGAATATGCATCACTTACCAGATTCAATTGTTTTGTTTGGTTGACAACACTGTATAAAGTGATCAACCAGCACAGCATCCTTGGTCAGCCGTTTAGAAATAATATTCCTGGCCAATCTGGATCTGTAATATTGCTTTTGTGCATACAGCATCTTGGACTGAGGTGCATGAGGGAACTATTGTTGTTAGGACACAGAGGTATATCACAGCTAATGTAATTTTATATCACAATATTTTATATATAGTGATATATAATGCAATTAAATTTTCCGGGAAATTGTCTGTAGATAAAAATAAAACGAGATGTTTGTTTTGGGGTAATGTAAATACCTTTAAATAAAATACCTTGCAAATCAAAGTACTTTATCACATGCAGCCTTGCCGTAAAGCAGTTACGCTCATTGATTTGCAATATAGCCCGCAGCATTGCAAAAAGCTTCCATGGTATAAATGGTCGGGCCAAATCTCTGACTGTTGACAAATGTATTTCATCTCACGGTATATATTGTCATATTCCTCACCTCTACTGTCAAGCATAAGGGAAGATAGCATACTTTGGTCTCGGGCTGGTGGTGATGCAGCACTGCTTCGCGCCACATGGCTTTAAACATCTTCAGCACCACTGTTCCCGACTCTTGTTGAAGTGTTTTAGTAAACACACAGAGTTGAAAACACATGAATATTGGAGGGTCCAATGAGGGAGCTTTACCCGTTTTCCTTTTAGCTTAAGGCAGAAAATCAGAACTGATGTGCTGTAACCTGGCTGTGACTGTTATAAACATTGCAACTACAGATTAACTTGGTGAGGAAGTAGCTGCTATATCGCAATCGTGTTTTATATTTTATATATTTATGACACATTTTATGTAAGTATGTTTGACATTCAGTCTTCATGTGCAAAGTAATTAAAGAAATTTCCCAACTGAAAGACAGGGTGTAAAGCTCCTTGGCCTGATTTTACAGTTTACCGATGGAAAGGACAAAGAAGCAAAGACTCTGTACAAATCCATGTGGAAGCAAAGCCACCCCCAAAATAAAAGTAAAAGTCCCAGTCAAAATTGGAAAATCTCAAATATGCTGATTCACTCTGCTGAAGATGTGCTACTCTTATTCACTATGAACTGTGCCCCATATGTAATCAGACAGCACAATCTGCAGGCCACCGCACACATACTGCACTGTACTTTGTGATGGCTGTACTGAGTTGGACACAAATGCTGAATTCCTGAAACTATAGGTAGGTGGTCTTTATGCACTGCATTCATTAGCATGTATCAACTTTGTGTAGTAATAATAACCTCTGTGGAGTGAACAGTCTGTATAGTGGAGGATGCAGTCTGTTCTGATAGCAGGTGGTGGGCAGGAGGCCAGAGATTATGTTAGGGGGTCAGCTGAGTCCGTTGATGGCTGTCTGGATGAAGCTATTGAGGTGTTGAGTCGGCCTGGTCCTAATGAAATATTACCTTCTCCCAAAGGAGGAAACGTTTTGAACAGGTGTTTGTCTGGGATCAGCGGTGATCCTCTTCATTCTGCAGTTCTGTCAAGGAGGGCAACTGGCGACCAATTATCTACTCAGCAATGCTGAGTGGGTAAGATTGGCTGCTACAACTTGTTTCCAGTAGGCCCTGGAAACTAGAACCCTTTCTATTAGGAGTGCACTGGCTCAGCACAGTTCAGTTGGACACAAAATCGCTGTCACACACAGTGACTCAATCACAGTACAGTAATGCTGCGTGTTCTGCACTGTGTATTGGCTTTATTCTCTTTTTCTCAATGTTTTTAATCTGTTAATTATAGCTCACGCTGAGAGAGCTTTCACCTTTGAGTCACTATGTGTGTCTGCATTTATGCCTCTGTGTGTGTTTTAGGATGTGTGTGTGTGTGTGAGTGTGTATACACAAATATACTATATTATTGGGGCTCATTATTTTTCAGTTACTAGTTCTCAAACAAGAAAATATTTGTGTTGTAAATATATGTCTGTTTTGATTGGTACACCAGAACACAAATATGATGGTTTTATTTAAAAGAAATTATACAAAATGAGAATGACTCTGGTTGGTACTGACAGATGTTGGTACTTCTTGGTGAAAATCTGTCCAAAAAACAGCAAAAACAATGAGCATTTGTATCTGAGTCCCAATGTATATGTGTGTGTGTTTGTATGTGTGTGTGTGTGTGTGTGTTTAAGCATGTGCATGTGTGTGAAGGTACATGCCTGACTTTGTGATTGGGATTGTGTATGTGTGTGTGTGTGTGTGTGTGTGTGTGCTCCCCTCCCTCAGCTTCTTTCAGCCAGCTGCTTCATGCCTCATTGGGGTCTGTATTGATTGGTCCAGTTTCTCTTTGTTTTCAGTCCTCTATTTTGGTCGTCTGATGCAGCTCTAAGAAACCCGCTGGCCTTTGCTAAAACTGCCCTAACAGCTAGAAAAGCCTTTGGTAAAAATTGCTTTAAATGGCTAGACAGACTCTGGTCAGAAAGTTCTGAATGGCGAGAGAGCCCTTTGGTAAAATGTCTCCAGAAGGTCAGAGAGGCTGCAATGAAATAGCCTCAATAGCTCCAATAGTTCACCGGGCAAGTACGTGCTTACACACATGCACACGGATGTGCACAGCAACTTACACTCACACACTCTTTATTTCTTTCTCATTCTCTCTATGACACCCCCACACACACAAACACACACAGGGATGGAGCTGTATGTGACTGTGAGCGGCAGTTGCGAGTCGCTGTTTGTCTGCAGCGTTTTAGCTCTCAGTGGTGGCTGCCAGAGGGGAATCTAACATGGCGCCGATACCCTGCTCATTTAACACTATTCTGTCTGTTGGAACATGACTCAGCTTTCAGAAAAGGACCAGATCAGTAAGACAGCGAGTGGGAGACAGACATGGAGAGTGGGGGACTCTGACAGGAAGGGAGAGGGGGCGTGATTAGAAATGAAAGAACAACAGAGAAATGCGTGAAGCAGAAAGCTTGGATCTGTTGGACTTGGTGTACTGTCGCAACCGTGACTAACTAGATGACAGTGACAGCGAGTTTCACTGGTAAATAAACACCAGGATACACAGCAAATCTCATCATTCGAGATGTGAGAAGTGTGTCACCACCTCCGCTCTGCCTTTATCCCTCTTTCCATCGTTTTATCCCTTTATCCAGACAGGACTTCCCATTCCATATTAGCAAGGTCACACGGACGAGGAGTCCTGGTTTATACTAGTCAAGACGTTGCAGGATGAGGCTCTGCTTCTGCTCACACACACACTTGCACACAAGCAAATGTCAGCAGACACACACTCACGCGCGCTAACATACACACTTAAACAGTCATGACAGCGGTATTAGTAGCTTTTAAGGGTTTGTTGGAGGGGAATAAGAAAAACACTTTAGCACCTCTTGTCTGTCAGAGTGGAGCAAGGGCCAACAGGCGAAAAGGCGGAAGGGCAGGCAGACCCCCAGGCTCTCAGTCTCTACTCTAATATTGACTTAGACACAGATTTGTTTTATTGGCTCTGAAGTCCCTCTCCTTCACTCTCCTTCACACTTGTTTTCTCCATTTGTCTCTCTCCTTCTTTCTTACTCCTCTCCCTGTGTCTTTTTTCTCCCTCTGCCCTTCTTTCTCCGTCTGCCTTTCTTTCTCCCATCCCTCAGAAGTTGTGGCTTAGCTAGAGGCTTGACACAGCCATGCAGAACTTGGATGAGAAATTGCTTTTACTGTACATGCTAAACTACACACTAAATCGAATGACTGATGCTCTTGAAAGTGTTTGCTGCAGGGCGAAGCCAGCTGTAGTCTTTGGTTGTCAGATGGAATATAGTTGGCGTTTAGCTGTATGTGTATGAGCGAAAAGAACTTGACAATCAGGTCTGGGTGTGTTTCTGCTTGTGAGAGAGTATTGATAAATCATTTTTAACTGACTGCAGTGCTACCTTGGCTGTAATGGTTATCGATAAGACAGTATATTCCCAGTCAGTCTCACCCATTGTGTCTTGCAGCCCAACCCAGCTCTGTTACAAACACCAGATAACTGCATGTAGGCATGAACCAGGAATGCACGCACGCACACACACACAGTTTTCTTTCTCCATCTCCTTTCCACTCCTTCTCCCACTACGAGTGTGAAATCTAATCATCACTGGAGCCCACAATCATTTCTATCTAATCTGGAGACCGACACATGCCTGACAACAACAATAGCAGCAACTGCAGCAGCAACTTCATTCCCACATTATCGGTGCTTTTCAGCTCAATAGTCTGCTATTTAAACCTGCCTATCTGGAAGAGAATGCTGAAGAGAATTTAGTGGTTCAGGGTTGCCATTTATTGCAGTCACAATATGATACGGCATCCGTACGTCCTGGCATTCCAGCTGTTAATGTACAACAGCTGTAATGGAGCGGTTGTTATCTCAGCAGCCTTTCTAACTTTATCCACACAGTTCCACCAGCTTGGATCTCTCTCTGTTCTCTTATTTCTCTCCATGGTTGTTTAAGTAAACCTGAAAATGCCACATCAAGCACCTCTTTCTCTTACTGCTGAACTGCCTCAATCTCTCTCTACACCCTGCGCTGTTCTCTTCAGCCTGCCACATCTTCTACGCACATCTCAGCGGGGTAACAGTCAGCGAGGGTACAGTACAGAACCCCCTCACAGCAGTGCCGTCCTATTACCTCTGGCAGTCATCTCACTGTCACACTGATCAATGATTCATGTGTGAGAGGGCCTCGGCCCGTTAGCTCGCCGAACTGCTGCACGCTGTCTCCACTGTGCTGCTGCCACTGCTGCCGCTCCCGTTATAATGACTGGACTCACTTGGAGTCTCTCTTTCTAATGTGTAACTGCTATGTGCGAGAAAGATGGACGCAGAGAGGGAGATGGATAGACAGACAGGGGAAAAAGAGAGTGAGAGTGAAGGTTCATGCTGAGAACATGCTGCTCTCTTAACTGACTGTATGCTGTGTGTAAGTGTGTGCCTGTGTGAGTGTGTATGTATTTTATGTGTCCACTCAAAGGACAAAAAATATTACCCTATAAGCAGAGTTAAGAAGTGAGGGGAACTGCTGGTCCTGAAGGTATTTTTAACTACTATACATTCTCATTTGTTCTCATTCTCAGTTCAAAATGTTCTTTTAATGATGTTCAAAATGTTACTTAACACAGAAACACAGGGTGTACTGGAGTGGGTAAGACACAAACTATATACCTGTGACGTCTCCAGTTTGATTTCACCTGGGGACCATTGTTGGTTGTACCCTCTTTCTCCTCTAGGTTCCTATCTGTTTCCATACTAGCAGCTGACTAAATATTTTAAAAAGGCCATAAAGAAAAACAAACATAGAAACCTGAATGATTTAACAATACCCTACTACTATAAAGCCCCCGCCCACAAAAAATCCACTAACACCCGATAATATCTGGCTTTTCTCTTCAGTGTAAAAGAGTACAATCGGCAATCACTCCTGGATCAAATGACTCTACAGTAGTCACAGGTATTTACTGGCTCCAGCTCCGATTGGCAGTGATGTGACACCCAGGCGGACAAATTTTCGCCAACTTTTCATGTATTTCTATCTGCGGGTATCTCTAAATGTCTCATTCATATATTTATGTAGTATTAACATGCTAATCTAAAAGTGCGTCAGCTGTGACTTTATATCCGCCCTGTGATGTCTTTCAGAGTGCACAAACACTGTAAACACACCTGTCACGTGCCCAGCACCAAAAAAACAGAAATAGCGCGGCTACGCCTCTATGGGCTACGCAAAGTAACCACCGTTACATTGTCACTGGCCTCCATGTTGCTTTTTACCATTTACTAATGCTGTCATCTGGTGTGATCATGATGTCGTGAACGTGACACATTAGAAAAAAACAGAAAAGGCAAACTTGTCTACTGCCGATGTGAAAGGAGTCTACTTTGAATGGGTTTACCCTCATTTATAATGTTTAGTGTAAAAAGGGTATATGTTTGTACTTATTTCAGGCAGTTAGTAGATGGCTCACTGATTACATACAAAAGACAACTTATACTATAACTTTTCTAGTTTTGGTGAAACTGGATCATATTTTATGGGCAGAATATTTTCTGGATCTGATGTCCTCCGGCTACGGATGCCTCAGCTTTTCGTGATTTATGGAGAGGAATGGAAGCTTGGTGCCTCAGGGGGGTGTTGGTGTTTACGTGTTAGTACAGGAGCTTTGGAGCTTTGGACCCACGTACTGTAGTTTGGACCACTAGGAGCACCCAGTTTGGTCATAGCAAGCTGATAACAGCGATTACAGTTAGCAGTAGCTAGCGGCTAAAGTAACTGCTAACAACAAGTGAAGCTGTCGGTCCATCAGATTCACTCGGTAAATCACAGAGAGTTGAGGCAGAACATCCAGTAAATATTTACCTTTCCTTCAAAACCGTAAAAGACATGCTGAACAACCTCCAGGATGGATTGACTGCTTGGTGTTCTGGTCAGTTGGCTGGGCCATCTACTGTGCTCATTAACTGCACTGAAGGACTGGAGGAGGTCCCAAGCTAAACAGATCCATTCTTGACATCAAGAAGACTGAGCAGGAGAATTGTTTTTGTTTTTTTCTCATAGTTTAGACACACTGGGGACACTTTATTTAGGTTGAAAATACATGAAAAAGTAGATTTTGTTTTGTTTTAAGTGTGTGTGTGTGGGGGGGCTTAGCAACTTTAGAACTGGCTGTGCTTAACCAATCGTCACTCCTCAACAGTCAATCAGACGCAGCGTGAGGTGGGTCTTTTTTCTAGTCCGCTACACTGCGGAGTCTGACAGTTGAATACGTGAGGACGGTAAAAGACTACTGAACGAGCTGTCCGTCGGAAAGCAAGCGTGATGTAAGACAGAAGTAAGCTAGCTTACATGTTAAATGTCCTGTTATTAACCCATAATGTTAGCTGAAATAATTGTTCAGAGCAGTGGCAGCAACCTGGATGTAATGTAGGCTAACGTCAACAGGATAAAACGTGTCGGTCTCTGTGTATTTACTCTGGGGACATGTACCCATCACTTTTTGAAAGCGTATGATAAAAATGCTTTGAAAAATAGCTTGCAATATGAAATGGTAAAGAACCAATGAAAGTGCTTTAAGAAAGGTTTATTTGCACTTAATTTTTTTAGGTTAGATAAAAGAAGCTACTGATTATAAAATGACCCCAAAACCAAGTTGGCCAAGATTTTGTCTCCCTGTGAACATGACAAAAGGAGGGAAGACTAAATCATGCCTACACAATACAGCAGGGCAGATATTACATGAGAAAAGTTGATCTACAGGAAAAACATATGTGAAAGCAACACAGCAGAGAGCTGCACTGCAATAGATTCTGTAATATTTATAGATTTTGAATTGTCACCTGCCACCTGAATTTTGTGTTTCCCTTTTTATATAAATAAAAACATTTCCACCATAAATTGATGTAGGAAAGGCAGAACAGGAAATTCAAGTGTTTTATGCTTTTTGGGGGGAGCGCTTTTCAACACAAAGTGACGCCCTTGCTTGTTGGTATCTTTCTCTTGTTGCAGTAGACAAATGCCCGTTATCTATAAAACATATAAGCTTAAAAACAGACCCCTCTTATGCTGTCTCCACTGTGCTGCTGCTACTGCTGTCTTTCCTGTTATAGTGACTGGACGCACTCGGAGTCTGTCTTTCTAATGTGTGACAGTTACGTGCGTTTTTGCAAGAGCACGTGAGAGAAAGATGGACACCAAGATAGATGGATAGACAGACAGGGACAAAAAGAGAGCGTTTCTCTGCTTGCATATCCTTCTCACATTTTTTACCCTTGACCAGTTTGCATGCCTGATAATATGGACCTTTAATTTTTGATTTGATATTATGCATAAATTCTTAAACAAATTAAATTTTAGACAAATAACCACAAACTGACGTACAGCAAACAGCAGGGGCAGGATAATATTTCAGCGTAGAAATACTGGTTGGTTTCTAGATTTGCCCCCAGACCCTCTAGTGGGTTTTTCCAGCCCTGCTAACTCTTTTGAAAGCGCAAATCTTATAGCAAACTTTTTGAAAATATATCAAGTAATTGGTCCTTGGGTTATGATTACTTTGTCAAACTATGTTATTAGTAGTCCATAAGTACTCAATTGTTAAATACCCAGAGTCAACATGGTCAAGAGAACAACAGCAAACATGTCATCGATAGTTTTAGTATTGCTGTGAGGACATCCAAGTCCTCAAAAGTACAAGAGCATACACACAAGCTTGCACCCTCCACCACCATCCTCTTCTCATCACGTTCACAGGTCCTTATCCCTCCTTGCCTCCTTGTGTGTGTGTGTGTGCTCTGTAGATGTAGATGCTAAGTGTTCTAGCAAAAGGTCAACAGCCATAAAACAAGAGAGTGAGCGAGACGGAGTGAGAGAAAGGCTGATGAGCAGGAGCTGGAGAAGTAGGGTCTGAGGGGCCTTTGAGGAGGGATGGAGTGGTGAAGAGGAGAAGATAGGAGAGCCGGTGAGGACTGTCGCTGCAGTCATTACTGGAGTGGGTAACACTTGGCTAACGGAGGTGTGGGGGGGCACCGGAGAACAAGGAGAGAAAGAAAAGCAATTCAGATGAGAGGAAGTGAGGAGAGAATGGAGCATGAGAGATTGAATGGTGGAAATGCTAAATGTATCAGTTTGGGAATAACTTCCTCATCCCTCACTGAGTACTCTTACAGACTAATTTATGAAACGATGATAGGTTGTTCCACTCCACTGCATAATATAATGCAGTACAAACAGTGGTGATGCATACACACTTACATTTGTAGGTGCAACACTAAGTTTCATGTTTCATTTGAATGGAAGAGAGTTGATAATGGGCCATGGTTTAAGAGAAATCTCTGCAGAATTGTCTCTAAATATTATTGTTAACTAAAATGTCATTCTGTTCTGACTTTTGCAATGTTTTTCTGTGAGTTTCTCTCTACCTGCCTGTTTTTTTTTCCTCCCACATGTCTGCTAAATATGAGTATGAATACTTACAGTACCAGACAACCAGAAGGGATTTTTCTGAAAACTAAAGCCATGAAATTTAATGTACAAGGCAGACCCCCCCCCCCGTCCAGCATCAGCATGAGTCATCACAACTAATTTCACAGCAATGCTTTAATGAGAAAATCCCCCATACTGCTTCTTTCAAAATTAAAATAAAAATACAGTGAAGGAAAAAAAAAAAAAAAAGATATTTTAAAATGAGTGACTTGTACCCACACTGAAGTGAAGAATCTGTGCATGTCCATGTCTGGTCTCGTCACAGGCTGACAGTTCAATTAGCCTGGAGTAAATGATGCATGACGTTTCCCTCATGGCCCTAGTAATCGTCAGTGTTCTGCTTTGAAGAGCTATATTGTGCAAGAGTAGATAGCTAAACCAACAGTGGCTTGGGCTAGTCAGAAGTTAAAATGTTGAAATGTATGATTCGCTGATCCCCATAGATCCCAGAGTGGAGCATGGGACCAAATTGGCTTCAACTCTCAGCGCTCATCATAGATGTGCTGTATTTTACAGAGAAAATATTTTTTTTATTTTTTTCCCCCTTTGCATCTGCAACAGAAAGTGACTGCAAATGTCTTTGAACCATCCGGAGTTTTAATGAGGTATTCCTCATCAGGGATCAAGTGTGGGTGAGCGTGTAGGTGTCTGCGTGTGGGTGTGGGAATTCATGCATACATGTAAAATAGCAGGTACGTTTAAGCACTTATGTGAGCGTGCTGTACCTGTGTGATTGTGTTGGTCATGCTGTGTATAATTATGGATTTGTTTTTCTAAGCAGCCATTTTGTGCGAGTGTTAGCAAGCGCATGTCGAGTGCTTTTTCTGGGTGTCGGCAATCAGCAGACATAAGACAGACAGTGAAGGTGTTTGAAGTTGTTAGAAGTTCCTTACCTTGATCTGCATGCAGCAGTCATCCTCTCTGGCTGCCACCAGCACATAGTAACTTTGTGATTTGAGTCTTTGCTTTTGTTTGATGTTTCAAATGTGTCAGAGGAGAAAAAAACCTGCAATGATTTATTTTATTTGCTTTGTTCTTCATATCAGCAAAGGGACAATGGCTTTTTAGATTCTTTTAAAGTAAAAAAACTAAAGCAGTGTCAGTGTACGATCTCACATGAATGGGACCTGATGATTGGTCAGAGCAAGGTGAATGTTTTACTGAACATTTTATTGACAGCATTGCAAGACTAATTAATTTCCTTAATAGGCAGGTGTTAGTTGTTTTTATTTAACAGCATGCTTGATTGTTGTCCTAGTAAACAGTTTTATGAGTGGGAGGGGGGATCCAGTATCCTCCCTTACCCTTTGTTGTTTAAAAGGCCCATATGGATTGTGAATCGGCAGCAGCTTTCAAAGCATCATTAGTCATGCATAAAAGACTGTGTTAGCGCTTTAATATCAGCCCTGGGCTCAGGCTCTGAATGTCTGCCTTAATTGCCCACCTCTGCCACGTTCTATGTTCATGTACGCATGTGTACATGCATATACTGAATGTGTGTGTCTCGTGAGAGTTTATGTGTATGTTTTTTGTGTATTTGCTAACTGTCCACTGCCTTGCTGGGCACTAATAAGCAACTAAACTGTGAGAGTTCTAAGATGGGCATTAAAGAAGATTCAGACACACCCCTCTGCATGCCTTGAATAATGATCTTTTCTATGTTCTTTTCCTCTCCCTTTGGCTGTTACTATGTGTGTGTGTGTGTCTGTGTGTAGCGGTCCACCTGTTAGGTCTGACCTGGCATCTGCGGCACGGCGAGAGCCAGCTGTATGAGAACGGTCTGAGCTCAGCGGACCATCAACAGGAGGACCGCAGCAAAACCAGACCTACCAGCTCCATCCACCTGCTGGACACACTCAACCCTGAAAACACACACGCCGGTGACAGAGGTGAGCTGACACACACACACACACACACACACACACACACACAGTATACACCATAATAACAGATCTTCTGCACTCAACTGTTGACAGGATTTGCCCGTCAGTAACAACAAAGCAAATGTTAAACAGTAATTTGTTATTTAGTAGATATTAAATGTATTGAATGAACACTGGCTTAAAGCATTTCACTCAGTTTTGCTTAAACTGTGCTTGGCTGCTTTTATTTTGCATTGCTGTGACATTTTAAAAGCAATAAGGTAAGTGTGCAGTTAAACCAGTGGGGTGTTTCATAAAGCAGTTAGACCAGGTTAATTTCAGGTAGTCAGGCTTATTTTCAGGAAATTATGTTCCATAAAGGAGGTTTAAATACCTTAGTAACCCTGGAAACTGATTTTACGCATCAAAATGTGTTAACAGGTGTTGGGGTGAACTACTGAACATGTGAAAAAAGTTGTTGCTCAAAGTCTGCCTCCAGTGATATCACTAGAGTGTTGGTTGGGGCTGAAGACTACAACTTTGAAAATGAAAAAACATGTATGGGGGTGGGAAGTTAGAAAGAAGTGAGCTTATCGGACCTCTGGAGCCCACTACTCATCTTTGCTTGAGGCTAGAGGCATCGTGCTACATTAGCCACTACTAGCACAACACACCCAAATCTCTGTTGCCAGTTGAATTGTATTGTGGGTAATGTAGGCCAGGTTTTGACAAGGAAGAAGAATGCATGGCATAAATAGGACAATATCGCTGGTTCTGCTGCATTAAGTTCGAAAAAAAACTCTCCATGGTGCAGCTAACAGTATTATAGTGCATTGCCAAATCAGTGGAGCACTATTATTATTTGTTAAACAGTATTTCCATTTTATGGAGACTATGTCACTTTTTGCTAATGCCACTTTTATTAAACACCCTTGGGCAAAGTCTGGACATGTACACACTGAGAAAGGTCAGCTCAAATACATACGTCACTTACTATTATAATTTCTATACCTTGCTTAGAATATTCATCTCATCGTACTCCTGTTTTTCTTTTTCTTTCCGCACACTTAGTGAAATAGAAATCCTGCAACACACTACAGGATTTAATGGAAGCACAATTATTCAAATTGTAGTTAGACTATACAGTCCTCTTGAAATGTTAATATGGACATTTAAACATTATGATTGGAACATGTTGAGACTGACTATATATCCATTGGCATGAATTCCAATCAGATTCGTTTGCATTATGACTCTGGCTCGCACACATAAAACACTCAGCACAATGAATGTTTCAGTACGATTGAGAGACATCAGTCCAGAGATCAGCCTTGAACTGATTACTCATTTATTAGAAAGGCAAGGTAATTGGTTAATCATGTTCCCTCTTAGCCATTCCGTGACTGGAATAGCCTTTCTCCACTCTTCCGTCTCTCAACCAGCCAAAGGAATTACTAACACCAATTTAACCCCATGACATGGGATATTAATTGTGAGTGTTCCAGGTCATGAAGTCAGGCAGGACACAGCCACCTTCACGCTTAGACTCTGATGGATATTACACTGGATGCTGTTTGAGCCCATGTTCAGCACTTATACAGAGAATGTGCGAGCCAAACTGCAACCCGCTGCAATTTAGGCAACCTGGGACATCCCTAAAGCAACTCTTCTTGATGAATCCTCACATTCTGAGGATTAACACTCTCATCAGTAGCTAAATCCTCTGCTAGAGTGCGCCGGGGTCATGGAATTCACTTCCGAGTGTTGCGTCACAACAATCTATTGTCTCAACTCCTATTGCTTTGTATGCATGATGAAAGTCGAGAAATCAAAATGGGCAAAGCTAAGCCGTTGATGCAGGGGGCTCAGATTAATAAAATTGGCACGGTGGAGGTGGTCCCCGGGCAGAGGAGGGCCAGAGAGATTAGAGATTAGACTGTAATCCAGTGTGGCAGATTATCACGCTCATCCTGCTGTACCCATCACCTCTCACACCAAGAGACCACACAATCCCCTAGATTACACAGCGAAGGATGGTGAGAGGAGGCTGCGGGGAATGGAAATGATAAAAACACGACACGGTAGGGAGGAAGAAGAGTGAGAGTGATGGGAGGAGAGAAGAATGATTGATGGATACCAATCCACTTGAATGATGTTTGCGATATCAACCACAAAACATTAAAGCAAAATTTTGCCACGTTTGATGTGGGAGTCCAGTCAGTGTTTATACTAGATGTAGTTAATGGAAGCAATAAATTATTCAGTGTGTTCTATATTAACTACGAAAACTGAGTTCTCTTGCTTATGGGGCTGTGCTGGCAGTTCTAGATTCTGATGCCCATGCCCACCCAGTGGGCTTCTATATAACAACAAAGCTAACGCTATCTGGACCTGTCCAGGGTGTACCCTGCCTTCCGCCCGATGTCAGCTGGGATTGGCTCCAGCCCCCCCGCGACCCTGTACATAGGATAAGCGGTTGACGATGGATGGATGGATGAATGGCTAACGCTATCTGAGCTAGCATTGCAGTGTAAAGTTCCATAAAAATCAACATGAAAAAACTGTTACCGACATCCAACCTACTACTCTCACTGTTTAGTTGGCTTCAAATGAGGCTTAAAGCTCACACTGTTTCTCTTGGCTGTCCACCTATATAACAACATTAGCCCCAGCCTGTGCTTAACTGCTCCCAAAGATCTTCTACACATAAGACACATTTTAACCAAACAAACAAACATATTATCAGTGACCAGAAATGTAGGAGTTGTTACAAACTTTTAACGCTGCACTGATACTCCTCTTTGGCAAACACTTTACTCCATGTGTAGCTTCTGATAGTAACCTCTGGCAGTAAACACATTTCCATTCCAATTAGTAAATGATCATGTGGATACAGCATGTCATCCATTCAACATAATTCACAGGTTTTAAACAGTTGGTTTAGCCAAGAGAATCCTAGTTAAATTATTTACATAAATGTAAAGTATTTGCCATTTTCATGAATTTTGTCTACAAAACGGCAAAATGCTGTTTTTTTTTATTTTGGAATAAATTATTTTATTCTTGATGCACTTCTATAACCACAAGTAACAACAAAACTGTGGGAGCATAAAGATAGCTGAGGAGACTGATTGGAGGATAGTTACCAGTTTCTGCTTGCTTTGATATAAACTGATGACACAGTAGGGAGAGATGAAACGAGCTCGGCGGAATGATTGGAAGGTAGAAATCTTCTTGGATTCTTGTTCATGTATTTTTAGTGTTGTTTTAATGTCAACTTCAATGCCATAAAGAGAGGCTCTCTGTTTGATTTGTTGGCTCTTCCCCGAAATCAGGATCCGGAGCAGCAGAATTCTAATATACCTTACGAAGCAGCTTGCAGCACAGTGCTAGATACTAATTGACATGTTATGTCATTTGCGTATGGCTAGTGTCTTGTCAAGCCGTGAGTGCTGTGTTTTATGTTCTGTGTGCTATCTCTCCTGCAGTTTCCAGAGATCACCAGGAGCCTTGCTTAGTCCTCCACACATAAAAGCCTCTCTAATTAGTACTACATTAAGTGCCACTCACCCTGTGATAATCAACCTCAGGCTGATGTACTTTCACGCACACACTCCATCACAGTCCATCTTTCTTTTCTCTTTTCTCTATTTCTATAGCTGACATGCATGCATACAAGCATGTGGACATGCCTACACACACACACACACACACACGCGCGCGCGCACATATAGAAGGCTCTGGTGCTGAAGAAAGCAGAATTGCCCAGAGAAGAAATTTTCTCGCAGTGTATTCCCTAATTTAATGAAGTACATTGAAGTTTGAGAATAATATTTCACTCAACGTGGAACGTCGGATATATTAATGATATGAAATGATACAAACTGACATACACAAGAGCAGCATAATGCCTCATTATAATGCGAAGATGATGAAATGTGGAGCTCATGGAATGCCATCTGAGCCCATGCAATGATTTTATAAACCACCGTATGAAAGGAGAGTTAATGCTGAATTGTTTTCACTCTATCTGATGGTGTGGTTGGTAATGGTGTGTAGATGGATGGAATGTGACACAGACAGAGAGGAGGGCTCTTAAAGAGCACATCAATATTCTAGACTGCGTGCAGAGAGTGCGGGGGCTGAGCATTGTGTATGTGTGCAGAAGAGTAAGAAAGTGTGTGCATATTGCATGCATGCATGTGTGGAAAAGGAGTCTGTGGGAGGGATGAGTGTGTGCATGTGTGTGCGTGCATGCGTGTGCATGTGTGCAAATGCTGATGGACTGGTCCCTGTTACACTGGTCTCATTGATTTTCTCACGCTGGGTTACAGTCTTGGGATGTAACACACACACCCACAAACACACAGACACACACGCAGTATAGATCATTTAGCGAAGCCCCTGCTTGAGTGCCTCAAGTTGAGAAAGCCTAACAGCAGGAACATTTCTGTCTTTTACTCAGCCTGCATTCAAAACATCTCATCAAAATATAGCTTAAACATAATTTCAAGCTACAGTCAGTATTTACAGTGTAGATGACACATTTTATAAAGAGCAGAGGGCTTTGTATACTCACTCTTGACATTTGAGAGTAGTAGATTGATGTCTGATGTTCTGACATCAAAGGCAAAAAAAAAATAATCAAAGTCAATTTTAATCTTCTTGGTAAACAGATTAGAACTTGCTTTTTGATTAAAAAAATACTTTCACCACAGTGTGGCCAGGGGTTAAATAGGTTTTCGGGTGCTTGTACTTGAGTATTTCCATTGTATGGTACTTCATACCGCTACACTACAATTCGTAAAATACGTAGATATATGTACTATATTATTATACATTTTTACATAAAAAACACTTCAGCACAGATAATACCTCAAATTGTTATAGATTGACAGCATATATATTTTAAATTTGTTATCTCAGTTCCTTTTTTCTAACTCTTTCCTTGTTGAGACTTGTGAAGGCTATATTGGCAACTATAAATTTGACAGCATTTTGGGTGCAAATTCAGAAGGCTTATCTCACTTCATAGCATGTAGACCCCTTCGATAGAAAGAGCAAGCTTAAATCCATCACAAATGCAAAATCTCAGAAGGTGATGAGATGGATGGCACATTTTTCTACATTTCAAAAAGGCTCAAGTGTTATTATGTGGTAGCCTAGCAACTTAGCTTATCCTGTGTGAATGTGCCACATGAAACGCAGATGTGGGGGGGGGGGGCATTTCTAAATCACATGAGGTCCCCTGAAATACTATTCCCGTGCGAACAGGGCTTAAGAAGGAAAATTTTCTCACTGTGGTCAAACTGCTCTAAGGTCAACACCACACTAAGCATCACATTACTTGTAATGAGCGGTTGGTAGTAGACCCAGATTTCTTATAAGGGGTCATATGCCAACCACTGCTGGGAGCTACTGCTTTACAACATTAAACATTCATGACTAAGCAACAATCGAAAGTGAACAAAAGCATCTTTAGGTATTATTTATCAAGCGTTTAGCATTTAAAAACTCAGTTAATTTGCTTCATCAGGACTGACCAAAACCCCCACAACTGTCATCACATTCTGATTTCAATGCTGCAAAATCTTATTGGTTACCTTTTTCCAACTGAGCTCCACCATGTAAGAACAGTAAGAAAAAGCTTAGAGCTGATTGAGAAAAATACGTGTTCAGTAGACAAGTCGAGAACAGACGTTATCAGCTGCTAAGAGACAAAAAAAAAAAATTGACATCTTGTGAGCTCTGGTTCCTTCCAGGCCTCTGCCCAGACTAGATTAGTACAAGCTTAGTAGAGGGCAATAAAAAAAAACCACAAGTGCTTTATCCATCTGTCATTTATACAACACATATTACATGTGTAACAGTGTAAGTGCACTCAGAGTGTCATGGAGTGAATGAGTTTGTGAACAGGCAGACTTGTCTGTCGCAGACATAGCCTGAGGCCTCGTCCTCACCTAGGCAGAAGGTGAGGACGAGAGAGTAATGGAGGGCCCTAAGGCCAAGAGCATTATCTTCTCCTGACTCTGACTGACACTCATTAGGCTGCACAGTGGAGAGAGGAGGCTGAAAGCTTATTAAGCCAACTGCTCAAAAGGCCCTTAATTGAATCCAAGTAATTATAGAGACCTTGCCCATTGTGATATTTTTATTCATCCTGCGGCAAACTCAATCTCTCTTGCATTTGGAACACTATTACTGTTGTCTCCACCAATGTGCATGAGATCCACACACAGGCCTACGCTTCAATATCGACTAACACTCGCGCGCATACACTCACACAGTTCCGGTCCCCCCAGACATGTCCTGTCACCAAGACCCCGACTGCACTTTCAGTCAGTTCTCTGCTTCATTAGAATCTGAGGGATAATAACATTAATTGCAAAGACAGTTTAGTTCCTTTGAAAATAGATTACAGGTGTAATTGTTTTACCTGAATAACCCGTAGGCAAGAGAAATTAATTAGACCTTGTGTCCCAAGTCCTAATGTAGCTCATCGCTTTCGTTGGCCTGGCACACACACACACACACACACACACTACACACACACAACACTCAGAGACGCACAACAGACAGACAGACAGATGGGCAGACCTGCTCACACTGAGTTTTAGAAACACCCTTTATGAGAAGCAGAAAGGGTGACAATGCTGGACATGTTAGCTAGTCATTAGAAATAGGAGTTAAACAGAGTTAAAATCTAAACCATCCTAATCCTGTTGCACTGTGACATTGGAGAATAATTTAGGAGAAAATATTGCAATGGGTACATGTGTTAGCGTATTGTGGGTGAGTAGTGTCAAACGGGGCATTAACTGTGTTATGTGCACACAATGCCGCACCAGTATAATTGGCTGCGGCAGCATCATTATGATACTGTACAGTGTGTTGGTTCTTAGCAGACCTGCCCACTAACCCTTTATCATTTCCATCAAGGGCACATTGTGCTTGATGGCAGACATGAAGACGCTAGGCAACACTTTCATCGCCCCTTTAAACAAGCTCATTTTGAAATAAACCTTAATACATTTTTTTGCTTACAACTAGCTTCTGTTGCCAACTAATGATGAAAAGCACCAGAGGAGATTCATGCAATGCCGTTTATTTTTATTCTAAGTAACTGATAGCAAGTGTGAATTTCAAGCTGCTTTTTGCTTATTAAAGCCACAAGATAGCAAGGTGTGAATCTTACCTCCCTGCTCACATTTTGGCTTGTTTAAGCTTGTATTCCTTTTGCCTGCCAAGTATGAATAAACAGACATTTGCTGTTTTGAAAGATATTTTCAAAGAATGGTCTCAGGTTTTGTGCTGAGATACACAGGGCTACGGTGCTGGTGGAACACATTGATTGACAGCAGTAATCTGAGCAGCTGGGAAGGCCTGGAGGACCCCTAGTCACCATGTGATCCGTCTGGTTTCTGCAGGACTCCCAAAATGCCTCGATCCTCCCCCCTTTTTCCTGGAGCTGCTGTATTATTCTCTACTGCTGAGAGAGAAGAAGAGAGAGATGCAAGGAGGGTTTTTCTTCTTTCTTGCATCAGCAGCTGTAACTTGACACGACACCTCCCCTTTGGACACGGTCCTCTCGTCTCTTCTCTTCCCCCTCCTCTTTTTCATCCTTCCTTTTACACCCACCCCTTCTCCCACACCCAAACACCCATCCTCGTGGCTGACCTGAATGCGGCTTTCTGTCCCCCTGTTGCATCAGACTCGGAGAGGGGCTATACAGTAATCAGCATCAGAAGGAACTGCCTGCTCATCTGCCCGCCAGCCTGCCAGTCAGCCTACTCGTCGACCCGCCTGCGTGCCTGCCTGCCTGCCAGTGTTCTGCCAACTGCCATGCCCCGTTCATGTCCTATTCATCTTTTGTTGAATAAAAGGCTGCTTTCCTCAGGACATCCATCCCTCTGCTGGCCTTTATTTTTGGTGTGCCAAGCACAGGAGTGAGAATTAGCATTAAGAGGAATAGACTGCTGAGCTAGACTCAGCAGGAATGCATGAAGGCATACCTTAGTTCTGCCAAGCTGCTTTTTTTCTGTTTGGTAGAGATTTTAGTACAGGAACAATTTATGCTTCATACAGGACACCTGTCTCTCTTTTCTCTTTCATTAGTAACCTTTTTGAACTCTCCTTTTTGTTCTCATCTCCCTCTCATGTTTCTTTGTCTTGTTTCCTTTTCCTCTATCCAGCTCTCTTGTCACAGCTCAGTCTAGTTCAATCAATTAACCAATTAATCAATTAACCTTTTTTTCAGTCCCTTAGTCCAAAGAAGAAAAAGATAAAGGAGATGGAAGATAAAAAGAGAAATTTAATGCTTTGTAATTTCTTAGCATGATATGTGACATTTTGTGATAATAGGCCCGGAAAGTAAGAATATGCGTTAAAAAGAAACACAAACAGAAAAGAAAGTATACTGCCATGCTAGCAGCTCTGTGGGGCTGTACTTTGGCAGTGTAGAGCTTTTAAGCTAGCAGATGGTTACATCAGCATGCTAACATGCTCACAATGATGATGTTAACATGCGGAGGTTTTAGCAGGTTTAATTACCAATTCATTTACCATGTTAACCATCTTTGTTTAGCTTTTTAGCATGAACACATTTCAATATATGTGATGAAATACAGGCTTGAATGTGGTTTGTATAATTGATGAGGAGATGAGGAAAGCAATAGAGTCTTATGTAACAACACCAAGTAAATAGCAGAACGGGCTTTTCGTGGCTGTTATAGGTAAATGCAGCCATGCATGCTTACAGAGACAATGCTAACATGTTGCTGTTCAGCAGGCGTAATGTTTACCATATTAGGTTAGTATGTTAGCATGCTAATATTTTCTAATTTGCACTAAACACAAATTATAGCTGGGGCTGCTGGGACTGTCATAACTTGTAAGTATTTAACAAAATTTGTTTTTGACCCGATGATTGTGCTGAAAAGGTCCCCAAAGTTATTACAATATATCAGAACCACAAAAGTCAACCTCATGGTACAGTACTGCTAGATGAAAAGTCAGGAAGATCACCAAAGTAATTAAGATTCATCCTCTGGGCATCATTTTTGTACAAAATTCCATTGCAATCCATCAAATAGTTGTTGAGACATTTCTGTCTAAACCAAGGTGGTGGACCAGTGCCATCCCTCGAGCCACGCCGCTAGCATGGCTAAAAAGGAACAGCGTCAGTAGAAACAGGAGCGACTCGCGGGCCTGCACTCTCTCCCTCCCTATCTGTGTGACAGTACATGTGATATATGCCGGCTGGCCTGTGGGTGGGCATGGTGTCGCCATAATGGAGTGGTAAAGCTGCAGGCATTATAGATTGAGAGCGAGCGGCCTCGTCCATGAATCTGCCCCTAACTGTTCTTCTGCCTTTGTGGCCGTAACGATCGGCTGGCTCCCCTCTGTCACCGTATTTCCTCCATCTTAGTTTAGAAGCAGAGATATATCTCTCCATAAAGGCAGACACAAAGAGGGCTGGAGAGGCTCGCCTGCTCCCCTACACAAAAGACTCAGGCCTGGTGGTTGATAAAGGCTTATGGAGAGGAGAGGAGCTGATGGCCAGGGGACTGTTGGAAAGACCTATTCTCTTCACACACAAAACCATGCTCTCACTCAAGACACTATCTTTGTGCCGCGACGCTGTTTGTGAATGCGTGCGTGCATGTGTGCGTGCCCCTGCCCTCCTCACTTTCTCTCATCCACCTTTCTGTCTCTCTCTTTTCACACACATGCTAACACATACACACTCTTTCTTTCTTGTTAGAAGATGCTAATATAGCACATGACAAAGCCCCAGTAGACAGCTCTCATACAAAACACTTCTTTTCTAAAGCAGTTCTTCTTTATGCGGAGCCTATCCAACGCCTTGCCAAGTCAGGGTCTCTTGAAAAGCAGGATTTTCACCAGCGCTCAGTCATTCCTGATGTCTATTCAGTCTCACTTCATTAGGACGTCTGCTGATCACACTGATGTTTGAAGACATCAGGTTGGTTATTAATTGCTCCCTCTGATACTGAATAGAACTCCGCGTCTACCTTGACAAATCTGCAGTATGTGACTTAACAATATCACCTGTCTGTGTCTTTTACCTGCAGAGAAGTGGGTGCGAGGCCGGGCCATCGACCGTGGCGAGGTTGACACTGGAACCCAGCAGAGCCAGGCAATCCCTCCCGGACTTTTTTGGAGGTTTCATATGACTGTGCACCATCCGACCTACATCAAGTTCAACCTGTCTCTCTCACACAACGCACTGCTGGGGGTCTACGGACGCAGGAACATTCCGCCTACACACACTCAGGTAAGGGCTACAGCATGCTGTTCACCCAGATGGGCTTGTTTGCCGAAGTACCACAGAACACATACACACTAATTTCTCTCAATGTTGGCCATTCATCCACTCCAAAATGGTGTTTTTGAGCGAGCTGACTTCACAAAAATGTGATAAAAATTCTGGCCTCGTGAAGCGCCTCTTCGAAGACAATTATGTATAAAGCATTATGTTTGTGCCTCGATCTTATTTGCACATATAGATATTTATATAGAGATATTTTAAACAATTACGTTCCGTAGAGAAAATATTATCTTGAAAGGAATTACTTAATTTGAGCAAAAATCTATTCTGTGTTTAATAAATGTATTTGTGTGTTTTTATGTTATCCGCACACAGCATCTCTCAAGAGCGATCTCAACTTTCCTTGCATGCTCACTGAACTTGACTGTGTGTTACGGGGTGCCACAATTTGAAAATCTGAAAATTGGCGAAGGGAGTAGTTTCTGATTGCTTGTAGAATTATCTCTAACTATAGAGGTAGAAATTGCAAATCACTGTTCTGATTCAAATTCAAATACAATTTCTTCAGTTTGGTTACGTTGTACAGTAAGTGAACGCATCACTGTTCTTACGCCATGATGTTCAGTGATTCTTACGGTCTTCAGTTAAGTTGCAAGATCAGTTTGTTGCTGGTTCAAGCTGTAACATTAAGTTAAGTACATAACCAAGCATACACAAGCATTGTTTATATACAGTACATCACAAAAGTGAGTATGCCCCTCACATTTTAGTAAATATTTGATCATGTCTTTTCATGTGACAAAACAACCCTGAAGAAATGACACTTTGCTACAATGTAAAGTAGTGAGTGTACAGCTTGTATAACCGTGTACATTGCTGTCCCCTCAAAATAACACATCACACAGCCACTATGGCTAATTGGGCCCAATTTGGACATTTTCACTTAAGGGTGTACTCACTTTTGTTGCCAGCGGTTTAGACATTAATGGCTGTGCGATGTGTTATTTTGAGGGGACAGAAAATCTACACTGTTATACAAGCTGTACACTCACTACTTTACATTGAAGCAAAGTGTCATTTCTTCAGTGTTGTCACATGAAAAGATATAATCAAATATTTACAAAACTGTGAGGAGTGTACTCACTTTTGTGAGATACTGTAGGTAATGTCACTGCATCCCCCTACTTGCTGCAGTGTTATCACATTATGATTGTTTCTCTAGTTCTTTCTGTAAGATTTTAACTGTATTTGTCAGGGCTGAGCTGACAGCGGTGCTGTCAGAGTAAAAGTTACTGATTTGGCAGTGACAATGGTGTAGGAAGGTCATTTAGGAGTTTTGATGGTGACGATTTGTTCTTACATGTGCTGGACGCCTCTAGTTACTTGCCTGGAAGATTGGAAGCACTGGGATAAAAGAGCCCACCACAGCCATACATGTCTTGCATACCTTGCTATCATGGTAGCTACGTAGCTGACATCTGCCAGAAGTGAGGCGCAAATTGAACTCCACATACTTGCGCCTGTAGACAGGTCAGGGGTTGTGTACAGTAAGAAGCATAGAAAACAACTTCCTGTCACCTCTAACCTCGTCAGCGATCACTCATTTTAAATATTAGTAAAGCCAATCTCACAACGCAGGTGTCAATAAACTATATTTAAGCTTGCTTTGTCAGACAAGTTTGTGAGCATACAATAACAATTTAGTTAACTCCTCAGTGTAGCAGAGCAGGCATTGCTGTCTGCCTATTTAACAGGAAGCATTTATGACCCATCAACAAATCACTATTTTATACTTGTTCTGACAAGAGAAACAGAAAATACGTACATGAGAACAATTAAATTGTGAATTTGGCTGTATTCAAATACAGTGTTAGGAGATGATGGAAAACAGCTTTTACTCTGCAGAGTAATTGGGCTGTGTCTGTCATACTCCATACCAGATGTTGAATGTGATGTAAAATGCTGTTGTTTGCCAACTAAAAGAAGAGGAAGAAGAACAGACTTTGCCATTTTCCTCGTGTGGACAGAGATCTTCACAACACTTGTGAAGATGTGTGTTTGCATGATGTTTTCACAAGGAACAGCAATTTCTGATTTAGTGTGTGGATAACAGTACACACACACATACATTGTACACATTGTAGAACAGCATTGTGCCATGCAGGAAGCCCATATACAGACAAAAATACAACACACACTGAGTCATCTGCTTTTTAACATCAGTGCGCCCCTGCTCTCGCCTGCATGAAGAGGTCTAATTAGCTGTTTTTGACACTAGTGTGACACACAGCCCTCAGGGGGAATAAGACTCAGCGAGTGCTTGGTAGTTCAAGGAGGTTTTAAGATGGAGAGGAAGGGAGGGAGAAACGAGGGTAGTGGGGAAAGCTAAAGAGGGTGAGAAAGAAGCAGAGACAGGTTTAGACAAATTAAATAATAGTCTGTTCCATTTGAAAACCTGCATGGTAAAGACTGCCCATGCTATTATCAGCATGTCAAGATGTTGAACCAGCTGCTGTGGAACATGCCTTGTAGAGGACTGAGCTGCCATGGATGACGATTTTCCCTCCCTTCTTTGGATCCCTGCTTTGCAATTCACATCTGATATCCACAGCTAATGCAGTTCCCCAGCTTCTTGTATGCAGGCAGTTTTCCAATAGCATTCAATTGGCAGTTTCATAAAGCTCGCTCAACAGCAGCCACACATCGCTGCACAAGGTTTGGCTTGCGAGTTTTCGTTGCATTTATGCAGGTTTTGTGAATTCCCGTTTTTCTCATTCCAATTGGATGATATTGTTGTTGTCTGATTGTGTTACCTTATTGTGTACAGTTCGACTTTGTGAAACTGTTGGACGGGAAGGCGCTGCCCAGGTCCTTGACTGATCCCGTCTCAACAGCCAAAGCTCCCAAAGGCCTGCTGCTGAGCGGCCTCCAAGAAACAGGCTTCATTGAGTACATGGACCCCGGCACGTGGCACCTGGCTCTCTACAACGATGGACGCAACCTGGAGCAAGTGTTACTCCACAGCACTCCCATAGGTGAGGACAATTGTCACATACTCACTGAAACCTGTGACTTTGATTCTTGGTCTGCTAAAGACATTTTAGTGATGGCATGAATATTTGTTCTCCTTTTATAGTTATAAAATGGTATTATGTTTGCGTTTCACTGTTTGCATCTCGGGGTTTCTTCACTTTTCACTCTCTTGTCCTTTCTCTCCTTCAATCTGTTGATACGCAAAAAAAACATACGGATATGTCCAAGAGTAGTTTGAAAGTCATTGACACTTGAAGGCAACTTTTCCCTATTACAAGAGTGAGCTTGGCATGGCCGGAGACTGCCGTTAGAAAGGGGAGGACGGCTCCTGTAGTAATGACAGGGCTTACTAACTGCAGCTCATTGCTATGACACACACGGATGGCAGTGTAAATTGAAGGATGTGAATAATGCAAGAGTACGTGGCTGAATATAGACAAGTGGATAATTACCAGGGCAGTTTCTTCACTCCCACTTTGTCCTGCAGTCCTTAAGAGAATACAGTGTTGAACTAACAAAAAGAGAAAAAGTGTTGGGGAATGTAGTACCACAGTATCATCATGGGGGGACTAGGTAATTTATATGTAGCAGACAGGTAAAATGGCAAGGTGAAAGCATTATGAGAAGCAAAACATAAAATAGACTCTATTTTGGGGATCTTTGTCCCGCTGATCTTTAACTGTCCTTGCATAATTTCGTTTTTTATTCAGCAAATGAACAGGAACACTGCAGCGAGCTTTCTCGATGCTTATATGTATCACCAACCTCTTAAAAGCCCAAGTTGTAAGCCAATCATTAAACAAGTTCCATGGTCCCAAAACATAGTACTGAAGACATCTTTCACCATCATATTGACAGAGTCCTTTATACAATGACTGACAGCATGCGACAGCTAAACACAGATTTTATTTCAGAGCTGTCAAACATTTGCTGACATGTGTGCTGTCTGTAAAGTCTGGAATATACCAGACCTATTTTGAGTCACATATTTTGAGAAAACAGGAAGCGGCAGTGTTTACAAAGAGTTAACTTTCCTTTTTTCTCTTCGATAATCAAAACAAATATAGACACAGCAGATGGGCTGAGGATAGCAGCCTTTAGTCCACTTAGGTTTTTCAAATAATTAATCAAGGGATTTGGCTTGGAAGAGGAAAATAATATTAATGGATTGATGTCAAAGTTCATTTCACTGCCCATTTACACCTCTAACTAGGGTTACAAACCGGCTCTGCATTGTTTTGGCGGCAGAAAATCAAAGCCATTGAGCTACAGTACAATAAATTCTAATAAGAGACACAGTGTGCTGTAGCCCAGAGTGGAGCTTTATTGGGAGATGAGGGAGAAATGAGATGATCTCTGTCGGGAAATAGAGCTTTTCTGCAGCAAATAGTAACTGGATACCACAAAGAAACGGAGAGCATAAATAAGAGAACAGCAAAAGGACGTCGTAAAAATAAATAAATAAAATAAAATAAAATCAATATAGTGTATGAGTATGGCAAGAAGGAAAATATGAGAATATAAAAACAATACATGAAGTGATGTGTAAAAATATGCTTGTTCTCACACTAACAAGGGATTTTACTGTATGTTATGTACAACATGTTTTGGCGTTTAAACGCGCTTGCAAGAGTAATGAGGAATGTGATTACTTGTGACAGAAAACGCAGTCATAGATAATCATTATAATCATCATCTTGATAAAGGTAAAAAAAAGAAAAAAGAAGAAAGTTGTGTCAGAACAATCAAAGACACATGTGTTTGGTCAGCTGATAACTGACCTGTATAAGTCAGAAGACATTATGATGTTCTGTCATCCATTCAGACCATGTCACACACACACACACACACACACACACACACGTACAAAGCATTCAGTTGCATCTTAACTCAGTGCTGCTGCTGAGCAGGACAGAAAATTGTCGACACAAGTGCTGATATATATGCTCTAATGTGTGCTGATATGTGTGTACACTATACTCATTTCTCAGTGATTCTGACTGTAATGTACAAATGGGTGACATGCAAAAGGTTGGAGAAAAAAAAGAATAAAAAGGTGAGAGAACATCTGCTGATTTTAATATAGACATCATTGTGTGGATTCAAATTGAAATTTCATACATATTTTCTCCATTTTGTACAGAAAAGAACACATCAGCAGATGCAGATGATTTTCTCCTCTACTGTTATTGACATTTACATGTCACTCACAAAAGCTCCGGCTTAATGAATTCTGCCATTTTGCCACCTCCACTCCAGCCCCATCTTCTTTAATTCTACTCAGCCTGTACCCAGGCAGAGAGTGGTGCTTCCTGCAGGGCTATTAATTATGCATAATTGCTATACTTCAGCTGTCGTCACACGTCCTCTTCAAAAGTATATCTTTTACACAATGGGCAACAAAATATGAGAAAAAAGTTTCATGTAGGTACCTGTAACTTTTAACAAAATAGATGATAAACAAAAAAAGTAGTAAGCTAGCGGCTGGATACTTCTAGTTAGCTGAGCAGCCATTTAATTTTTTCATAAATTCATAAAGCCCAAGGGTCATAAAGCATGGCTGAAACTTTACGGGCTCATAAAGTACAATTGGAATGCTTATTTGACCAATCAGATCACTTGGCTGGAAGCACCCATTTTATAATAGCATTTAACTGCAATAACTTATGGCATGAGTGATCTCTAACTGGAAAGGATTTAGTCAGTGGGAAAAAATGAGTGGGTGTCTCATGGATGCCCACACTTGCGCGCATACACACACACACACACATGCACACTATATACTGTAACAAATAAAGACATGGCACACCATACATTACCTGTTAATTGTCTGGAGATTTTTATAGTTGGGACATTGACCTGAAAGGTACGGAGCTTATATCACTGTCCCACCTTGCCCTTTACGGCCCTGTGAGTGTTATGACGAATGGCTCTACTCCTCTGGATTAAAAGGAACTGTATGACCTTGCAGAGGAGTTTTTGTTCATTGCATGTGTCAGGTGCCGGATACAATATTGGAATTTGTGTATGTGAGACTTTTTTTCAAGATAGAGAAAGAGACGCATATGGGGAAAGGTTTGTGAGTCTTCCTGACTGTGTAGGAGAAAAGATGATTGCCACTCCTTCTTTCCATCAGCGTGACGATGACAGGTGATGGAGGTGAAAATGACTTTGGTTTCTGTAGTGATGCGCTGCTATGGAGGATAACGCTGTGCTGCTGGCTACTGGCAGGGCCTGTCTCATTAGCATGTGTCACACGCGCCTCAAGGCGGGTGTCACATAATAACTTTCTGTGCGTGTGTGTGTGTGTGTGTGTGTGTGTGTGTGTGTGTGTGTGTGAGTGAGCATGTGTGAGCGAGCCATGCCACTGAAGGATTTGTCATCCATGCTCCCTGAACAGAGCGAGCCAGGGGACTGCAGTGGGTTGACTCTGAAGTCGATCTCTGTTTAGAGGAGCCGAGTAGGACGGCACAGGGTCAAATAAAGGATGACATCCATGACACCCTTTTTAATTACTCTATCTTGCTTAGATAGAGCTCGCCTGGCAAAAGACAACTAGCAGCACAGTTCAAATCACCAATTCTGCCAGCCTCTGGGTGCTTCTTCACCAGAATCATCCATCTCAAGCAGAGCTGACAGAGCTCAGTAGGCTTATATAATGCTCAAAAAGCATAGACATGCTCTACCCGATGCTGTCTGTACCCGGAGAATGAGATCTGACATGATGGACATATCAATGGGAGAAAAGGATAACACTAAAAGTAAGGCAACTAATTGTAGTCCATGGGAGGACTATGATGAAATGCATATAGCGTACAGAGGATATGATGAAACGCATATTTTCAGATGAGACAAAGCACTAGTAGGAACAAGCATCACATTGATCTTCTTCGCGCTGAGAGTGTAGCTACTGTAGCGACACAGTATTAGCTATTCTCCACTAACTTGTGCACTCACAATTGTCAGATTTTATGTTGTTCAATCTCGTTCCAAACTGCGCCCTTGTAAACAGTTTGTTGATTAAGCCTTGATGTTTGTAAATTTGCATGCAGTGTGTTTCCAACCTGTAATGCAGTATAATGTGCTTAGTGCTACTGGATGTAAGTGAGTGCTTGGCCATTCCCCAGAGAGTGATAGCAGCTGGATCAGACTAATCTAATATAGCCCCTGAGTCTGGGGAGCCATCCATTGCTTATCAGATCTCTCATTCAATAACAGAGAGCTATGCCTGCTTATGGAGTTACATGTGGAATATTTAAGTATTTATGAATAAGTTTTGTTTTATTTTTTTCTCTGCCTTTTATGTCTGATGTCTGATGAATGTGTGTGTGTGTGAATGTTTGTGTGGTTGTGCAGACTCAATGGATGGTTGCTCCACAGACTGTAATGGAAACGGAGAGTGTGTGGCTGGACACTGCCACTGCTTCGCTGGATTCTTGGGTCCTGACTGTGCCAAAGGTAAGCGATATCTGATAAAAGATAAGGCTGCCATTGGTTTAGATTTTTCCTATTGGCAACAAACCGCATGGAAACACCAAACCAACAGTTTGTATGTATGTGTCCCAGTACTTTCTAATCTCTGTGGCAGGCCCATTTGCATGAGTCATGCATACTCGCCGCTCTGCTTCTTTGAGTTTCAACAGAAATAGACCTCACATTTACCAACTATTTCCCATCTCTTCCATTCTGCTTTTTTTTCCAATCAATGTTAATTTACTTTATAAAACTCTTCCTACACATCTGTTTTACATTAAAAGCTTTTTAGAAAATCAAAGGACACCCCCCAGCAGATAAGTGAGTTTGACCTGAAAAATACATTATGCTGAATTTATCATGTAAGCTAATAGAGTACAGGTGATGTTTTTCAATGTTTTTTACCCATCCTTTATTTAGCCCCTGGCTGTTTTTAAAACAAGGCTATTATTTCAATACCAATTTTTATCAGAGAATTTACAGTATGTGGGATTATGTATGTCATCCAGTGCAACAGTGTGGCTCACTGATGTGTTTTACTTAGGTTTGGACAACAATGGAGTACTATGGCACAGAGCAATATTCTATATCAGGCTTTGGCTACACAGGCAATACTTGTCAATTTATTGTCAGTTTTGGTCTTTTCGTGGGATTTGTTGCCAATAGGAAAAATATAGAACATCACCATTCCTTTAACTGCAACTTCACAGCTACACCTGTCTCTTTTACTCTTCTATTTCTCTTTCATTTCATGTCTCTGTTTCTGACCCTCTCTTTCTCTCTCCCCCTGTCCTTCTTTGTAAAATCATTGTAGTTGTGTCTGTCTCATTGTGTAGAAACAGCTGATATGATATCACACCCTGTGATTTATTTACGCTCATCATTTATTCATTCCTTTCATCTTCGCTCATTTGCTCGCGTTATAATATTCTCAGTTTGAAAAGTTAGACAGCAAGTTTTGGCAAGAGTTGTAAAAAGTGAAGTGTGAATCTATTACCGTGGGGTACAGAGTGTTAAGATTTAACAAAAGGATCAAACAAACACATAATAGTGATGGGAATTACGGCTCATTGAAGGGAGCCGGATCTTATGTCTCCGTTCCTTTTCCGAGTTCTTTTTTCTTTTCTCTCTCTCTCTTTTTTTAGGGGGCGTGGGTTACTACGTTTATCTGATTCAAACTTAGACATCCCACAAATATAATTTCAATTCGCATGTGTGAATCAGGTTTAGCAGCAATAAATAATTCATATAGCCAGACCTAATGTTGATGATCTGCATTGTAAACATTACACAAGGTGATGCAAAATCCCTCTGCTTTGTCAGTGTATTTATTACTTTGAATTTACCCTCTGTGTGAAATGTGTTATGTAAATAAAGTTGTATTGCCTTGAATGTAATTCAAGTAACACTTAATATAAGAAAACATTTAAACTCCTCCCAGCTGATGCCACATACTGATGGACCCACTAACATGACTATTCAAGTAAATATATTTATAAAGCACATTTAAAAAACACCAGTGTAGAACAAAGTGCTGTACAAATTTAGCAATATAAAAAAAACAGATCAATCATAAAAAACACACTGCAATTAATAGAAACATGAAACAAACATTTAAGCAGTAGTGTCCCTAAATTGACTCGAACGAGACTAAAGACGAGACTAAAAAGCATCAGTGGTGGGGGATGACCTGATAATAAGGGCAAGTTTCTATGTTTATAATGTTGTGAGACAGTTTGTGACTAGAGTGGTAACGTTACTGGTACAGTGTTCACAACGATAAAAAGAACGGTGAAAAGAATTGGGTCGATCACGAATGTAACACATACCGCTTGCCCCCATGCATGAACGCACAGGGCCTTCATTGCAAATTCTCCCTGAAAAAGAAAACTCGCTGGCTCTAGATTCGTCTTCCTAATCCATTTGAAGTCTTGAGCTGCCATACCTCCTCCAGCGTCAAAGTGGGGCGGGGCGGGGGGGTAACTGTCAGTGCGTCATCAGACACTCGCTGACTTTATTCTACCTGGCTGTCATTACATTAGCCACACAGCTCTCCATCTCTGCATGGTGATAGCTCTGCTTTCCACCCTCGTTCTATAAACCCCTAATGCTCTCTTTCCTAATCTTCCGTTTTCACGATTGTTTTCACGGCCTGTTCAGAGCGAGTGAGGTGACGTTAGGGGGATTTTCTACAATTCCTGGGTTGCCGTGGTAGCCAGGCTCAGGTGGTGCTTGAGTAAATTGAAACAGCGTGAGGGATAAGCTGGAGTGTGTGTGTGTGTGTGTGTGTGTGTGTGTGTGTGTGTGTGTGTACTTGCGTATGAGCGTGTGTTTGTGAGAGAAAAGAGAGGGAGACAGAGGCTGCATGAGGATTTGCTGAATCCGCGCACTAGCTGAGATAAGAGAGTGCAGCCCCACTCACAGTAGGTTACTGCGGTCTCCCAGCTAATATACTGCAGCACTGTGTGTGTGTGTGCGTGTGTTTGCATGTGTGTTCTACTGAGTAAGTGGGTGTAATCTGTGTTTGTCCTGTTGCAGATTCATGCCCCGTTTTGTGCAGCGGCAATGGCGTGTATGAAAAAGGAAGGTGTGTGTGCCTGGCAGGATGGAAGGGGGCAGAGTGTAACGTGGAGGAAGGTCAGTGTATCGACCCCACTTGCTCCAACCATGGCTCCTGCATCCAGGGAATCTGTATATGTAGCCCGGCCTACAAGGGGGTGAACTGTGAGCAAGGTAGGACGTTTTACACTCTCAGACGTAGATGCACACACCTCATAATGTCACGAAAGCAGCTCCCCTTACACGCATTTAAATTAATAACTTAGCTATTTTTGATTAAGGTAAGCAATCGATTTAATGCTGCACCAATCAATATTTTTATATTGACAATGGATCAAATGACTATGACTAATTTTGCAGGGGTCCCTCGTAGTGACAAACCCACAGAGAATTATCACCCTACTCTGCAGAACCCATAAGCTCTACGGAGCATTTTAATCAAGTCAAGTGAAATCAGTCAAGTCAGTTTTAATTTATATAGCCCAAAAATTTGCCCTAAACGGCTTTACGATCTGTACAGCATACGGCAGCCTCTGTCCTTAGACCATCAATATGGATAAGCAAAAACTCCCTTTAACAAGGAAAACCTTCATTATTGCTTTGGTTTTCTAGCCACCAGCTCCGCCCACATCAACCCAGTTTCCAGCTGCAGCAGGCCTGCACAGAGTGGTCGGCAGACAAAGTTAGAGACTCGCTAGTGAACATAGTAGAACATAGCTTAGATGCTGAAGAAACCTTTGCCAAGAGATATTTATCCGAGTTGGTGGAGACCAAAACAGAGCTAAAAGGAGGTTATTCAGGTAGACAGAAACATACCTGCTGTAAGTAGATAATTCAGTATGACTTTTTATGGTGTTCAGCTAGTGGTCAGCTAGTGCAGAGCTAATTCACTAACTCCATGGCAACATTATACTTCCTCTTTACACCATCCAAAGAATGCTGGTGACCCTGCTGGCAAGAACTTAAAACATGTTCATCTCAAATGAAAACAATGTTTTATTTTTTTTTCTGGCAGTACTAAAGTGTATCATGTCATATCAACATGGTTCTTATAGGTGGATCACAATAACATTGAAACTCCACTCTATCTGTTTATATAGAGATTTGTATGCTGTGTCGAAAGGCTTACAGGAAAAAACCCAAACAACTTCAGATAGTTTGAAAAATATTTCCCCCTGTCCCAGCTGTCATGTATACTGCCACTGGCATGATAAATAATGGCATTTCTAAGCAACTTAAATTATTTTGAAAATAACAAATTATTGTATGTATAAAGTGTATTTGCTGGATGCTGTATGTATAGTTTTATATTTAATATTATTGTAGCCAATACAAAAACACATTAGCAAAGAAAGTGAAAAACAGCCTAGGTTTCAAATGACAGAAATATAAATGAGGCACCTTACAGTTCTACAGGAAACCAGCCTGGGCTTAGTCATATCCTCTAGTTGCAGCTGTCCATTGTAAAACCGCTCAATTAATTAGCAAACACAAACAAAACGATAATATTTAAAACTAATTATGATGTGACAATTGATCATAACCTGATGGCACAGCTGTCCTTAAGACCTCCCTGCTGTTGCCTCCAGTATCTCGGCCTGTAGAGACTGAGTCAGGTGTTTGACCTTGAGCGGCGGAGCTGAGCTGAGCTGAACTGTGCTGAGCTTTGGCTTGGCACTCAGAGCTGTAATTACACTCACTAACACAGCGTAGCACAGACCACCATGAGACGCACGCACGCACGCACGCACACACACACACACACACACACACACACACACACACACACACACGAATCAACCCATTTCACCCCTTATCAAAGCCCCAGTTCTAAGTGTCCTATGAAGTGTAATGTTGTGGAACAGATACAGGGATTGTAGCTAGGGTGGTTAACTCCTGGATGGGATGCAAAGAACACTGCTTTCATACTCGGTGAACTGATGATTATAATGAGGCAGGCGTGCCCCCCACCCTTTCACTCCCTTCCCTCACCTCTGACTCATTCTTGCTTTTCCTTTTGGTCCTCTCTCTCTCTCTCTGCAGTGGACTGCGTAGACCCTCAGTGTGGCGGGCACGGTGTATGTGTGCGCGGGGAGTGCGTGTGCTCGGCAGGCTGGGCAGGAGTGAGCTGTGATGACCCGCTGCCAGCTTGTCAGGAGCAGTGTTCAGGACATGGCACCTATCTTCCTGAGTCAGACACCTGCGCCTGCCAGCCCAACTGGACGGGACCAGACTGCTACACTGGTAAAACCTGAGGATTATTGTTCACCCACAGAAAAAAAACACTGAAAATTGTAACTGCACATCACTGGTTTGCCAGTGTTCTTGTAGCACACATGGTCTTGCCAGATACTATTTTCTGGCGATTTGATAGACATGAGAGAGAAATATGGATTGCAGCCACTCTGTGAAATGGGTCTATGTATGTGTGCGTGTGTGCGTGCATGTGCGAGTGTTTGCATGTGAGTTTTTGCACTCTCTTCATGCTGGTCGTAAATGAGATTTCCCCTCATGACTCTCGGCACGGCAGCACTCTGGAGCACACCCTCCCCCCTCTTGCAATAGCACTCACTTTACTGTGCCTTTATTATTTTTTTTCGATTACACGCATCTACTCATGCACATATGCACACATGCTCGTGCACACACAGGCGCACACACATATTCCCTTCAGCTAAATGAGGAAAAAAGGCAGGCGAGAAAAAGAAAAGACATCTATTCTCACTTTGCTGCGAGGCCTTTTTAGAGACTGCTTCTCTGAGGAACATTTAGCTTGGCATTTTAAAATTTGCAGATGATGCGTACCTGTTTACCTGTATACTACACATTTGATAATGTGTGGTTGTTAAATATGATTGTGAATCCTTTCTACAGCTATAACTGCCAAACTTTCCTTAGTCAGTTAACTCCACCTGCCTAAATAGACAGCAATTCTACACAGATTGTGAGGACAAGGCAGGGAGCCATTGTAACGAGAAAAGTAAAGGACTTGTTATTATTTCAAATTGAATGCAGTACTCTGTGGTATGCAGTGAGAAAACTGCCGTTGTCCTTGCAGGGGAGAATGACGGAGAGGAAAATAGCCATTATAGCACTGTTTCCACCACACTAACTTGACACTGGTGTTGTGAAGGATCCGCTTTACCATGCACACCAATGATTTGCAGGCAATTTGCATTACCTCCTGCTCTCAGGTGTATGCATGCCTTATTATAGTGATATAGCCCATGATAATGATAGACCGTGGCTGAATATTTGAGATATGAGCGGCCTCTCTCTACCTGCCAGGCTTTTAATCAAAAGGACCAAGCAATTCTACGTCCTGGTCTTGTTGAAGCATAGCTAAGCTAATGTAATTCTAATAGAGAGCTGAAAAACTCTCCAACTTTAATCCACTTTTTCCTCCCTCTCCATGCTATGTATATTTAAATTGAAATAACTTTTTACTGCAGATGGATAAGTAGTCTTTGTGTGCCTCCAGCACTTTGCTCTCTTTACTGATGGATGAGGCTTTGCTTCTGCAGAGAGAGGGAGAGAGTTAGAAAGCGAGGGGGGCCGAGAAATGTGGAAACGGAAATAGACAAAAAGAGGAGGAAAGAATTTTAAAGGGGATGTTGCAAGAGAGAGGGAGGGAAAAGGGACACTGAAAAGGGAAAGCTGACAAAGACAAAGATGGAGAGATGAAGAAAAAGAAAGGGTATTAACATACATACCCACCAAATCTGATCTAAATGTCAGTAAAAAGAATAATAGAGCTGAATTGGAGTCCCTGTAGTTTGAATATGCGGCGCAAATACGAATCATTTGGCTGTTATTATGAGTCTATTCACTCTTCCTCTCCTTAAGGGAGCTCAGCTATTAGAGGTGGGAAGATTGTGTATTGTGAGAAAGTAGACTTTTTAGTCTCTGCGGTTATCCTCTTCTATCGCTTGTTTTTTTTTCTCTCTCACCTATATCCGATGACTCACCCCCAACTCCGAGTTGTCTACTTTTTTCCTCTCTCCGTGTCCCCGGTGCCTCTTTTACCTTTTCTTTCAAACGCTCAATTCCTCCATTTGTTTCCCTCTTTCACATTCTCTCTTCCTCTCACACTTACACGCTTTTTTTCTCACGCATATCCCCACCCACCTGTTCAACAGAGCTGTGCCCGGTGCCATGTGGCAGCCACGGTGTTTGCTCAGAGGGCCAGTGCCAGTGCGAGGAGGGTTGGATAGGCGCTGCATGCGACCAGAGAGCGTGCCATCCTCGCTGCGAGGAACACGGCCAGTGCCACGACGGGACCTGCATCTGCCAGCCTGGCTGGGAGGGAGAGCACTGTAACATTGGTGAGCTCTGTGTGTGTGTGTGTGTGTGTGTGTGTGTGTGTGTGTGTGTGTGTGTGCACATGTGGGAGTGTTTAATTATTCCTTGTGATATTTGGATTAGTGTGATTAATAGGATTTAAAAAAAGGTGCTGCTGTTGTTGGGATCATTTCCATTTGCAATTGCTTTCTCTTACCCAGTTCTCACTTTCTTTCCCCCCGCAGTTACTCATGATTTGGATGTTGTTGTGAAAGGTAATATATCTTTATTTAGGATTTAAATTTCATATTTTGCTCCTCCAGCATGCTCATAAATGCCAAACGTGTGTGTGTGTGTGTGTGTGTGTGTGTGTGTGTGTGTGTGTTTGTGTGTGTGCACGTGGGACCCAACTTTTCAGACGGCTGCCCAGGGTTGTGCAGTGGGCATGGGCGCTGTACCCTCGAGCAGAGCGGCTGGCGCTGCGTCTGCCAGACTGGATGGAGTGGGCCCGGATGCAGCGTTGTCATGGAAACTGACTGCAGTGATGGAACAGACAACGACGGAGGTGACATTCTAACATCATCTATCATTTTCTATCTCTTTTTGTCTCTCTTACCTTCTTCCTTTCTGTTTTCTGGCAGATTGTCCATTCCATTCCATTACTTCTCCTCCTGTTTCTCCTGCTGAAAAAATCTGACTCACTGTTCCTCCCCTTCATCCCTCTGTGGCGTCCCAGCCCTGCTGAGACTCCCGCAGAGTCCTACTGGTCATTATTATATTGAATATGTATTTTTGCGAGTGTGTGTGTCTGTGCGCGCGCACATTTTTGCAAGTGTGTATGTTTTTCCTCTTATCACAGCTAAATGTCTAATATGCATACCACCTACTAGGATAAAAGGCACTCAGAGAAATTTTCACAAGTCTAAATAAAGCAAACCATGCAGAATAGATTTCTGCTTCTTTGGTTATAAGGTGTTTGGTGACAGGTGAGGGGTGTGTGTCGCTCAGCCTCGTAGTTGTGTAGTTCTATCCTCAGGTTAAGAGACAAGAAAGGAACATTTCAGCAGTAGCGGGAGCTCTGCACATCATTTCCTCGCCATTTCAGTTCCATCTAAGGCCGTTCTTCAATACATAACAAGTTTTAAGAATATACTGCAAGATTACATTGCTTTCAACTGTGCCCATTCCATCAAATATCCATTATGGACATGCCTGTTAAGCCGGTGCTGTAATCCATCATTGTAAACAAGGTAGTGTCGCTTTTGTTTGGAGTACAAGCTGCCTTGGTTGTTTTTTTTGTGCGAGTGTGTGTGTGTGGTTCCAAACTTTCTGATGAGTGGCGTCTGAATCTGTGCACACAGGAAAACCTCAAACACACACATGTTCTTTTGTAGCTGTAACATTGTTTACCAAAGATGTATGACTGACTGAGCCAACCAATAGAGACTCAGGGTAGATGGCTGCTCAAAACATGAATTACAGGTCCCTACCCTGGATTATAACCTCACACCCATCCAAAAAAAAAATGTCTTGTGGACTATAAAATATGGGTTGGATAAAAGAAGTGAGTCATAGCAGGACCGTGGCCTGCCAACAGTGTAGGCACTGAGGGTTTTTGTATTGTATTACTAGATAATGTTCTGATTCTTATTCTGGTTCCGATTATATTTTGTTATTATTGGATGTTTCATCTGTGACGTTTAAGAAATAACAAACTGTCACACTGTGCACTTAGACATTGTATATGAGCATTAACTATAAATTCATTCACACCTTACACTCTTTTTAAAAGGGCGTCACACCGATTGAGTGTTTGTACTGTAGATGTCAAACTGTTGAGTTTAGGGATAATTATGCTGGAGAAAGACTCACTAACAAAGCCTTATGGATACCATTTACACTTCTCTTATCTTTCTATCCTTCCACCTTATTTTGTAGCTTTTCAAATACCATCATTTTCTACCACACAATTCACCCATCTCCCTTAATTGGCAGATATACCGTAAGCACTCATAGCCCTCTCTTGCAGCAATCTTTTTGTCTCTGAAGATAGACAGAGATGGAGAGATGCTATCACAAGTAATCAGAGAATAAAGAAGAACTTTGAAGAGAGAGTTTCAATTATTCCGCCTGGATGGGGGAGCGAAGCGCAGTTATTGTTCTTCCTCTTGAAAAAACACTTTCCCACACAATAGGCAATGAAGTGACATGCACATTCCTATTTATATGTAATACATATTTTCAAAATCAAAATTTTTACTCTGCTTCTTTGTGTTATGGTTAACAACCTTGCCTGCATGATAAGTGAAAAATGTGTGTGTTCTTTTAATGACAGTGATATTAGAAATACAATTAATAGTATGCTTTCAAGTTGGAGTAGGGAATCTTATGGAAATCAACCATTGTACTAAGCTACCTTTGTAGGAGGAGGTTATAATAGAATATTGTTGGCCTTTAACTCTCTGCTCTGTGGTCAGATGCATTTAAATGTCAGCACTGTTTCCTGCCTTTTCAGAAACAGGCTTGAAATGGGAAACACAAATGCCAGTGTGACTCCTATTTCCTGCCGCCTCAGTTTGTATCTGCGGTTCATTGTTTATGCCAGACTTTTATGGATCACATTCAAATAATGCCGGTGATGCTGGTCTGATTTACTGCAATATAAGCTATAATTATACACTGATGGCTCCTAATGAATCTCATTTGATTGATACTTGTGATAATGATGCAGTTCATTGTTGTAGATTAGATTACTCCAGTTTTCTTGGCAGTTCTGAGGTTTTATGGTGTGTTCTCATGTCTTTCCACTGCAGGTACAGTAGAATAAATGTGTTCTCAGCATCTTAATCTATTAAATCTATTAAAACATTTATAAGCTATATCTTAAAAAGATGTTAAAGATTCACCTATATTGACCGCATACATTCAAGTACCCACTAAGCAATCAACTCCTGTTTTACACTGTTTGTGTGTGAATGTGTATTTCATTTACTATTTAACTTCCTGTCCATTTTCAGATGGCCTTATAGACTGTGTAGACCCAGACTGTTGTGAGCAGCTGAGTTGTGGCTCTGACCCTCTGTGCCACGGCTCGGCCGACCCTTTGGCCCTGTTGCAGCAGAGCCCGCTGCCCCCCATCACACCCCCCTTACCCACCAGCACACACACTCACAGCTTCTACCGCCGCATACGCTTCCTCCTCGGCAAAGCGGCCACACACACTCTCCCTGGAGACGTGCCCTTTGATACCAGGTATGTGCTTGTTTATTCTTTGTGTGCCTAGCTCTGACTGTGCATGCAAATACCTTCATGTATTTGTTTTGTGTGTCTGTGTCCTTGAGTTGTCCTTCTGTTAAGTATACTAAAGACATGAGTTGTAGGTAATACATCTGTATTAATGCATTAAATCATCCATTGCCCATTATTTGTTTAATGAGGGCGTATGTGTTTGCATTTGAATGAGGCTTTTTCACATGTTCACACGACTGTGCATACATCTTACTGATCTGTGTCCCCATGGAGATAAACAGTCACACGGCAGTACATTGTCCTCTGGCATCAGTGTCAGCCTACAACTGAACAGTATTTGTTTGTTACATATTAATGCTTAATGTGTCATTCAGTTACACCAGTCGTGAAGGTGTCACCATAAATTTTTCAGTGGCCTCTCACTGCCATCTCAGAGAGGAAATACATCTCACCAGCATGGTGATGACCTAGAAACTTCGGTTTGGAAAAGGAGAAGTGATGCCTCTCTGAAAAATGGCAAAGAGCAACCCCCCATCCCACCCCAGTTCACTTGTAAAATAAACAAATAAATTAATTATGTGGCCGTTTTTTCAGAGAGGAAATCGATGGTGGCTTTCAGAACAGGAGTAACAAACGGGGCAATGCAGCCACCCAGAGAAACCTCACCATCCTTCATTTATCCCTCTTCTGGAGTAACAGATAGGCTCCATCAATGAACGTGTCTGTGTGTGTGTGTGTGTGTGTGTGTGTGTGTCTACATCTGTCTTCATTTGACCAGTTCAGTGATTTTTCCAGATTTAAGCAGTGTATTTCACACTCTACCTGCAAAATCAAGATGAATATTTCAAGATAGTCAAGATGTGACTGATGGTTTAAGGGCTATTTAAGGGACAACACAGCTCTTTTTGCTGCAGCTACCACTGTCACTGTAATATAAACATGATGTGGAAGTTGTTGTTTTTTTATATATATATGACAGGGTGTTGAAAGGTTTTACTGTGGGTGAAGCTATATTTATGGTTCTTGTATCCTGGCAATCACTGGCAGATTTCTCTGTGCTAAAGAAGGGAATTATACTGAGCAGAATAAATGAAGTTGCTTTTTCTTCACGCACAAGGTCGTTTGGCTAGTGTGTCGCAGTATGCCTCTCTATTCAAACAATGATTATGTTTTCCATCATTGTAAACCTGTCATCTCTCCCCTTCTTTGTATACCTCTTTCTCTCCTGCTCTCTCCCGCCCTGCTCCCCGTCTTTGTTTTTCCAGTCGAGTAGCTGTGATTCGAGGTAGCGTTGCGTTGCAAGATGGCTCTCCTCTGGTTGGAGTCAACATCACCTTCCCACAGCATCCAGAGTATGGTTACACTATCAGTAGACAAGATGGAAGGTAGAGACTCCCCACACACAAAATACACAGATATGCTTCTCTTGAACTCCCCGTGCTCCAGTATTATTCTGTGTTACTGTCATTTAACTCTAGTTTTGACCTGGTGACCTTGGGTGCCATGTCGATGACCCTGATGTTCCAGCGCCCACCCTTCCTGCCACAGACACGCACCATCTGGACGCCTAACAACAACTTTCTGGTTTTGGATCAAGTGACAATGTCCAGGGAGGAATCTCAACCTCCTAAATGTGACATCAGGAGTGTTTTGAGTCCCTACCCGCTGGTCCTGCCCTACCCGCTTCCCAGATACACAAGAGCATGTGCAGAGAAGGGGCCAGCAGTACCTGAGCTGCAGGTACAAAACTACTTTACTAGAATCAGATCTTCTATATAAGATGTAACAATGCACTACTTCATGTCTACAGATGACAGGCAGTAATAATAAAGTTTAGACTCAATTTGTAACAGCTCAGCAACAAACCAACCTGGCCTCACCGGATTTTGCAAATTTAGCTCAATTCATATTTGCATGACGCAAAAAAAGAATGAGCTAAATGCAAATTTGTACTCCATCCATATACTTCCCCACCACAAAAGCAAATTAGGCGACTGAAAGTCAGGTGTGGAGGTCAGACTGGTGATTATATATTTACCCTTCAGTGTGACTCCAAAGATGTTGTTTTTGTTGTTGTTTTTTTTTTTTACAGTGACCAAAACCTGACCTATTTCAGTACCAACTAAAATTTTTGGTGCGCAGTTGTTTTCTCGTTGGTTGCCTGGAAACATGATAGACTGCAGGAAATGTCAAATCCAATATGTGCTATGGTTACATGATCCTTTGTGCCAGAGGAAAGTGATTTTTTTACTTGTCTATATTATTATTCATATCCACAACACATCATCTGCGCCTCACAGTTAAAGCTCCTTTTGCAAAATCAGATGAGATTGGAATGAACAGGTCCTCAGAATGAAAGAATATTTTTTCTTCACGACAAATAAGCAAGCAAATAAATCGAAAAAAACAGTGCATAGTGTTCATGGTGAGCTTAATAACCACCTGTGTTAAGAATTGCAATCGGTGACTTTAGACATTTCATGAAAATGTATTAGATAGTCGTCTTAGAGATAATTTGATTTAAGGTAATCACTGACTCAACGCATCCGATTTTAGCCAAGAGAAATAATGTAATGGATGAATAAATGTTTGCTGCAGCATGTCGTTAACTGTTTATCAGAGAGATGAACATGGCTTTTTATTTGCTAGTCTGTGAGGTATAGGGTAGATTTTTCCTACATTTTATTTAAAATAAAACCCTCATGGCAAAGATAAATATCATTCAGTGTTCATTTCATTCAATAAGAAAGACAGTTGTGCTCTTCATTTTTTTTTTTAAGCCTAACACATATTTGATATACTTACTGCACCTTACTTTTTGTAAGCTATTTCTTCATGTACCTGCCAATAGCACTTATAATGTTATACATGTATAATGTAATAATATAATATACTTTCTTTATCATTCTCTTTGTCACATTTCTCATTTCTCCACTTTCTGTCACCTGTATTTATCACCCTGCTCTCCATCTTGTTCTCTCTAGGCGGTGCAGGAAGAAGTTTCAATCCCAGGAGCTTTTACAAAGCTGAACTATGTGAGCACCCGCGCTGCAGGCTACCTCTCTCTGCTGCGAATCCTCCTCACACCTCCCTCCCCGTCGTCCCCCATCTCCCCTCTGGGCGGTCTGTCCAAGGTGCATGTTCGTGCATCGGTCCAGGGAAGGTTGTACCAGCGCTGGTATCCCGCTGGGCCTGGTCTGGTCCACAGGCTGGTCTGGAACAAGACTGATGTTTATGGCCAGGAGGTCTGGGGCCTCACTCATGCAACTGGTAGGTAGAATGTAAGATACAATGGGCCTTATTTGAAATGCATTCTTATTTCTATCTTATATTAGAGAAAAATAAGAAAGCATCTGGTGCGTCTTGGTGGTCTCGGGGGTTTAAGACACTGACTGTGTATAGTAATTGCAACTTTACTGGTTCCCATGTCATCCATCCTCTCTGTCCTCTGTCATCTCTCTGTATTTCCTGTTGAATTAAGGTAAAAATGCCAGGTGAAACACAAAGAAAAAAATGACAATGAAAAGTATGCATACTTGTTACTCATATAAAACATCTGAGTGAAGCTCAAATGATCATAAATAAGATCCAAAAAGGAAACCTGTCCATCCAATGAAGTGAACATACAAAAATAAGAATTTTCACTAGAAGTGGTCGTCTGCATTTCTTTAGGATGGAACAAAAAAGCTTGTTTTGGAATTATTGAAGGCAGTTTGAGTTATGCTGCACTTTATTTATTTCACTGATGTGAATAAGTGTCTTAAAGGAGTAGTTTTCTTGAAATACTCTAATTACTAGAGATAGGTGACAAGATTGATACCACTCTCATGTGGTGTGTAGTCTATGGGCGAGAAGCCAGCTGCCGGTTAGGTTAGCTTAACATAAAAACTTTAAACAGGGAGGACCAGCTGGCCTGGCCCTGTCTCCACCTACTAGCACATAGAAAGCTTACTACCTACATATGTCTAGTTTTTTTTTAATCTAAACCCAAACAGAGATGTTAAAATGACATGTTGTGGTTTTACTGGGAGTTACAGGCTGTGACTTCTTTTTGTCGCACCGTGAGGTTGCCAAGCAACCAGCGCAGACTCCAGAAAGTCACTGCACCTGAAGACTGTTAAATAATAACAGAACATAACTCCACATAAAACCACGGAACCATGTTAAACCATGTTAATTACGGAGCTTTAGAGGTTCTGGTAGGCAGATTTGTGAACTCTGAAGACTTGACTTGGCAGGTTCGTGTAAGCTTACTAGAAAATATTACTGGTATGGGTTGTCCTCATTCTCTATCACTTTCTTTCTCTCTTTCTCTCTCAAACACACACCCACAGACAGTTCCTAACTGCTCTCAGGATAAGCACCTGGGAGAGTTGTCCTGACAATTGTACTGCTATAATGCATAAAGATGGTGGTTTGCGGGTCGGGTTTGGGTGGTCGATTAATGGTTGATTAACGCATACTTTTGCTGGTTGGGCGGTGTGGATAATGGGACTGGCTTGTGGATACCCAGTGGCTGAGGAGCAACCTGGACAGCGTCCATAATTAACACCAGCCAAGCGCCAAATGCGGGTAAATTTTGGGTTTGGTGGAAAACGAAACTGGGGTCACCCGCCAAGTGGCTGCTAAGTAATTTGGAATCTACTTAATCTACAGTGACTCTGAGGTAGGCTATAACGTTATTTCATGTTAGCTGCCACCAAGTATAAATATCAGAACACCAGCTGTAGCATGTAACATCAACATGATAAACAGCAGGGCTACGGCAACATATCTGCAGACACACATACACTAGAACTTCTCTGAGCCGCTAGCTCAGCTACAACTCAAGTGCCAAACAGAAACTCTTACATGCGTCTGCATCTTTTAAATATGCTGGGATGGAGGGAGCTAGCACAATTTGGGTGTGTAGTTACTCCTTAAAGTCATGTCGAATTTGGTATTATATTGCTCTGTGACAAAGACAGATTTGATGAGGTGTAGGAACAGTATGAGTTAAAGTGCAACAATATAATTTATTTATACAGTTTTTTATTAAAAAAGATTAGAATAAAAGTTTGTCGGTAAAGATGACATATTAAAAACTTGAGGAAATTATTTTTGAGTCAAATAATGCATGATGGGGTTTTATGGGCGATAAAAAAAAGTTTGTTTTTGGAGGGAGGAGGTGGGGATCGAACTGCTAACCCTGTGATCAGTTGGTGTTTTCCACAGAACAACAGTGTAACTGTGGCCGAGGGGTGGTGTTAGCAGGGTATATTTCTATTTCTAGTAGATTATTTCTTATTTCACCATTTTAATTCTTTTACATTCTCCACATTATAATTGTGTTTACTCACTACGTCAATCTGCTCCCTTTTGCTTCAGTTCTCTTTTTTCCCACACACGCACACGCCTACATTTCTGGTGTCTTACTGCAAACAGAGCGGTGTGCCCTGCCTCTTTCTGTCTCTCTCTCCTTGTATACGTCTGCTTTGCTGACTTTCTCCATCAGCAGTATGTTTTATAAAGTCGCCGAAAAGACACAGAACTTCTGTCTTGGATTTTTTCAAACGCATGTAGATGAAGCTTGTTAATTGGTTTCAATCAAAATGATTGAAACCAATGCATGAAACTCACTGTTTACTGTTGTGTTATATCTTATAACATAGTATCAGATAACATCTCTCTCTGTTTCTCTGCAAAATGCTAAAATGGGTCACTAAATCTACCTGGGTGGCCGTTAGTTTGCTAAGTGCAGATTTACCAGAATGCAAGGACATGTTCATTGTAGTTAAAATAGCATTAGTCAAGAAATTCATAACATGTAATTAATGCACTGAGAAGTGGAACAGGCAAACAGGTGAACAGCGAGCAGTTTAGACTCATTACCAGCTTTCCAGCACTGACAGCAGTAGTGTTGTAGTCAACACCGCCCAAACCAAGACCAAGTCAAGACCAAGACCAGTTCCCTGCATTGCATGGCACGCAATAAAATGTGGAACGAGATCATAGGTAATTCACAAATTGATCTGAAAGATCCACATTCCCATTAAAACACCCACATACAAACACTTAAAGCTGAAATTAACGTACGCATCGCAGGGAGGGCTGACAGTCGTTAATTAGGGTTACTGGTTGCATTTGAAGCAATATGTTTTACTTCCAATCAAAGTTAGGATGTTAACAAATCAGACAATGCGAAAGCAATTTATTGATAATCCTCAATGTCCGAGACCGAGTGCAAATGCGGTCGAGTCCGAGACGAGACCAACACCATCAAAAAGTGTTCTTAAGAGTTCTCGAGTACTACAACACTAGACAGCAGTGATGACAACATTTATATGGAGAAGACGGAATGGAAATATGGATGCCTCTACAAATATACTGTAGAGTTAACTGGCAGTAAAGATATCATCTGCATTGGCAGAGAGATAGCACTTCTGGACAGAACTGGCTATATGGAGAAAAATGTGCAAAATAGAAATCTGTGCATGGAAGGTTTTCAAGAAAATGGCCCATTGTCTCTCTTCCCCCAATGTCCTCTTTCACCTTTGCAAAAAAAGATATACTGGATGTATAACTGTTACTGTTATTGCACTTTTGCTTCATTACCGCAAAATACAGCCATTGTAGAGATGCCGTCAAGGATTAAACATTTGCACTTTGTTGGTCATTTAAGAGATGATGTTTCTGCCTTCTGTGTTCACCAGTTTTATTTGCGAAAGGTTGTAGACAAACAGTGGAGCTGCGAGAGAGAGCTTTCCATAAGCACTGAGATATCGCAGGCATACCAGAAGCTTTGTCCATTCGAGTGTATGGTCTCGTACAAAGATTGCATCTCTCCATCCCTAGGCTTTCTCTCTCCACCTGATCTACCCCTCCTTATCTGTTATAGCTGCATTTCATCTGCACCAACTCTCTCCTGATCTTTCACCTTTCCTCAACTCCACTGATCCTGTTTTATATTTGCCCTGCTTTGCTGAACCACCTCCCTCCCTGCCCTTCTTACCCCCTTTCCTTGGCTCCTATGTTCCTCTTACAGTGTTTCCTGTGTTTCTGTCCTCTCCTGAACTCTCTTTTCTTCTCTTCACTGCTTGTTACTTCCTCCTTTCTCTCTGATCTCCCCTGTTAGCTCTCTCCTTTCTTCCCCTGCCCTCCCTACTTCTCTCTTCTCTATCCATGTTTTCCCCCAATACTTCCCTCTCTATAGTTCCTGACATGTGCAGGAATGTATTTTCAGCAGGGGTTGGGGGCTGCCCTAAGTATGTGCATGTGGCACAAGCATATTAATGTTTAGAATAAACCAATGAGAGATGTACTACATTTTCTTATCATCTGAAATGCAGAAATGACATTACAGCAGGATAAACACCATGATTGAGATCAAGGATATGTAAACCTGCAGCAACCAAACAAAAAATCTTAAACATAAAGACATAACACGCATGGGCGTGCCAAACACACTTTTGGTCATTTTATGTCCAGGATCCATTGGTGCACACGTGGCACACGGGCGCACTTCGGCACGAGAACAAGAATGTTTTATCATACATTATCGGTGGGTCCGTTAGGGACAGTGACAATAATGGCCAGTCACATTCAGTATTTTCAGCTCGTGTACTGACTTTTTGGGAATCCTGAGAGTCTTCCTCAGAGAACACATATTGTTGTCTGGGACACGCAGAGTTTGAAACATGATACAGCAGCTCATATATGCTGCCAAGAGCAGATGAACAGTGCCTTTGAGACCGACGGAGGCCAGTTTGATTCGGGGAATACAGGACAGAGGGGATTTACAGTGGCTCCGACCAGGACTCTGACTCTGGGGACAACAAAGACACAGCGGGTACAGGCGGAGACAGGAGAGGTGTAAAGGGGAGAGGATCAAGAGGGAGGTCGGGATCAGCATTTCCCATTGGGTCCACCTTTGCCGAGCCTGAAAACCTCCTGGTGGTGAAAAGCTCCTGTGGTAGAGGTATAAACACCAACACTCCAAAAGTTCTCGCTTTGTACACATCAGTGATGCCTGGCCCCTGAATCATTCCTCTGTATTTGAGGTCTGATAAACAGTAAAATCACCAAATTCACTGCCCCATATTGCTATTTTCAAGGCCACTGTAGCTAACATGGGGTGGGTGCAGGTCATCCATTTCTAATCTAATGTTAGATAGTGTTGCGCACAGCTGAAGAGAAGCACTCATTCTTGGCAACAAGATAGCAGTGCGGCACTAGATTGGCATCGCCACACCCTCTACTGCACATCTCCGCCCACTGTGGCGCACAGTGAGTCACCAAGATACCAAACTGGCACAGGCAAGAAAATAACCTCAGTATACCCTAGCCAACACCAAAATAGAACCCTGATATCCCAGTTTCAACAAAATAATGAAAACACTGGATTTACAGGATAAAATTCATCAGGCTGCGCAAATACCATTGTAAATTCTGCATAAATGCACTTGAGGATGTAGAGATAACATGCAGGCGACCTCTTACTACTGGACTCTATGTTCCTTTTTTCATAAAGCCTATTTTAGCTGGTTTTGGAATATTTTCAGTGAAAAAATATGGTTATTTATTGCTCCTTTATTTTGCTATGACCAGTACTGTTTAGCAGGTCCTCTAAACTTTTGGATGAGGTGAAGGTACGCAGTCACCTCAGGATACCACCATATATGTTTATCCGTCAAGTTTTACAATAATTTTCTTGAACCACAACAGAATAAAGGATCCACAAGCACTTGAATAGAAACAGTTGACATTATTTTCATCAAAGACTATTATAAAAAGGTAAAATTTATATTTTCATCGTGTTGGGGGGATGCAGCCCACAATGGTTCCCAGTGCTTTGTTGGCACAACGACATAGACACACACGCCAAAACGTGTGGGCGTACACACACACACACACACACACACACACACTCATGTGCTCACACATTGCCAGAGAGAGCAAGAGAAAGGGAGATCATGCTCTGTTTGCTGGGTGAACACATTGCCTGAGGCTTCAGCAGAGGGGAATGAAAGCTTTCACCTGTGAGATATTGAGTGTGCCTTTATGTACAGTGGTGTGTATGCGTATTGTTTGTGAGAGAGTGCATATACGTGTGCTGATGTGTGTTTCGTTTCTTGTAATATAGCTACAGTAATAATATTCGCTTGTGGAGCAGTTCTCAAAACACTGGGGAAAGTGTCCCTTTGAGATTGCTTTGCCCGTTTTGTCCTGGAAACACCTTGTTCTTCTAATAAAGTCAGTTTTATTGTAGAATGTAAAAAAAAAAAAAAACAGGACATTGTCCCACAGTAATGTATTTATGGCAACTTTTGATACATTTTGGATGGATTGGTTTCCAGGTCATGAAACAGGTTCTTCAAGGGGGCTGCAATGTGAATTTAAATGTCAGAAATTACACAATACTAATATGTTACGATTTGGGATGTGTTTATATTTTACTTCAATATAAATTTGCCTCTCAGTTCTGTTTTTGTCCTTTTAAAAACACTATATCACAAGCTTATCGGAACCTACAACACACAAAATTGAAACAAATGAAACTTTTAAATGGATTTAAGATATAGTTCCCAGACTAAGAACTTTTGTCCAACTCTGTACGGTTTCTTTTTTTCTTTCAGAATCCCCAGTGTCTCAAATTACCCATTATATTACCTCCCCAATCACTTTATCGATTGTACCCATTGAGTAGGAGTTTTAAGTTGGCTCTGTGTGTCTGCTAAGAGTTTCTCTCCACGTTAAAGGGATTCTCTGGAGTTTGTACAAAATGTGAGTGCCCCTACTTGTGTATTCCACCATCTCTACTTGTCCTTCTGCTGACTTTGCTCCCCAGTTCTTTTCATGTCCATGTCCATCAGTTCACAGGCATGTTGGTTTACTACGAAGGAAGTTAAGAGAGATCAGTGCCAACAGTGATTGACAGCGACAACTATTGTTCTACCACGTTTGTGTCAGCCATGTCAAGCTGTCATTACAGTACAGTATTTCAAAATCTGAATTGACGCAATGTTACGTAATTTTTAAAATGTGAAAGTTTAACTGTATTGAACTCCTGTTGCTTTAATCATATAGTATGCTAAAGAGTGTTTTTACATTGCATGCATTACCTTAAAAAGAAAAGAGGCTTTTACTCACCTACATGAAAAGTTGCTTATAATGACCCACCAGTCACTAAATGCAATCTAAAACTCTGCATGTGATTTGAACAAATGCTTGTGTTAGTGATCAATATTTTATGCAAGCAAATGATTAAATTTTTTTAATTTTAAAGGGGTCACTCTTGCTGATGAGACCGCAGAGAATAATCACCTAACTCTGCTGTTCTCCTCAGCTTTATGTTTTAGTGTCTTTCAGGTCATTTTGGGGGTTTTCCATCCCACAGACTATCATCAAATTTGTTTCCAGCTGCTGAAAAAGCTCTTATAAATCCACTGCACACTAGCACCAAATGGCAAACAGACAAAGTTAGCAACTAACTTGGGAACATATAACATAGAGGCAGTTATTTATTAACCAAAATGAGATTGAATATTGGACTTACATTTATCAGTTAGCTAGAAATATGTCTCCAAATAAATGCTGATGTTTCCCTGCCTCTGTTTGATGTGTAGGCAACCGTTTGCTGTATCAACCTAATAAGGTCATCATAAGTCAGTGTTTTGTTCACTCCAGTTTACTCCAGTGCCCCCACCAAAAAACAATTAACACAGCTTTAAGAAGTATTTTTAAGAAAAAAATAATTAATTAATTCAGTATACATAATAATGTAGCTCTATTCTGAGTTGTATATTAATATATATTATATTATTTATTTAATTATTATTATATCAGAATTTTATTATTGTGGCTGGTATTGTGTGAGGTAGAGCTTGTTTTAACCTCTACTGGTGTTGTGTAGTCTGATCTATTTTAACACATCATCATTTAACATCAAGTATCTTATGAGTTAACCATATGTTTTGTTTGTAAAATATTCATCTGCAAAGTAACTTGTAACTACAGCTGTCACATGAGGTGGAGTAAAAATAGAAAATTGCATGAACTGAAAGTACTCAAATTGTACTTAAGTATAGTACTTAAATAAATACACTCTGTTATTTTCCATCTCTGAGTAAGGCTGATGATTGGATGCATGCATGTGCAATTGTATGTTTCAGAATAACACAGATGTAAGTATGTTTGTGTGTTTACATGCTTATGTCTTATGTCAAGAGCTCCTACAGCTTTGTCACCTCCTGCCTTTAAATGTATTCCGACTCTGAAGTGGTAAATTACTGACGAAACCTATTTAATCCTGCCAAGATAAAAAAAAAGCTGTTGATAGTTGTTAGTTGTAGTGGGAAGCTGCACAGCGTATCATTACAACTAAGAGGCCAAGCAGCTAATTCTAGGGCTCCTTCATGAAGACGGGCTCCTCCTGATTACGCCTCCACTTCTCACTGATCTCACTCAAACACACACACTGATGAGGTCTCGCTACAGGCCTTTCATCAGTTTCCCCACTCAGTACAGTATAGTTTTCAGAGATTTTGGGAATATGTTTGCATATGTGTAAAGTCTTGCGATCAAGTTCTGTACAAATAAACACATAGACAGTGATTTTGCTTTACATACTGTAGTGTTAGACACAGCAGGTCTACAGCACATAGTTATTACTGTGCATGACATCAAGCCCTCTTATGTGCGTATGTGTTTGTGTTTCAGTTGCTGTCGGCTATGAGTATGAGTCATGTCCTGGCGTTATCCACTGGGAAAGGAGGACCGCTCTGATGCATGGATTTGAACTGGTCCCCTCAAACCTGGGCGGGTGGTCTCTGGATAAACACCACGCCCTCAACATACGTAGTGGTGAGAACAAACGATGTACTTGTTAACTGTTTTTTTTTGTGGCACATGGAGGCTAGTTGCCACTGCTGGGGGTTTTTGTTTGTTTTTTCAGGAAAAAACACTGAAGTTTTGCTTCCTTTGACTCCATCACAACATTACATTTTTGATTTTTATTTTATTTTATTTGAGATTAACAATTAAAATCACACACCACTATGAAAATGTCAAGGATAACACAATACACAATCCAAGATTTATTTCAATTGCAGTCCTTGAAGTAAAGATAGCTCAGGCTACATTATACTACCAACAAACCAACACAAAAATAAAAAATATGCCAGTATCATCATTAAAACCCCTGAAAAAACAGAATTCTTATTTATAATATTAAATATTTCTTACTAAATGTGCAACAATCGAAGTTGTGTAGGGAAAAAAGCTTTCCTTTTATAAGGAGATTAACACTTAAAATCTCAGCTACTCTGCCTCATCAGGGTTGCGTGGATGTGATTTGATCAGCAAATCAACCGCCTACTGTCATCACATTTAAATTCGCATATTGCTAAATCCTGATTGGTGCAGCAAGGTGAATGACATCACCTTTTTCCAAATGACACCCACCCTCTTAAGACCAGCTAGAGGAGCTCAGACAGAACAGAAAATACAGAAAATATATCATGTGGAATAACCAGATCTCTTCAAACTTTGGCAGAAAATGTTGTGTTCTTGTCAGATCCCATCACCTCAAGCATATTGAAGAAATGTGTTTTCAGAGCCTTTAAGGTATTTAATGCATTCCTCCCTCTCCAGGAATCCTTCACAAGGGAAACGGAGAAAACATCTTCCTCTCCCAGCAGCCTCCGGTCATCAGCACTGTGATGGGGAATGGTTTTTACCGGAGCGTCCCCTGCGGCCCAAGCTGCAGTGGCGCCGCTCGGGACATGATGCTGTTTGCCCCAGTGGCTCTGGCCAGTGGACCTGATGGCTCTCTCTACGTGGGGGACTTCAACTTCATCCGCAGGGTTCATCCCGATGGATACACCAGAACCATACTGGAACTCAAGTGAGAGTCATGATCTTGTTGGGTATGCATGTGATAAGAGTAGACTGATCTCCCACAGTGGGTGGGAAGCTGGAAATTTGAGCATCAGATTGACTTGAGCACAGTTAAAACAAAATTAGCTCGGCAGATATGGGTAAGTATGGCATTAGGGCTGGTTGGCATCTGCAGTTGTGATCTGTTTGATCTCAGTAGAATACATTCTGAAGTTTTTCTTCATGCAAAAGCAGAGTGTGTGAGGTTCAGACATCACAGACTATAATCTACCTCTTTAGGATGTGAGAGAAGCTGAAAGTCTTTGCTGTGAAACAAAGATATTTTTTTTGTGGATTATGACGATGATATCTACTGCGCTGCAGGCGCTACATTCTCTATTTCTGTATTTTCTCAAGCGTAGAATCTCGATGGGATTGCACAGTCATTTGTCCTGTAAAGTGTTCTCCTTATGTAACTTCACTCTCTCATTCCCTGTTATTATTGTATCTCTAACTAATATTTCTGGTTCAGACGGAGGTTTCATAGTGTCTGTATTTGATACTTCCCTGTCCTCTGGGAGGAAATGCCAAAAAGCTTCCTGTTTAGGTTAATATTTAATGTGAAACAATACAGACGTCTAAATCAACCCTAATCTCACTTTATGAGGAGACTCATTGACTCATTGTAGCCTATGAAATTCAGAGTGTCTCTAGTTAGCATCATAAATGATTGCTTTTACCTTCTCTTTTTCTCCTTTTTAAACGCTCCTTCATGGCTAATTATCAGGAACCGGGATACCAGACACAGGTGAGAACTGGCGATTAACACCTCCTTTATATATCTGCAAAACACGCTGTCATGCACACAAAGAACACGTGTCAAGAGAAAAGAGAGGGCATGTTGCAAAATGCCTCACAACACTATCCTGGTTTGTTTGTCACAAAAAGCATAATTGCATTGACCCGACTTTCCCTCTTCCCACAAACCCACCACACCCAGAATCTGCATGTACTCAGGTTGCAGTCAGATCTATCAAATCCTCATTTAAATTGAATGTATAAATTGGAAATCGGCCAAAATGTCATGGATTTCATGTTTTAGAGGATTACTGGAAGTCTGTTTGGAGGATGCAGCGGTTCACTCACTTCCTGAGCTGGACTAAAAGCCTGGGGCCTCGTATGGCCTCGACATTGTCAGACATTGCCAGAGCCTCGATGATGGTGGGAGCTCTATACACCATGTTCGACAGAAGATTAGACAGATGTTTGTGTGTGTGTGTTTTAGTGTCTATCTGCGTGTGCGGCACTATCAGGGGTTATATAGAGACAGAGAGGGTTTATCCGATTTGAAAAGAGAAAGAGGGTTTTTAAGACGACATATCTCTTGCATGCCAAAGTTCCCAACCGTGCAAAACGGATAACCTGGCTTGGTGATTATGGTTGTACTGTATGGGTGGGTGTGTACGTATGTCTGTAAGTGTGAATATGTAAATATGCAAACCGTGATACATTTCTTGTTTATACCATAAGCCAGTGACTCCCAACCCCAGGGTACTTTCACTTGTATTGCCAGCAGGTAAGTCGAAAGTGAAATTGCGTAGCTCAGCTAATTAGACCAAATAGAATGGAAGATGTAAAAATATAGCCACATATTGAGTAACCTAAACACTAGCACTGTTGCTACTTAGAGCGCAACTAGTTAGAAGAAGAAAACAACGACGACATACTTTATTTATCCCACAAGGGGAAATTCAATGTTTTCATTATTATTGTTATTAGTATACACACAGGTCTGAAACACACACGGAGAGATGTCAGAGTGACGGGCCCACCTCTCCAGCTACCAGTCCACACTCCGGTTCTCAGCCTAATCCTTACGGACTGAGCTACTGCCTAGTTCGCTGGAAAACTAGTTAGCAAACGAGAGAAAGTTGAAAGGCAGCTAAACAGTTTGTTAAAATGAATGGAGAAACAGTTAGCTACAATAATGGATAAATGATAGATAGATAAATGACTCATAGTAATGAATACATTGTTGATATACTAAGTACGAATGCAAACTTAACCAACTGAATCACTGACAGTTAAAAAATATTGTTAACATTCACTATTATATCCACTTTTATATAATCAGTAGTTATTTAATATCAAGTTTAAAATCAATTCATGGCAACACATTTGGAACATGACAACTGGTGTCAATGAAGGGGTACTTCAGTTTATCCGACATGGCTGTGGGGGAAGTCAGGGAAGAAATAAAAGGTTGGGAAGGGAGCCACTCGTCTAAGCCTGTAGCAACTGGATTCTTCTGAAGGCTCTTTGGATACCCTTTCCTCACCCTGGAGGTTTCTCCTTCAGCTCCCTCTTCCTCCTTTTCCTCCGCAGCAGCTTTTTACTGTTAGCAGCATGTTAGCGCTTCCCTTTTATTCTATACTATTGTTCTCCCCAGTCAAATACATTAATTATTCATCCATATTCAGCTTTCAAAGCTTTTCACTCTACATTTCTTCTCAGCAAAGTGCCTATCAGCCAACAGGGTTTCAAAACAAGGTGCTTTCCAAGGGGAGACAATATGGGATGTACTCAACGTAAAACCATTGCCTGTTCTTTCCCTTCAAGAGTTTGGGCAAGGAGTAAAGAAAACAGGCGAGGAAGTCCTCTACAATATTATCTGCGAGCCCAGATGGGTGATTCAGAGAGACAGTCACGAACAGCTAGATCACTATGTCTATCAACTCTGATCATTGTTCTGTTATAATGTGTGAAGGGATCAAGGGAGGCTAGGGTGGGATTGTTTGTGCCGTGGTTGTTATTGTTGTTCATTTCCGTTCCACTGGATAGATGTATTCTGAGCTGCAAGCGTCTAATTGAGAAAAGGACAGGTGAAGTGATTTGTAATCCGTTATATGCACCATGCAATGCTTGTGGTAGCTTCAAGAGGTCCAGCAAATATGATATGCTGCGCGGAGCAGTGGAACACTTTGGAACTCGGTGAATAACTCTCTTAGGATCAAGTTTAAATTATGTATGTACAGTTCAGTGCAGAGCTCTGTAAACAGTTATGCACTTAATGGACTAGATGACTGACAGCACCCATGCCTGTGTTGCAGTGTTTTTTTTCTGGGATGTGAGAAGGTTCAGGCTGATATCAGAAGGAAGTTTTCTCTTTAGAGAGTAAGGGTTAGCAGGGTTTCCAAAGCAAACAGAACATTTTAGGAACCTAAGTAACCTCTGAGAACATTAAATAAAGTAAGGTTTTCAAGTCTGTAAAATATGTAAATGCACTTTAATTAAGAAAGAATGTAATATTTTTCTTGAATGTTTTTCAGTTAGCCTATATTGGGGGGGGGCACTTTCACAGGGTGTCTTTGAGTTTAATTGGCAGGAAGCCTTTGACCAGACCTGACTGACACTGGATTTCATGCTGCAAAGTAATTGCTTTGAAATCTGTTAGTTACAATGTTTAAAGTGCACAATTTTAATTCTATTTTTGCCATCACTGTGTTCAAGTCTCAATAATACAAACCAATAATCTGACAACGTCAAAGGTTTCCTGTAATTAATGAACTGCAGACTAAATGTAGAGAAGAAAGTCAAGTCTTCTCTGTATAGCTACAAGCCCACAGTGTTCGCACTCCTCCTACACAAAGTACAGTGTACAGCTCTCATCTAATATATAAGGGTAAATGAAGTCAGTGTTCATAGTGTGCTAACATAGCCTGAGGCTTACACTGAGGGCAAAAGACAGTTTCATTAAAAGAGTTTGAAAAGTACATAAGTCCATATGGTCTTTATTCCAAACAACATACTGTATTTTTGAGCCCTGAGCTGAATACACTTGCAGTCTTTTGTCCACTCTTAGCACTCATAAACTAACAATAACAACTAGAACAATAGACAATTGTGTGTCCACATGGCTCATTTGGCTTAGGCTAAATTTAGCTATATGAATGTTCAGGGCTTAATTTTGGTCATGGGACCTTTTTATGGATGTTATCCCAAATCCCTGTGTGTCCCTCCTGTTTTCCTGTTGCAGTTTAATTTGCTTTATTCTGGAAAATATTCCATAGTAGTAAGAAATAGAATTAACCATTAAACATTATACATTATACAGCTATCGCATAATATACTATATACATATATTACCCATATAATATAGAACACCAAAAACCAAAAACAGAAACACATACAAACATAAGATACAACTAAGCAGAGGTATCATATCACAGAAGTGTTGTATAAGGATGCAGCTTTTATGCAGGATTTATGAATGCATGACTTATGCTGTTCTCCACCTTATCCTGTCTGTACATACATACATCTATACAGAAGGTCCCTTATCTCTACAAGGCATGTGGGAACATTTATGCTGATGAACATATGACTAGCACTATAAAATCTTGGCTCACACAAATCTTCCTGGCATCATCGTAAGCAATTGTCTCTGCTTGCCGCTGTTTTTCTGCTGATATTATAGGTGAGCCTTATATAATGTATAGACTCTAAAGCCTGATCCGAGCGGCACTGACATCAGCCCTCCTTTATTTCCTTATCAAATAAAGTGTGAGTGGGCATGATATTAAACAGTTTATAATCAAAGTGTATTCCTTTGTAGTTATGACCTTACTATGCTCCATTGCAAAGCTTCAGAAATAAGGTGACAAATGATGAAGTAATTGAAAATCAGTTTTAAATAGATAAAAAGTCTGCATATTGTTTTATCATTACTGTGGATAGATCTACCACATGAGAAGGAATTACTTAATGTTCACCTTGACATACAGTAGAGTTACATATTCTAGACTCTTTGAAAAATGTAGAAGAGTAATGTAGAAAAGGCCCAGCACATTAGCAAGAGCCTTATCAGGCATCTGGATCCAGGGGGACCATTTTCCTCTTGAACAGGTTTACTTCTCCTTGTTTAAAGGATGGTTTACATTAGTTTTTTCCTACTGACACAGAATGTAACTTCTTTTCATGTGGTTTGAATGTAGTATTATGACAGTAAAAGTCACTGGTTTAACACTTTGAATTTATAACCCAATTGAGACTTAACAAACTTAAGAATGAGATTATCACAACTACTGTTCAGCCACTGTGGCTGTGGTCATCTGTGCTATTTAAATTAGGAGACATTAATCTTGTTGTTCCAGCACAGGCACAAGTTACTCCTGGAGTTTCTCATACTAATGCGATTCACCGGGATGCCCTATTTGCCTCTAACTGCATTTACTTCAACTGATGGTGTTGTCTACTTATGAATGCTCACTAATTTTAGAATTTCCTAAATTAGGCTAGTCTCACTGTCTCACTGTCTACCAGTTTGTGTCACTTGCATGTCACTGGAAAATGTATGTACACCTTTACCATGTAAACTTACTTTGCTTTCTAACTTTATTCTCCGTTAACTAGCACCAGCCCTGCTCATAAGTACTACCTAGCCATGGATCCAATGGGGGAGGTCCTTTACGTGTCTGACACCAGCAGTCGCAGAGTGTATCGGGTGAGGAACCTTGGGCAGCCAAAAGATCCATCTCGCAACCTGGAGGTAGTGGTCGGGACAGGGGAGCAGTGTCTCCCTTTTGACCAGAGCCACTGTGGAGAGGGCAGGAAGGCCACGGAAGCTGCACTCAATAACCCTCGAGGTAGGAGAAAATAGATGCTACGTCAGTTCACAGTTACTACATACTTTTTCTGTGAGCATGAATTACAATTCATTCCTCCAGGCTGATTTATAAAGATTTGTGATCAGTATTCACAGATCTGTATTCAGTAATATTTGGTACATCTAGCTGGAGGACTAGACTTTGACTGGTTTTCTGAAAGGCAGAACTTCTGTATTGGAAACAGCTCATTACACTGACATTTTCAATAATTTTCCTGATTTTATGACAGAAACATTCAGGCTTTCTGCTTGTATTTCACCACATCTTACCATTTCATGCTTGGCAGAGTGCAGTATGTTTTGAATCAGTTTTGAGATTGTCATGGGACACAGAGAAACTCGTAAAAACTCATGATCTCATAAAAAGTCACTTTGAAAACCCTGGAACTATCTTTTAAACATTGTGCACTTTGAACATCGTTCTCCTGGAAGTGTAGTATTTAGAAAATGGTGATCCACATGGGAGGGTGATGTGATTTTTTTTCAAATGACAATATTTTACTTTCACAATATATATTGGTTTCATGACCATATCCATCAATACAAGCTGGTCACAATAGTGTATGGGGGGAGCAGCGGGGGGTTGCTGTTTAATAAAGTCAGAAACCTGCTCGATTCTTGCCCTTTTTCACAAACTGACTCCCCACATTTATGTCTAAATTATTAATTACTGGATAACAGGCACCGCGAGCAAGTGCTGTATTTTGTCAAACAAAAGATAATTACAGTACAACTCCATTGTGATTAGATTTATTCTCTCATACATTATAGTGATGACTTTAATTCCCTTTAAAATGTACGGTAAATATGTTTATACAAGATATTAGCTTCTGAAGGGTAATTCCTACTCAAATATTAATATTATGACTGATTCCTGCCTTATGTTTTGACTGAAGAGGCAATCATTGAACGCTTTGTTTCACATATAATTTGTAAAATAGCACTTCCACTGTAAGCCCTCAAATATTTAGATATGCTGTGGCATTACATTACAGTAATTAATTCCAAATTGGACCCAACTGTGTTCTGCCACAAAAACACCCCACACTTTCCAACCAGCATGCAGTTGACACCAACGAGGACGTATTGATAGATTCACGCTGGTTGTGTCAATTGCTCGATCCTGCCATCAGCATTTTTGTGGTTGTTTTTATAAAAATTGTCTGCCTTGTGTGCCAAAATACTGCTGCACCTTTTCCACAGCAGACATTTTGCCATGTCACAGCAAGAAAAACACAGGTGTGACTAATACAAATAATAATCATGGCAGCAGTCCATTCAGGTGCTCCAGTTTCAGGACCCTGGAATTGTGCATGCTGGCTCACTGTCATGGCTTACTGGGACACTTCAATGGAATGAGGCCATTGTAATGTTATTAGTTGCACCTGTGCTATTCTTACTATAACAAGTCAAAATGTCTGCTTTAAAAAACAGAAAATCTATTGTGATACATACTCAACAGGTGGTCACCGGTCTAGACTGTCAATAAAAACTTTTGAGTGATATATATGTATCACCTCACCTGGTGATTCAACTGCTCGCTAATTGCCGCAGTTAGCAATGACGTTGCTAGATGAACAAAACTGTCCCCAATACAAAAAGGTATGAAATACAAAACTAAACTAGTTGAATTTGTCATATCAAGCCACCAACAGGACCCATGATACAGCAAGAGCAGGCAATGGAGGCTTCAGTGAGAGTAGCATGTGCCCTAGGAAAACCCTTTCCGGACACTGAATTGACAAAAGAGTATATGAGTGATGTGATTGAGGCCATGCTAGAAGGAATGCAAAAGGATGAAATGAAAGAGGAATTAAATGAGATACCACTCTCAGATTCCTATGCAGGAAGATGAACTGAGATTCTTGCAGAAGATTTGCCCCAGCAACTAAAGCTGATGATACACGGGGCAACCTTTTGAGCAATGTTGCTGGGCAATGTTGCTGGTGGCAAGTCCGACTATGTTTTGAAAGGAGCTGGGGCAGTAGTGATTACGGTAGTAATCTTTACTCGATACCATTGACGGCAACGTTGCTCAAAAACATTGCTCTAAAAGTTGCTCCATGTATAATCAGCTTTAAGCTGATGGCATAAAAAGGGCACAATTCATCTCACTCGTCATGGAAGAATCAACATGGATGGAGCACCATCCATGAGATTGGTGTCACACTTAAGTTCTCACTACCCTGGCCTGATATATCACTGCATAATTCCACCAAACAGTTCTCTGTGCTAGTTTGGGTGACATGTACCCAGAAATAATGACAACTGTGATAAGACTTGTCAACTATTTGAAGGCGTCATCTGCACTGCAGCATCACACGCTGCGCACATTTCTGACAGAGGTCAGTGGAACTTTTGATGATTTGCTCCTTCACAACAGGTGACTCAGTGAAGGCAGAGAGCTGGAACGGGAGAATGTTGGGCCGTTGGCACAGAGCTTCAAACCTGTATGTCTGGGCAAAAGATTGCGAAAGCCAAAAAGTTTGTGGATTTCTGGCAAAATGAAGAGAAAATGGCTGCTGGTAGCTGTTGCATTTGTGACAGATATAATATCCCACCTCAGTGACCTTAATGTCAAGCTTCATGTCTGCAGAGTGTGCTTTTCAGAGGTAGCTGGGGGTGTTTACACTTGACATACAGGAGGGCAGGCTGCACTTTCCAAAACTGGAAATCTGATTGAAATTTTCCAAATCTGCTTTGAGGACTTCAGCATGGGAAAACAAGTTGTACCAGGCATCGAAAACCCATTTCTTGTCAGAAATGTCACAGAATTCTAGATGGAAGCACAGAGAATCTGCCCTTGGGTTAATACAGCTTCTCTGCAAACTGGGTTGACTGTGCTCCAAGAAACCCTGTCTTGCAGGAAGCTCACCGTGACCTTGTTGTTTTCTAGACAAAAAAGGTCCCTGCTGAAGATGCTCCTTGTCTGCAGAAGATGGCCCTTCACATCCTCACTGTGTTTGCTTCAACATACTGCTGCAAATCAGCTTTTCCAACTATGAGCGTTGTGACAAAGTCATACTGCAGCACTCTCACTAATCATTAACACTTACATCAGGACTTGGTTACATAAAGATTGTGCCACTTCTCCCATTAATGCAGAAATGTACATAGTTATGGAGTTTTTTTTACTTAAATATCATCATTTATTGCACCATTACTGGACCTGAGATGCACCAGAAATTTGACCTTTCAAGACCTGTATTTGAGTACCTCTGGTCTGTCGTGTTAGCATTGTGTTCCATAACTCACAATGTGTTAAACTCTGGAAATGGAACGTATTCTGTGTATACTTCTGTTCTGACTTGTAGAAGAATGATAACAAAATATGCCAAAAGTATATTATTTTTTGTTTGCTTTTCTGAGTCCAGGTCCTAATTACAACTGGAAAATTTTCTGAAAGCTCCAATAAATCTGACTTGGCACTTAATAATAAAACAGAAGTGCCTGAAAACCGAACGAAACATGTATGCCTCATATCGTGCCTGTCATTCCAAGTAATTGAGTTTGAATGCATATTGGTCTGTTGTCACTTCACCCTCACACAGCCAACTCTGCAACCGTCTTGAGTTGTCAAGAACACTTCCGAGTCGTAAACATGGGAATCTTTCCCATTACTACCCTCCTTCCCATATGATGTGAACATTAGTGGCATTAGGTTGAAGGCTGCTGGAGCTACAGTGTGTGCTGGGAAACTCCATATACCATTAAGAATGATAAGGGAGTAGCTAAGAGGAGAGTCAGGGAGATACAATCGAGCACAGTCTGTACACACTCATACAGAGTCCTGCTAACTTAACTTGGCTTCAATTTAATGGGCATAAATGCCTGTACCACAACTTAGTACACTTCTTCACCCCACAAACTTACCAATTGCACACTTTGCAATCCAGAGGGATGCTGTTTTCTGTAATTTGAAAGAATTGTCAGTAGAAATGGGTAAAAGCTGGCCACAAGAACAATATAAAAATACAGAAGTTGTCCTATGGGAAATTATTTGATCTTTTTATTAAAATGACAATAATAGCCCGACTACTAGGGTAAGCATGGCTTCCCATGGCTTACAAGAGAAAATGGTACTTGTAGGCCTTAAACCTAAGCCAAAATAGGCCTGTCATATTAAGCTTTTCTAATACAAAGAAGTCTGCAGATTCAGCTGTGATTCCATCCTAGCTTTAGCCCAGTTTTAGCTATTTGAATTAATGCACATATATTTCAGACATTAAGCCTGGGGTGTCGATTTGAATTGGTTAAACATTATACCCATAGTTATTAGCTGACAGGAGTGGATTCCATCAGTGAGTCTTTTCTGCTACATTCGTACTTCCTTTCTTATGTCCCGCCTGTTATTCGGAAAAAGTCTTACTGGTCTCTTCTGACCTCTGTCATCAATAAGGCATTGTCAGCTACAGGAAAGCTGGGGTTAGGGAGTTTTTTTATCTGTGTCAGTAGCAGCAAAATATAGACACCAAGTGTGTCTACACAAAGTACAACAGTTTCAACAGTCTAAGACACTGAAGTCAGCATTGCTTTAGTGTTGAGACATAAGCAATAGTTCTCATAGCTGTAAATTTTTTAATGATGTTTATTTGTATTATATAATATTTTAGCTGCATTTGTTACGGTTAAAAAGACTGATGAACTTGCACTATGGCTTGCCCTAACGCTGCACTAATGATCATACCAACTAAACTATAGTAACACTGCAGCTTTGGATTTAAATAACTAATGACAATATAAAACGGTGTTCATATGGTGCCATCTTGAAGCTTTGATAATGAGGCCTGTTAGTACTACACATAATCAGAATGTAAAATTTTGCACATGATTATTATAATAATACATTAATAAATTATATATATTCTTATTTTTCTTTTATGACACATTTGTTATATTTGCTTAGCATGCTAAAGTTTCATGATAGATAAATTTCCTTTGGATAGTATTCTAATATGACTGAATATGAATGAGAGAAAAAGGACAAGGGCAAAGAATTGAGAACAATGTCAATGGAGGGGGGAATAACATTATCTATCATTCATCAAAGTCGCCGTGGTGTCCATAGATTGGGTAATGAGTTCTGTACTGCAAAACATGAACCCGGAGTTCTTGGTGAGAAAAAGAGGACAGGGTGGACCCTGTCTTTTAATAATATTTACTATTAACAACAATTTAGCTACTTTTCCACCACTTAGACTGAATTACAAAGTAATGCTGTAGTTTAAAGTGATCTGATTGCTCCGTGTCGCTGAACTCACCATAGATGCAATCAATCTTGCATCCAAAGTGATCACTCCTGGTAGGGCTGAACAATTAATCAAATTATTATTGAAATTGCAATATGTCCAAGTGCAATATCCAAGTCGCAGGAGCTGCAATCTTTTTAAATAAAGGTAAAATGTGTCACAACATACAATTATAAATGAAGCATTGTGGTGCTACAGAGAGAGCCCTGGCCTACAAATCATACTCTCCAGAGATAAGGGAACATGCTTGTTTGTTACAGACCACAGCAAAAATCACATCCTCATTGTTCTTACATCTTTTCAGTGAAAATTAAATGCAAAAAATACCATTCCCACTAAAATTGTGACTCATATTGCAATCACAATATCTGTCAAAATGTTTGCGTATCGTTGAGCCCTAACTTGGTGAACAATGGAAAAAAAACACTCAACACACTTAAATGCTTGTTCGTATGTCAAAGCATTGTGAGGTGTCTCATATGCTACATCACTTGTCTTCCAGCAGAGGTTAAAATGGGAGATTGTTTTGGGAGCCTTATTTTTTGTTTCCACCAGACAGCATTTGTGGAACCAGGCCATTACAGTATAGCCAATATCATATACTGTAGTCTGGGAAGGGCATAATAGGACTTTATTGGGCTTGTGGGGGCTGCATTTGTACAAAAAGCATGTGTTGCCCGGAAGAAGAAATAATCTGTTTACTTCCCTCACCAATTACACCCACACACCTGGCCACCTCTTAGTCCCCAGGTCGCACAAGAGATTTAGCCACCGGCCTGTCACTCAGGTTACATCCACAGTCCTCTTCTGTCAGTCACACTCAGCCTGTGCATGCTGTGCAGTCTGACTTTGGGGGCAGACAGCCGGTCGATATGGACCACAATAAACAAATGTAGTGTAGAAGTGTCTCTGCTCTTCAAATGTCACTGCTTCTAAATTCAAGGCAGCTCCAAGTTCCATAGCAGAACTTTGATTTTTATTAAACCTAACTTCAAACCTAAGTTCATACAGATGATGAACAAGATAAGAGAAAAACAAGACTGGAGCTGATTCCTGCTACTGTCTGACAGATGATCTGAAGACTGTTATTCTCAGTATACGTGCCCCTAATACCATAGAACATGCTGTATCTCTGTCTTTCTACAGTAATAGAATATTCTGTCCCAAGACTGTTCACGCACGGTCAGGTATTTTATCCTCTTTGACTCACTGCACTTCACAGACTCTTCTGTGGCCATTGTGCATTGACTAACCAGCTCTTATAAAGGCTCTGGAGATTTCTGCCTGGAGCCCCATGGTTCCCTGTCATCCATCTGCCACAGCCCACACTCATCCTCCTCCTTGCACCCTCTTACCAATGGTAATGAGTGGAAGACTTCACAGAGAAATATCTGTCCGTTCCTCTTTTTTGAAGCTCTGGCTTCTGTGATTCTCCGGCATTGATCTTGTCTTGTGTCCTCTGGTGAGCTCCTCACTCCAAATTAGAGCCTTCCTCCTTTTTCTCCACTCCCTCCACTCCTATTTTTCTATCCCTCCCCCTTTCTCACCGATGAATCATCCTCATGCCCCGGTGTTGACAAAACTGCAGCAAGCCTGCTGTGACACATAATATTGTTACAACATGGCAAACAGTTGTTAAATAGTAATCCATAATTTTAATGTCGCCAACAATGTTGCAGCACTATCGTGCACTCTACTGTTGCCCAAGTTTATAGTCTCTCCATAGTGCAAGCTGTGGGGATTATCTTGTGTCCTTCAAACACTCACTTATGAATACAAGATCTGGGGCATTGTTTAGAGCACATGTGCTTCTGCAGTCAATTAGCTCGGTAAATAAAAGGCCTTGCTCCATTTAGGATGGATCCCATGCCTGACATGAAAGAGCCGTCAGTCCCACAGGACCCAACAGCCTTGGCTCGCATCTCTGGACTCCTTCTGTTCACAACATGAAGGGGTACTTTGTTTTTCTTTTTTGTTTTTTGTTTTCACATTTGGTGAATAATAGTTGTGTGTATGTAAAAATAACTGTCCGTATTTTGTGTGTAGGTTTGAACAGAGGAGTTCAGAGAGCGACTCCGGTGATTGAGAGTTTAGTTGTTGATGTTTGCCATGCCAGGTCTTATCTATTTTTTTTCGACTAGTCCCAGACAGCAAAGCTGATACCCACAGAGAGAGTTATGTGCGCATGTGTGTGTGAGCGCTTGCAGTGTCAGTCTCTCACTCTGACCCACAGGGGGCAGACTAATGCCCTTATCAGAAGCTGACATGCTGCCACCACATTTCTCCCTCTTGCCCCATCAGCCCTCTCTCTCTCTCTCTCTGCCCTCTTCTTTTCTCTCCTCCTGTGCTTTCTTTCTGTCTCTTTCTCTGCATCTCTCTATTCCCCACACAGGAAAACACATTTGTCCCAATCTCACTCAGCCCTACAGCTGCAAGGCACGCCGTCAGAGTTGAGATAGCTGGGCCGGGGTGCCGATTGAACCGGTCAGACTTAAACTGGTCGCGGTTATTAGCATGCTGAACAGCCATGGAGTTTTAAAAAAGAGCCACAGCCAGGGGTAAATGTGCTTCACATGGCACATCGCTGCTCGGCCACCAACCTCAGACCAGGACAGCCAGGATTCATGCCGTACATTATCTGTCTTGGCTGGTGGTTGACATATAAGCAGCTTAGGCAAATGAATATCTTCATATATTGGGCACCAGTCTCATTTACAGAACGGCTGAAAACATAGCAATGTGCATCGGAGCGTTTCCCAGTTTGTTTCATCGGTGTGAATCAAGCATTCGAGGCTGTCAGCAAGCCCGTACTCAAACCATTAACTCAGCAAACACCGGCCCCTGCCTCCACTCTAGCAGTGGAATCATATGAGTGGTTGTGTCCCTTAAATGCAAAGCTCTAATCACTGCAGCCTGCATTTCACTTTTCCCAAATATGCCACCTTCCAAACTGCATTCGCTTGCTGCTGCAGTGAAGTTAGAGGATCTCCTAGGGCTGTGTTGCCTGTATGCCAGCTGCTCTGTGTTACATCTTTGGAATGAATATGCCATTGTTATTCTACCTCTGGCTCCCATAGCGTTTAGTGCAGAGTGATCGTTGCGTCTCACGAAACAGAGAAAGAGAGAGGGAGGATTAAATTGATAGTGAAAAAGGTGGTGTTGAAAACTGAGAGAGAAAGTAGGAGAAAGAAAGTGAGCACAACAGGAAATAAAAAATAACATGAAATTAACAGAGAAAAATAGAGAATGTATAGAAGGCGAGAAAAAGAGAGTAGAGGAATGGATAGAGAGAGAGAGAGAGAGAAAGAGAGAATTCTTTGTTTTGCGTCTAAATCCTGCAGCATGTAGCAGTCTCACACCTCATCTGCATATTGAACTGGCCCTGTGGCTGCCATCCCTCTCAGAGGGTCAACTATCATTGTTTCTGTTGGTTTAAACAGAGCACTACTTCTCAAAACAAGGGCATCAGATAAGTCACACTGTGTTTTTAGTTCCAAGATTCAGTTTGTGTGTGAGTGTGTGCATATGTGTGCGCAATTTTTAACAGGCTGCTCCTGTGTTTCATTTCACATTGACCGAGCTTTTGTCTTTGCCCCTGGACATTCGTGCATTAATGATACACACATGAATTAATCACACAGCAAGGCAAACAGCAGCATATTCTATGATAATGCAAATTAAAGAGACGCCATTGGGTCGTGCTATTTCTACCACAGCTTGTTTTCTCACTGCAGCATCCATGATAATTAGAAAATCGGCAATGGTTTGTGCAACAGACATGCATCACTGAGCAGCCACAATGAGACGTTCTGCCAGAGACTCATTTCTCCCAAAACGAATACTGAAAATATAGCTGCCCGCGGCAAATCCGGAGGGTCAAGCAAAAGAGCATCAAGCAAAGCACACAGGTACATTGAGTACTTGTCCAGCCAGTGAGCAATTTTTACATGATTGGAGAAAGAATTGCAGATATGGCCGATGTCCTGTTTGTATATTTACTGCTGACTTTTTAACAGCCAAACAGCCTGCAGTATGTAAGTGTTCCTGACAGAACTGCAGAAAAAATTCTCTCAATACTATAAGAAACTGATAAGACGATTCAACTGTATTGCATTGTGACACAGTTAGTTTTGGTAAATAATGCATTCTATGCACTCTGACTTTAGAGTACATGTTTTCATTGAACATTGGCAGTTGGCACGTGGTCATGTGATTTTAACTGTAAGATTGACAAAAGGATCATATGCTCTACATACATTGCCCTACTGTATAATACCACAAATCAATACACTCACCACCACACAAATGTCAGTTATATAATTTACATATTTTAGTTTTTATCAGTAGTATTGCAGAACTGAACTCAGAAATGCACAAAATAACCTTCCTCCATTCTTTCCTACAGTAAAATTGTTGCCGTCATAACATCCTATATTTGGTTTGAAAGTTCTGTTTAGATGAGCTTTGGGTACAATTTAACCTGGTGGAGAATCAGGGTAGTGCACGCTACTATGGCTCGCACTTCTGGCCAGGAGAGCACAGCTACGCTCTCCGGTGGAAGTAACGTTGTTGCTCTGTGCAATGTTGAACTCAGGCTTTTGGTGTAAAAGCTCTGTAAGAGGTCTTTCTGCACTAAAACAAGGTTATCCTACTTTTGTGTAGTCATTATTTGTACAAATGTTGTTTTTCTGGCGAGACAGAAAGACAGCTGCTTCCAAACAGAATGAGGACTCAGCTGGCAACAGTGGTGGACAGTAATTAAGTACATTTACAGAAGAACTGTTCTTAAGTTAAAATTTGAGGTACTTTAGTTCAGTATTTTCTTTTCATGCCACATTCTACTCCTACTTCACTACATTTATCTGACAGCTTTAGTACTTGTTACTTTTTCACACAAAACATATGAAGACTTAATAAAAGATGTTTGTTATAAATGAAACTTCCAAAGATTTTGTACAAATACAGCTGACATGATTATTAGATTGACATTGAAATGAACTGGCAACAACTTTGATCGTTTGAAGACATTTCACTTTGGGCTCTGGGTAGTTGTGATGGCATTTCTCACTATTTTCACAATTTCGAAAATCAATTAATGGAGAAAATAATCAGCAGATTAACCAATAATGAAAATAATATTTAGTTGTATACAAAAATACAAAAATGAGCTCCTGCCCAACAATTGCAACAGTAAAATCCTGTAATAATAATAATCTAATATTTAATAGTATAACAGTTACAGGAATCTTTTCTTTCTGCAATGAGAACTTTTATTTTTAATACTAAGTATACTCAATGCAGGTGTGTAGTGAGTGTAGTATTAGTACTTTTAGTTAAGTAAAGCATCTGAATACTTCGTCCACAACTGGCTGGCAACCACCACATATGTTTTCAACAAAAGAATTTTACCAACTAAAACACTCGTTGGGTTTGCTCTTGACCTACGGATACAGTGGACAGAAGCTTTCAGTACATGAGTGTGTTACAGCATAAAATATGATCTCAACTTTGGCCTAATGGTGGCATTTGGAGATTTGGTTGAAATGTACCACTGGTAAAAGGTACTTTGAAACTACGCAGACATTTTGATCGTGATTGGAGAAAGCAATTTAGAGAAACAGCTTACTTCCTGTTTATGCATCCACTAGTGAGCACAGATGGTTTGAGCAGCAAAATAAGGTAAGGCATCCCAATATTTCTGCCTGTTGCATATGGTTAGAATAAAATCAAATAAAAAGGAGAAGCACAGGTTTTCTCATTAATGCAGACAAATACATAGGTTGACATTGACCACGCTGTGTTTACATGGAAATGCAATTTTGAGCCAAAAAACTGGCATTTAAACACGAGTTGGAGTCTGGCCGGGTGGCAGTGCTAGATGGATCATGTATTGAACACAATGTCATGCAATGTCATGTGCCTGAAACTTTTCACTAGATAAATGGATAAGACGTGTTCTTTGTAAAACAGGGATCTATCTCAGGAAGTAGCGAGTCTGCGTGCTAATCACCATGGGTCAGAGGAGGACTCAGAGATATTCTGGAAGGAAATATTCAGCCCGCTGCCAAGATTTGCTGAGGAAAATAAAGAAAATATAGTCAATGGGCTTAGTAGAGGAAAATTTATGCTGACTTAAAACAAGGCCCTACCTGTAAAACATCTGCTATTCAAATAATGAATTAGGTAGAATACTATACAGACTGACAGCTACCTTGTTTGTAGTCGGAGTGTGTAGGGTAGCTTCAGAGAGATTACTAAAGCTCACTGTGTGTGTAATGAAGCCCTGAGTCAATAAGAGATGCAGGCTTAAGGCCAAAGGCTGAGCCTGTGCTTCAAAGGTGCAACGTTTGTGCGAGTCAGTGTGCTTGTGCATGCTGCTTGTTTTTGAATGACAGCCTCTGGGTCCCTGGACCTACTCTGCTTCTCCCAGTGAAGGGACATAGAGTTAGTTATGGGTGCCTTGTTAAAGGTATGTCAGGTTGACAACGTCAGCGTGATCATGGGAAATGTGACACTCGTGTCCCTTTAACTGGTTGAGATGGCCGCTGCTGGCAGCTGGCCTGTCAACCTCCACTGGGAGCCTGGCAAGATGACAGGAGGAGTGGAGCTTTGCCACTGTGGAGGAATAAATTGCATTTACTCGAGGTGAATGTCCAACACACACGCGCACATACAGATGGAAGCATTTGTCTCAGTTGGGGGGCGAAGGGGGGAGATAAGGGAAGAGATAGTGAACTTGTGCCCATGCAGGTTGTTTCTACCTTGATTCTTTAAACACACTGACAGAAAGATGAATAAGTAGAGTGATGGTGGCAGGCACAGTTCGGCTTGGCAGTTCAATTGAACCTGCCTGTGTGAGAGTGGGGAGGGGGGGTCAGCTGCTGTTACAGGGATGGGAAAACAGAGACTGTAAATGTTTGCACCTGGGTACCATTATCACCTGCTGCTAGTGGCCAGACAGCCCACCAAAGAAGCACTCATACAGTTCTTTTCGAAAATGTGGATGGAAAACCTGAAATGGTTGCAAAGTCTACTGTCTGTGATAAAGACTGCTGCCTCTGGCTCAGTTACTGTGATGTCTTTGTATGTGGGAAACTTTGTTTGGGTGGAAGCTGCGCATACAGATTTGCAATCTATAGAAGTTTAGTGCCTCTTTTCCACTTTTTCCATCGTGAAAACATTTGTTTCCTCCCATCTGATCCCATTTCCTCTTTCTACCATTGCAGAGCCTCACTGGCTTGATGCTGTGATGGCGTGTTCGGTAAAAGAGCCTCTATTGATAGACCTCCTTGTGTTTGTTTGATGTTCTAAACAGTGCGACATAATCTGCAGACGCGCCGCACTGATCCAAACCCCTCAGCCTTTCATGGAGATTTCTAGTCCAAAGCATTTCAATTGCTTTTATAATTGAGTTTGTCTGCTGCCTCTGTGATTGCTTTGGATCTTTTTTTTTTGCTATCAAACAAGGCAATTACTGCCAAGTCGCATATTTTCACAAACACAAAAAAAAACGTTTATTCGCACAAAAATTAGCATGCAACTGTTGCAAAATCTCCCACCACTTTTCTGCATGCTCGCAATGTCTCGCCACGCCATACATGTGTAGTCGAGAAATAACAGCAAAAAAGAAAAAAGCCAGCTATCAATAATTAATTAATGCGGGTTAATATGTTAACAAACTTATAGTGGTTGATAATTAGATGAGCCACAGTGTCTGATTCAGACTTAATTACTAAGCCGGTGTCTGTTCTGTGGGGCTTTAATGAATAATTAATTACAAGAAGCATGAATTATTTCTGCTTACCAAAGATCTACCCCAAATACACGCCTGTCCTCGTTTATGGTGCTATCTTGTATTGATTGATGATAAGTGTTTGGTTGGGAAAAGTAAGAGCCATTGGAAACAGCACTACTACAGTAGTGCACTTCATAGATGTGCGTGTCGTAGATCACAGAGCAGTGTTTTATGGCAGCATAATGAATTTCTACCCGTCATTTTTTAATACAGGTGTGGAATCATACACTGTTTGAGACACACATGTGTAAGGACAAATACAAATATGCACACCCCTACACTTAACTACATGCTCGCACAAAATCAGTACGGAGCATAGTGCCATTTCACAGTGCTGAGATTGAGTGAACAGGTGTATTTTCGGCACGTTAGTGCACATGGGCAACCTTAGAGTCTTCACGAAAGTTGTGTGTGCACGTGTGTGGGAGTGTGAATTTCTCATCTGCAGACACTCTGATTTATCCGCTCTATATTTGCATATGCGCACAATGTGATTAACTGCCGTGCCTTATCTTTACGCCTAGCTACTTCACCACACGCATGCATGCACACACACCCACACACCGCACCATGAGCTTGCACACAGTGACATGCGCACACATTCGCATATATTCACACATTCATATACAAACATTGTGCGTTCTCAAGGAGGAGTGATGAAAGGGAACAGTAAGCCACAGAGAACAGCTAAAGATTCTTTGAAACAGTGTGCTCTTCAGCTTCACTTACAGGTGGACTGTAGCTGTTAGTGAACCCTTCAGGCTTTCCCCGGCTAATTTGGTTGACTTTATTTATGGTCAGAGTTACTCTCTGGGGCCAGTTATGCAGGTGAAACTGTCCATCTGTCTACATAAGTCAGTCACACACAGTTTGTACTTTGAACAGAAGCGCCATGGGCCATAATCAGCTACAGCTAGTATCATTTAGATGCTGTAATAATACGTCAGTCCATATCATTAAGACACACTGTGCCTGAGGGATACGGGAGGGCAGATTGAATGACTCACTCCTCAGGCTGCTGGCAATCTTTGTGTGTGTGTGTGTGTGTGTGTGTGCACATGACTCACCCCTGTGTGCACATGTGCTGTGGTTGTGTGGTTGTATGACATTTTTCAGGTATACAGTAATGAAACTTCCATACATGCACACATTATGCTTTTTCCTCCATAAACAGACCCTTTCCGTACGTTTCCTTTGCAGAAAATGTGCTTTTTTTGCACTTAGGCGATTGTTTTACCAGCTGACAGACAATGATGTTTGTTTTCTATACAATTTTACAATTCCTCTTGCTTTGATCCTGAGAGGCAGCTCTTTTGGCAGCTTTGCTGTCAACATTTGAAGTGTGAAAGTACTGTAGAAGGGAAACTTGAACAACACCAGAAGGTTGACTTCCTGTACTCATGAGGGCTTAGGTGTTAGCAGTCAGTATGCACCACACACACACACACACACACACACCACCACATCCTGGTGTTTCTGTACGCCAATAGGGCTGTCTACTATTACTGCTAAAAAAGATACATAATCCACAACTTTTGTTATAATTAGTCTTTCTCACCTCATCTCATTGCTCACCTATACCTTGCTCTCTGCTCAGAAAATCCCTCATGCCTCCTTCCCTTCAAATACCTGTAATCAACGCTGATGCTCTCAAAGACCCCTCTCCAAGACATCAATGAGATTGGATTGGATTGCAATGCCACAGGGGGCCGTTATAACTGATATTCTTTTGACAAGGACAGAGAACAAAGAGATTATTTGATTGAGAGTGATTGGCCTGTAATGGTTAATTGAAGCAATTCCTCATCATGTCCCTTTGTCTCATCGCCACCTCTCTCCTCTTTCACACCTCTTTTGGCGCTGTCTGTCGTTTTCTCTTTGGCTGCATATTCTCCCTAAATCTGAGCTGAATGTGAAACGCATCACTTTATCATCCTCTTCTTCCCTCCTCTCCTCTTCCCTCCTTCTGTTTATCCAAGGTCAATGCAACTCAGTCTAATTCACTTTTCTTTGATGATAAAAATCCAGTCCCAACTTTAGCCAACTGTCCGTCTCCCTCTGGAGTTGAGATTTATCTCAATTATTTCCCCACTTGTGTGTCTGCCAGCTTCTAAACATGAGTATCAGAGTGCCAGGTCCACCAAAGGAGAAACGGTAAATCTTTTGATGTCTTGCGAGTATCCATCGGCTATACGGAGGGGCTGTAAATTCCCTTAACGCAGCACACAGCTTTACCCACAACAGTAGGAAATCCAGCTTCTGACAAGGAGAATGTGGACTAATCTGCTGCCTTTTCAATAAACATGGCAAAATACTCTTAAACAACACATAAACTGGCGTAAATCCTTCCACCGATGCCAAGCAATAATAGCAATCGTTGTCATTGTTGTGCTTGTGTTAGGATGTATAAGTCAGCCCGGTCCTGTATGTTATTGTTGATGAAGTACTGGCACCTATTTAGAAGCTTCTTGTGCGAATATAAGACATGCAGATCCTGAGCATGCATACTTAGGGTGTCAGAAAAGCACAAACAAAGGCAAGAAAGAAAGAATAGAGGGAATTTAGGATTGAAGTCAATAGAACTAAAGGAGACGAGAAGAAAGAGTAATTTCCAGGGACAGAGAGGGTGAGAACAGAAATCAGTATTGAGAGAGAGAGTCCTGGCTGCCTCGTCATGTCATTGTGCAGAATTTATGAGCACTAAGATCAGGGACAGGTTTAGGCTGCTACGAGGAGGAAAGTGAAAGGAAAGTAAGAAGGATCCTAGGATGGCGTTAGAGCAGGGAGAATGTGCAGCGTTTCAGACCTAAGTAGGCTCAGTGGGTTGAGACGTCCCTCCTGCATAATGCCAGGTGACAGGAGGAGAAATGGCAAGGCCGAGAGGAACAAAAGGAAGGAACAGAGGAAGACAGAGCCCAGACATTACTGAAGGGTCAAAGGGCACAGATTTGATTTGCACTTATAACATGAAGGGCAAGATAGAGAAACAAAGCAAAGGACAACAAGAAAAAAAATCAAGGGAGGGAAGAGGGAGCAAAAAGAGAGCAGAAGAAGATCAAGTTAGGGAGGATGCGAGGGAAAGGTAGAAGAGGAAAAGGATAGGTGTGTGCGTGTGTGTGTGTGTGTGGGGGGGGGGGTTATGCTGTATGGGTGGTGTAATCTGTCTGTGTCAGAGGGATGATGAAGGGGCCAGGAGGGAGAGCTCTCTAGTTCACCTTCTGGCCTCTGGAGGAAACACACTGACCCTGGCCCTCCACCTGCCCACCACCCCACTCCACCTGCACGATTTATGATTCACAGGGTCGGTCCAGGGTTGCTCGGTTTGAGGACGTTTGTGAATGTAGTTGTGGTGGCGGTATGCTGTGTTTGCATGTGTGTGTGTGTGTGTGTGTGTGTGTGTGTGGGGGGGTGCACGTTGAATGAAATCACGTGTAAAGAAAGCTATTGTATGTCAAGGAGGATGAGACCTTAGTGCTGCCTGGGGGAAAGGGCAGTAGTGATTTCTATCCTAGGCTCAGAAAGTGAGCACAGGCACATCTCTACATAATCCAGCATGACAGAGTTTGAAAAGAGACAGACTGACAGAAACCAGAATAAAAATCATGGGAAGAAAATGGGAGATGACTGAATGAGGGAGGAGTAGTCGGAGGTGTACTGCATACTGATAGTGTTGCTCCATTGTCCACTTTTATTATGTGCTGGCTCTTGGGCATGGTCAGATCATTCTTTGAATATTTTTGAGAACTTTCATTCTCTGTGGAGGGGTGGGGGTGCTGGGAATGCAGATAAATGGATGAACAAAACCATTAATTAATTTTCAGTAATTTAGTTCCCGCTTATTTTTCATTCATCTTGTTGTTTTGGTTTTATGAACCAAAGTTTTATTGTTTTTGATTTTCTCTTACAGATCTCATTGTTTCTACACACAGCAGGCAGCTGTTTTCAGTGAAAACGCTGCACCAAATGGCAGACTAACATAGTTAGGAACTAGCTAGCTGGTGAACATAGTGAAGCATTTAGCAGCTGAAGAGCCAGAGATTTCCCTCAGGAGTTGGTGGAGACCAGAACAGAGCTTAAAGGAGAGTGAATATTGGACTTTAAGACAAAACAAATAATGTAACAATAGCAAAAATAATCAACAGATAAATCAGTAATGAGCCTTATTTATATCTATGCTACTTTCATCCATGTGATTTTTTTAATGGTTTTCTTTGTTGCACCATTTCATTTTGTGATCGATAGAGGATTAGTTAGATATAAGCAGGCGTTGTCTCCTTTAAGTCCCTTGAGGCATGCTTGAGATAAAGGGATATATACATAAACTTGACATGACTTTATGATAAACCATGAACAAAATGTATTTTTAAATGGTGCAACAGCAAGCCACATACATTGGAGATGGCAGGTAGAAATGCTAAAATATAGGTTATTGTCGCAGATGCTAAGTGAAAGCAATCAAGGGAAATTGGCAGCAGACGATATGAGAGGTGAGGGCTGAGTCGGGGATTATTATTGCTGAGGAGTAGAGACAAATGTCTATTCTCTGTATGGAGATGAGACAGGGATGAAGGTCTCTCCTCATCCATAACAGATGATTCAAAGTCTGCCCTGACCTTTAATACCTGGACTTACCTCTACCTCTCTCTCTGCTCACTGTCTACTGCTGAGCTCCACTGCAAGGAGAGTTCCAGTATATGCTATTCATGGCAAAACACACTCACAAAGCCTGTGCAGTGCAAACACATGCAGATATCCACATGTGTGCTTGACTCGTGGATGCACATTTATAAAGCACGCTTGCGAGCGCCAAATGTCAAAAGTTCACTGCGGCACCCTGCTCACATCTAATGTGACAAATAACTTCTTCCTCCAGTTGCATTGTTCTAATCCCTTTAGTGGGCTGTGGAATGGAAATATAATTACATTTCTGTGGTGCAGTGCCTTTGATAAGACAGCCGCTTGCTGAGCTGAATGTCTAACTGAGTTGGATGCCTCTCCGAAGCCCTCGCCTCTCTTCACTTTACTTCTCTACCTTACCCACTCCTCTCCATCTCTCCTCTTCTCTCTCTCATACTCTCTTTCACGTTTTTCCTCTTTTCCCTTTTTGTCCTCCCCACTCGCGCTCTCTGTCATCTCCAAAAGCTCATTCTGCCTCTCTCTCTCTCTCTCCCTCTCTCTCTCACCCGCCCAGGTATTGCAGTGGATAAAAGAGGAGTCGTCTACTTCGTTGATGGCACCACCATTCAGAAGATTAATGAGAGGGGTTTGCTCTCCACTGTGATTGGTTCAAACGGACTGATGTCGACGCAGCCGCTAAGCTGTGATGCGCGCATGGACATCAGCCAGGTAAGCCAAAAATTGAGTTTAAATGTCTCGTAGAAAGCTAGAGCCACATGTTTTGCTCTGAAAGAGGCTTCATTCTCACCATTTGAGTGTAGATAATCTGTAAAAATATAAGACTCCTGCATGTGTTTTGTGTTGTCAATTTAGAGCAATTAAATCAAAAAGACAACGAATCACAATAAATAGGTATTAGTTTGTTGTTCTCTTGTTCTCAGTGGCTGATCAAAATTGCCCGACCTCTTCCACAGAAACTCTTTCTGTCTTCATAAAGGTGTATGTGTGTGTTTCTGTGTGTGTGTGTGTGTGTGTGTGTGTGCGTGTGTGTGTGTGGGAGAGACAGCTACTGCACAGATTTGATCAGCCAGCGTTCAGATCACACTGCTGACTTATATCAGGCCTATTAGAGCAGAAGATGAATTATAGATGAACTGCTGGCTCTATAGAGGGATCTCTGCCCACACAGAGGGTTGCAAGTAGCTGTGTATGTGTGTGTGAATATGCGTGTTCAGCCTAGGTGAATTCCCAGAGGTGCTCTTATATGTCTTTAAAGGGGCCCATGCTACCTCACAATGCCTCTGTTTGCCTCAGTTAGCAGCCTCAGTTAGCGTCCGTTCGCACTCATCCTCCATCTGTGTTTGTTCTTATAAACTGCTGTGACCTCAATAGTCATTAGTGATGGAGACATCTGTAGCTACGGCTAGACAAACATCACTGCAGTAATTTATGCACTATGAAGAGCCAAGCGTTGACTTTATTTTTTACTTTCAAGTCGAACTGAAATTTGAATACTCACTTTTTATATAATGAAATATACACTATAATGATACTATTATATATGTAAACTATATACTATACTTTTGTGCATATTTTTTCCTTTTCAGAACAGGATTACAGGAAACAGTGTTTAAGCTTCATGTTCTGTGGATAGACTGGAGCCCATTCTGTATATTCTACAAACATTTATACTAGACACTAGTGTTGGCTTTTTTTATTTACCATTATTTTATATTCACAACATTTGGGAGGACCCATGGTGCAAGTTTGTAATCCTCTCAGAAAGTGGAAGTTACTAACCTAGGCTAACTTTCACTGGGAAAGTGGACTCTAGTTAGTCTTGCTTGCTAATGTTAGCCCTAATTCCCACAAGACATTACTTTTCTCTCATGTTATTTCAACACCTGCTGAGTCTTCGGCAGCCCCTTCACACTTAGGGTGGCTAGCGTTAGCAGTCTCTCTTTATGGATCCAGTTGTGGTGATGGCAAATGACCAGACTGTCAAAACCTATAGCAACAGCAAATCCTGTAACCACTCTGTACGTCACCCTTTAATTTTAATCTGGACACAGAGTAACTAATGTATGCATTCATTGAGTAATGTAGGCTCTAATCACATATGATACTTATCAACGGCTAACAACTTCAGCCCCCATGCTGGTGAACCACCTGTGTGGCTGTTAAAATTTGATATTCTGAACTCATTAGACTAATTTGCGCCTCTTGGAGAACACCAATTTAAGAGGTGGAAATAAAATAAAAAGAAATATATATATTTCTGAGCAAAATGTTAGTTGTCAGTTCAACTTAAATTCTGCAGGTCCAGCTCTGTGGACAGCTCAACTTAACTTGTAAATGTAAATGCCTGCCATTACTCCAAAGTTCAATATCATGAGCAGGACAGATTTGATGCGTGTCCTCTTTGGCTAAGGACAGAGTGAGTCCTGCTTGATGAATCTCTCTACCTCTTAAAATGGGATTTCAGAGTGAACCCTCTTCTCTCTCATTTGACAGAGCCTATAATTGGACATGTCAGTGGCAATTTAACATGATCCATTTATTTACCAATCCATCCTCAGAGTCATCAATCACCTCACTGATCCCTCAGATGCGGCGCCTCGTCTCCATAGCTCACAGTTTGAGTGTTTGTTTGTGTGGGATAGACAGTGATGTGGGTGGCTGTGCGCTAGTGTAGGTTTGTCTGTCTTTGACCCCCACGGTGTTAGCGGGCAGGGTGTGCTATTTGAGCAGGCGGCGATCATGGTTATTGGCTGACATTTGGAACAGTGCCGAGGCAAGCTGGTGTGAGTCTTGAATAAATACGGGAAGGCTCCCTGCCCGCCACTGACCTTTGCAGGAGAAGGGAGGGTCAGGAGGCCTAATGCTATGTTATTAAGGAGATATTATTTGTAGCACCTGTAACTGACTCTTGCGGGTGATACCCTCCAAGGCTTTCTTGTTCTTTTGTTCTAACTTCTAATAGAAATACAGTTACTGTAAGGTGTATTTTTTTGTGTGTGCGTGTGTGTGTCATTCCACAGGTGCGTCTGGAGTGGCCAACAGACCTGGCCATCAACCCGCTGGACAATTCCCTTTACATCCTGGACAACAACATTGTCCTACAGGTAGAGAAACAGTTCTAAAAGGTATATGTTTGCCAGTGAATGAATTCTAAACCTGCCTCCTGTTCAAGCGGATGCTTTTTTTTGAGAGACATTGGCACTATACACAGCAGAGGAAGAAAGAGTAATTTGCAGTGCTGTCACTTAAGGTGCATTTAGAGCGAGTGAGGCTGCTAACATAAAAGAAAGGAAAAGAGCACCTTGTTAAAAAAAAATAACATGCTATCAACAGTCTCTGCAGGAGTTGTTTTAACGAAAATGTCACTCAGGTTTTGCTTATTACCCATAAACTTCAGTGAGTTGCCTGTTCATGTGTACCTTGTAAAGACTTGAGTCATTAGATGACGCAGGCTTAGGTGTGGTGAAGTTTGATGCGCTTGTTCAACAAAGATATACAGTATATACATTGATATACCTTGACTGGAAATAATTAGCGGACAGTTATAATTTACTTTCTCTGTCTCTTTTACATAGCTCATACAGAATGATGTTTTTTTATCATATCAGGTATCAGAAAATCTTCAGGTGCGTATTGTGGCGGGCCGCCCAATCCACTGCCAGGTTCCAGGTATTGACCACCACCTGGTCAGATGGGCAGCAGTGCGCGCCACCCTGGAGGCTGCCAAGGCCATTGCCCTGTCACACCAGGGCACACTGTTCATCGCAGAGACCGATGAGAGGCGCATCAACCGCATCCAACAGGTCACCCTGTCCATAAAAATACCATGCATAGTTACTTTCAGCCTGTTTTTAGCTAGATATGCTCTGATTGGGCTTTTTAGGGCTGATACCAATGAGGGGTTTAATGTCATCAGAATCTGCTGATCTGATACCAGCTATCAGGTTCCAATTATTTGAGATTTTTTCAGATAGCTCTCAGTTAAGAGACCTTCAAAGAAACTATTTTCCTCGAAGTATTCATATTGCTCTATACTTCTAGCTGAATGACCACATCCCTGCAAAGATGTCACAACTGTAGCAACACTGACAAACAGGAAAAGACCTCTCAGTAGCAACTGACACCCGCAAAACATCTGGCCTTTTGACACTAATTCTACCCTCACACTTGTTCAGGATGTTTGCTCTGCTGTGATGCTGTGCACCAAGAAAGTGATCAGAATCTGCCTCTTACACCAGGGCATCATTCAAAAAAATAATCCAAAAGCCTGTTTCATTTTAGGAAAATAATGTTTTTGTCCATTAAAGGAATCTCCATTAGGTAGCAGCATGCTATCAAAGGCTCACAGCATTTGGGCGCCAGCAACACAAAGATATCGCCTGCTGGACTCAATCAATAGTCCTTTTGTGGTCAGCAGCACCACGCTGAGTCCATGTGGAGGCAGACAGGAACATAAAATGCCTCAGATGCCTTTTTGATGGAGACTGGACAGCCATTTTGGATAGGGCAATGAAAATAATGTCCTTTTTACTGTATTTGTCATATCTGTTTGGTATTTCTGGGCCAATTTTTATATTGTGTATCTCACACAAAAGTCAAACTAGAACAAAAATGCCTCAGAGTAGGGCTTGACAGTAATTTGTGAAGGTTCCTGCACACACCTTAAGCAACAAGTAGAAATTCTCCTTTGGCTAAATGGAACCGTTTTGGAACCGTAAAAATAAAATGAATGATGATGTGTTGCAGATTTTCTCAGCATTTCTGATTTGCATAAATATGTTCAAGAACCTGTCACACTAATGCAGATACAATGTGTGAGGCAGGGAAAATTTAATTAAATACGTAAAATTGTCACTTGTAAGACAAACTAGCGGCTCATAGGTATAGACTGACAATATATTTCAAACAGTATATTATAAACTGATTTTTAAAATGACGCAGCCCCATTTCAAAATAAAAGAATTATCCACTACATTTCATCTTAAATGGCTGACACCAGCTGCATCTTGTACTGTTTAGCCAGCAAGCCTAATTTCTTTTTCATTTAATCAGCCCTATTAAATGGGAACGTGCCTTGGCCACAATAAGCATTTAGGCAATGCTTTGGCTCTGCTGTTGGTCTGCTGTCACGGTCCAATGCGTCTGTCTGTCACACGCACCCGAAACATTTGGCCATAACATCAAGGACCACACATGCTTTACCAAATATGGGTGGAATTTTTATTTTTTATCTTCTATAGAGGCAGGGAAGTTATTGAATATGCATGTTATTGGAGCCTTGAGGTGCCTTAAAATCATTACACCCCAAATGAGCTCTGTTGTGGCCGTGTTTGTTTTCAATTAAGCACAAGTGGCAAGAACTTGTTTCTGTGAAGCGGGCATATTTTTGAAGACGGAGTGTTTATCGAATACAAGTAACAAGACTTTTAAATCCAATCATTGTCTTTCAAGAAGTAGGTCACTATTTTAAAACAAAAGCTCTTCTTTCTGTCCCCCCACCTCTGGATTATGGGTGCATGTTTGTCCTTTTGTTGTCCTCCTTCCTGTTGGGGACTAGCACCTATGCAGGTCTAGGTATCTTGTCCTAGGACAAGTTTCATTTAGTCCAAAGCCTAGAATTAGGACTAATTGTGCATTTTGCCAGTTAGGATTGATTTTTGACTCTGAGATGCTTGATAAAGGATTGAGGTCATCAAAGTTTAAAGGAATACTTTTGTTAAATACACTTATTAGCTTCCTTGCCAAGTGATGAGAAGATTGAAGCATTCTCCAAAACGCCAGGGTGGCATACAAATCAAAATGTTCTGTGAATAAGCAAGAGGCCTCATATTTTTGCACACTTTCTTACAAAATGGCTCATCTTTTTGCAGTGTAGTGGCATTCTCTCTCTACAAATTGAGAATCAGTAGGCTGCGCCTGTGGTCTCTCAAGGAAGGGTTGTAGAGGTGTTTGTAAAGGTGAACCTGCGTGAAGGTAGACTTTCCAATCTACTGTGTCCATGTTGAAATGAGAAGCATAGCACACACCTAGTTACAAAAAATCAGAGGTGCACAACCAAGCGCCATGACACTAAAGATGCACTTGTTCCACAGGCAGGGCTGGATTGGGACAAAAAATCAGCCCTGGCATTTTTGGCCGAGGTGGCCCACCAGAATTTGTCGGACACCCCTCACCAATACACCATCCTTCCATTTAGGGGGTCAGATTAAGGGTGACGTCACATTGCACAAGATTGGTGTCCATGACAAAAAGACAAGAATATATTTTAATAGATTTTGAGCATTAAACACCTCCTGCATTCTGGAGACATTTTCTGCACCACTTTGTGGTGGAAATGTCTTTATTTTAATAAAAGGAAGCACAAAATTCAGGTGGCAGGTTACAATTTACAATGTAAAAATATAATAACAGATAATGCAGTAATCAGTAGTTTATTATTATTTTTTGCTTAACAAATGCTTTCAAAAAGTGGTGGCAGTGTAAATGACCCTCTCTCCCTGCCCCCTCCCTACAGGTTGAGCTACTCCATGCTTACCGCTTCACCTCCACTCTCCTCCTGCTCTCTCTCTCACTCGGCCCATCACAGTCACTTTGTCACTCTGTTTCGCTCTCACACGCCTTCTCTTCTGCCTGGCAGTGGCCACCACAGCTCTTTTACCCCTTCAAGTGCCTTCACTACGCAGGGTACTGCAGCTGATGTTGAAGCTACTGCAGCCCTGGTATCAAACATATCGGTTATTTTCGCGCATTTGGCAGCCTCCTCTGAAGAATGTTTTTTTTTTTTGGGCCGGAACACAAGAAACAGACAGCATAGGTGGTGGGGGCTAGTATGAGATGTGATTGGGCCAGCCCAGTGTCACTATAGAAAATTACCCAATGGACAACTGTCCATGCTTTATAGGCCGATCGTTGGCCCATTTTTAAAAATTAGTTATATAAATAAATAATTTATGTTACACCAGCCCCAAAGGTGCGTTGGCCCACCGGCCATTTGCCCAGTATGACAGATTAACAGTCCAGCCCTGTCCACAGGAAAAGCCAAATGATTCTCAATTTTTTTACAGATTAAAAAACAAGATATAATGTGTTGATTACTGAGCTTTAAAGCTGCTACAGTGGTCCATCTTGCAAACAAAGGTTTCTGTACCAAATATTAAGTTCTGCTTTTCTGATGTATCTAATACTTATGTCATGCAATAAAATACAAATTAATTATTTAAACATCATACAATGTGATTTTCTGGATTTTTGTTTTAGATTCCGTCTCTCACAGTTGAAGTGTAGCTATGCTAAAAATGACCTCTACATGCTTTGTAAGTAGGAAAACCTGCAAAATCAACAGTGTATACTTGTTCTCCCCACTATATATAGACATCAGAATGATATTCTCTAACACTTGGCAAGAAAGCAAATATGTCAGTAATCAAAATATAAAATAGCTTTATAAAATGCATTGCAAATCAACTTTCCATAAGGGACAATAAAACTGGTAAAAAAATCTAAATCAAACATATCTTCCCAAACCATGCATGCTCCCCATGGACCAGTTAAGAAGCATCACCAGGTTTAATGAGACACAGCCGAAGAGATGTAGTGCCAGCATACAACATGTGAACACATGACACCAAATCTGAAGGATACTGCCTGTCTAGACCTTAGACAGGCAGATTTACTAAAGGTTTGCGTGAGTAAAAAGTGTGCAAACTTGATATCACCAGAAAAATAACATGTAAGCTGATCTACTAACGGTGTGCACGCAGAATGAAGATTTCCAAAAGTGCAAGATAGCACCTGTTGTTCATTTACTACTTTTGCCTTAATGAATATCCAACTTGGGGCGTTTTTGTGTTTTGTGCATAGTAATGGGACGGTAACATGCTAATACATTTATTTACTACACGCAATGTGATCTAACAAGCCTAAAAGCAATTTCATGTGAGTGCAACAGCTTCTGTATTTAATCCGTTTGAAAGGAAGGTGCAAACCACCAAGTGTTGCGCAAAGATGACTGCTGTTATCGTTGCGAGATGGAGACACAGCCGTAATGAAAGAAGAGAAATTAACAATATTATAATATAATATATAATATTATTCTATATCCAATATATAGAGATAAAATGATTTTATTTTTTCGATGAACTATATGAATTGAACTGTTTTTTTGTATTTTCCTTGAAGCTTTGGCAATACTGTTGTATTAATTGATTTCTTTTCTCCGTGAGATAGAAGAATTTAGAAAGTTGCGTGGCGCTGCGAAGAGCTCCCAGCTGCAGTAGTGCATGGTTAGTAAAATTCATCCAGCCAGGGGGAACGGTCACAAATGGTCACAGCACGCCGGCAGTAATAGCGACACGACCCATTGTAGGTATCGGAGAGGGAATGGGTCGTTGGGGCATACAGGGACAGGAGATTGCGGAACAACCGGGCACGGTGCGGACGGTCGGTGATCGTTCTCTCTGGTTGGATGAAGAACGATCTGCTGTCATTTCCTCACATCTAGGTCATTCCAGCATACTGTAGCTGTTTCTGGGGGGTTTCCTAAAGCTGTTTTTCAGGTGTGCTGTCCCAAGTTAGTGCAGTCTTAGGCAAGATTTGCAGTACATACGATTTCCACATACTCTGGACGCACTGAATCAAACAGAAACAAACCAAGGTTTTTATGCAGTGGCTGCTTTTCCTCCTGACTCTCCATGGCAGAAACCATTAAAACACCTGTTGTCATCTACGCTATAATTCTCTGTTAATCATCCATAACAGGTACTACAGGTACACGTGCAATATTTTAGAATGCACATGCAATTTAGTACTCTTTATTTGGGATGTTAGTAAATTGGGCCCTAAGTGTTCAAATAAGGTTATTGTTCACCCCCTATATGTGTGTAGATGCTATTGGATACTGGTTCAAATCAAGACACTGTGCTTACCTAAGTCAACCTAAGTCACATTGTGTGTCATTCAAGCCACATGCAACACTTTCTACACAGAGTCAGTCAGTCTGTCTGTAATGCAACAAAATAAATATAATCCCGACCTTGGGTTACCTAACAAATAGATAACATCATTATCAAGGCTGCTGTGTCAGTCAGTTAACCAAGCAGGCAGAGAGGAGAGACGGACTCTGACGGACTGTTTCAGAATAGCTGGCTGTCACACTTGGCTTACTTTAGCTCAGCAACTGACCCTATCATGACCTGGAGAAACCTGTCATAGTACCCCTACCACATTGAGCTGGATTTCAACTTGTAACGATTTCTTAATGTTTCAACAAAAGACCCATGTTCTCACACACCCTGATCCATGACTCTTTTCTTTTTCCTAAAATAAAAAAATGAAAGGCCTCTGAGTTATCATCAATGTTTGGTTGAAGTACCAGTAGACAAACACAGCCAAATACATTGTCGTCATTTTCCCTCTTATTTCATTTTTCTATCATGCGTCTGTGTTTCCAGATCAGGTTTCTATGAATTGCCGCCATTATCTTGTTTGTCGTAGAGATTAGACATAACAAAGGCTGTTGTTGAACATTTTCTTCGCTTGAACAATAATCTCATACAGCATTTTGTAGCCGTTTGTGACGTTTCTGAGCACTTCACAGGTGTCAACCAACGGGGAGATATCCATTATCTCTGGAGCCCCCACGGACTGTGACTGTAAGATAGACCCCAACTGTGACTGCTTCTCAGGTGGGTCATCAGGCACACACACACACACACACACACACACACACACACGCACTATGTAACTATGTAACAACATGTAACTGCACTTAAAAATCCTATCAGGTCATATCTTACTTGGCCTGCTTAAGAAGTATAAAGAAGGAAACAAAGCAAATACATTTTAAAAAGCTTTGACATAACTTAAAGGAATGAAATAGTCAGTGTGTCTTGATATTGAGTGATTAAATCTTGCAGCTTGTGTATCCCTGCTGGCCAATGATTTTATTAGCAGAGCTTGAGAAGAACTTTTCCTCGCTTGTCTGTCTCCTCCACTGTTTTCTTCTCTATTCGAATGTGTATAAATTATTTAACTCAGATGGAATTTTAATATCTAACAGGAGCTGTTTGGACTGTTTGAGAAATTATTTTTTGAAATTGTGATAATGACATTTATGTAAATGATGAATATATGTAGGATAATGTGTATATACTATATATAATGACACAATGGAAAAGTAAGTGGATGTAATTTGACTTTGTAAGTGCATGCATGTGAGCATGGGGGGGTGTATTTGTATTCATTTCGCAAAAACCTCCAGCTAAATTTCAGTAGAAACCAGCTTGAGAGAAACCTTTCAAATCCATTCAAATTACAGGCAAAGGAAAAAGCTCTCGTCTAGTCGCTGAAGGTTTTAACTGTTTGGTGTATCATGGAAGGGCACCTGAAACATAATAAAGGGAAGAGCGAAAAGACCAAACAAATAAGCAGATGTTCTTTTGACAGTTAGACCATGCCTTCATTCTAAGTGTCAGAGGATGTGATTTTATCATTTAATTCTGCTCATAAAAATCTGTCTCTTTTCTGTTCAAAATGGAGGGAAATGTCTCTCCCATGCCACAAGCCAATGGGCTGTAACCATCCCTATTTCTTGGGTTGTACTTTGCATATTTTCAATCAAGTCTTGCTGTTAACAGATGATTACTCTCTTCAGAGGCTTTCCGTTTCCATCCCTTCACCGTAGACGCTCACACAGTGTCTTTGAACATGCACACTTATGTGAGCGCACACCCGCAAATACAAACAGACATGAACGCACACGTAATGTGCATGCTGTCAAGAGATAGACTGCCACCCTGCTGCCTGCACAAACCCATCACAGGCCCCCGGGCCTACTGCTGACAGCATCTAAAGGGTTTCACCCGGCTATTATCCCGCTGTGCTACCAAGACATCTGAATGCATTCAGTCACCCACTATCACTGTCTGATAAGGCTAAGGTCACTATCAAGGTGGTCATATCCACTCCATTGCGAAGCCACAGCATCCCAACAAGTCCAAGTCCTGAGCTGAACTGATAAACGCATAAGCGGCACCATGGGAGCTTCATATTTTGCAAAGTGTGTGTGTACCAGTTGCAACTTCTCTCTTTCTCAAAAGAAAAATTTATATTTCTCAGTGTGTTTATAACTGAGGGGGTGCCCTCACTTATGCGGTTTTGTTGATAAAGAGTTCGTCCTCATTGAAATAATGCCTCCTTGTTTCTCTTATCAGGAGATGGAGGCTACGCTCGGGACGCCCGTCTCAAAGCCCCCTCCTCTCTGGCTGTGGCCCCCAATGGCACCCTGTATATTGCTGATCTGGGCAACATACGGATCAGAGCTGTCAGCCCCAACCAGCCTCAGCCCAGCCCAGTTGGACTTGTGGAGATCAGCTCCCCACTGGACCAGGAGCTCTATCTCTTCAGCCAGGTACACAGTGCCTAGACACTTGAGTTCTAAGAGCTCAGGCCAGAATGAGGATAACACCTCTGTATGAACACCATTATTGCCCCAGTATACATGCGTTTTGATTAATTTTGTGTTAAGTTAAAATTAGAACTCAGGTGTTTAGATTTACTAAATTAAAACAGGTTGAGATGCACAAACTAGTAACATAGACTTACATAGAGATTTGTTGTTACTAAATATTTTTACCTACTAACTGCCTGGTGTAATGCTAACTGAGAAGAAGCTAAATAACTGAGCCAACGGACAAAGCTAGCATTAGCTTGCCAATATGACTTGTTTAGAGTGAAGAGTAAAAGAGGTCATTTGGAATATGGTCGACATTAGGTATCGTTTAAAATTTTGCAATAGTAGTACCAAAACAAGTAGCCTTAAATATATGATATACCGATACCAATAGAGTACTTCATTCGATACCTTGAATAAAATGCCACCCGTTGAAGCCATAGTAGTTGATTGGTATTTTTATTTTTATTGTTGTTATGGACAAGCAAGGTTATCTTTGTTCTTTTTTTCTTGATTCAAATAAAAGTATACATAAAAGTATTGGGAGATTGTATCAGATATTGTATTCATCCTCATGGGTAGTATCATAAGGGGAAAGACTACAATTTTTTGATACGTGTGTTGAAAGTAAACAACGGAAAATTATTTTGTTAACTTTCGATTAATAGACTGAATTGAAAGATCTCTGCGAGTTGTTGTTTTTTCCTTTATTGGTGAGACCTCCTCCAAAAATGACAGTCACAAGTATAAAACGAGTAAGGAGTCTGTTTAAACAAGTCACTAAATTACACTCAAACTACACAAGTCTCACAAGCAGAGGAAAAGAGAGGCTGCACGTCCAGCTGATCAAACCAACTACATGTGAAGCAGCCGCACCTACACCCGGAGGCGCCGTGAGTAAAATCAGCTGATCGCTGCTACGCCACAAAAGCGTATAATTGATTTGATGGAACACAGCGCAAAATGTACAGAGAAGTGTTAAATGATACCAGAAGATGAAACCAACGGAGAGCTAAGCTTGTGGTGATAAACTTGCAACAGTGAAGAACATGCCTGAGAGGCTGTTAAAATCACGCATGGACTCAGCTCCTGCAGGCCTTTTTTTATACAGTTTATGGTGCAGGCACATTAGAAATAAAAGAGGCATGCCCTTCTCTTTCTTTCTGTGTGTTGCCTGTTGTTAGGCTAGCAAGCAAAACCATACAAATATTAATTTTTTGGTCTGGTAATTTGGTTACACAAAGTATCGAATGAAGTAGTGGTTTGACTGGAGACGTTTCGATTCTACTCAATACCAGGCTGTTTGGGTCTATACCTTAAAGGTATCGAGTAGCGATACCCATACGACATAAGGTATCTGACCTGACACTTTAATAAGGGATGGTCGGGGTGATTTTAAATCACATTTCATAAAAAATAAAAATGAAAATGTTATGCTATTAGACTGTATGGCCAAAGAACATCAGCTAAGTTTGCAGAACCAGATATAGACCCCTCTTATTCTGAACTGTATTAATTACATACTCTGTACTGTAAAAACTGCAAGTATTTGAATTTAATGTGTATTGTGCCCGTCTAAAGTGTTTATTTTGGGAATTTATGCTACATCTTGTGATGTTATAACGACTTTCTTGTTTATATTATTGAATGCTTTTAAAGTCCTGACTAGCTAAGACATCCCTTAACTTTTAATGGTGCAACACAATTTAGTAAATCACTAGCTGGTAACTACAGTAGCTAGTAGTTACTAAGGACTTCGCTTTTCCATGGCAGAATGGCTCCCACATGTACACCAAACACCTGATCACCGGCCAGTACCTGTACAACTTCTCTTATGGCGCTGACGGCCAGCTGTCTGGACTGACGTGCCGGGACGGGCATGGGCTCCAGGTGAGGAGAGACGCTCACGGGGTGCCTCTCTGGCTGGCACTACCTGGCGGACAGGTGTACTGGCTGTCTCTTAGCAACAGTGGAACACTGAGAAAGGTGTCAGCCCAAGGCCATGACATCGCCCACATCACTTACCATGGCAACACGGGTCTCCTAGCAACCAAGAGTGATGAGAACAGTTGGACCACTGTTTATGAGTAAGTGCACAGTTTTTTCTCTGCTTAATGTGCTCTAATTTTGTTTTCTTATTCCTGTCTTTTTTCTTTCCGTCTGTCTGTCTCAAATTATTTCTTTCTTTCTTTCACTTTTTCTTTCATGCTTGGTTGGTTGCTTGACTCTGGATGTATGTATGGACACGGGATTGCATATACTGTATGTGCATGTGTGTTAATGTGAGACAGAGTTTGTGTTTGCGGTGTGAAATGTGAGTGCCATCTGGTGGTAACATATGCATCACTGTAGGAAGCTGGAGAGACTTTTTCTTTCCTGTTTAGTCTTTGCTTAAGTGACAGATTAGCTGAAGGACGTCTCTGCAACTCTTTGATCACACACTTGTTTAGTATCACACATGCAGTGCACACACCAAAACACATCTGTCTGAATTATTCACAACTGCCGACCGAGTCTCTGTCTCAAATTCCACAGCTGGATAATTACACATATAAATCACAGTTGACACTTACTCTGTGCCGATGTTTGTGGGAAAAACCGAGTGAGAGTTAGTATGCATACGTGTGTTTATGTGTTCATGTGTGCCTATGGCTGGGTTGGTTTGTCCAAGAGCGACAGTTATCTGTGTGGGTTTGTGCTTGTACTTCATCTTCTTTGTGTTTATTCTCCAAGGTACAACAGCGAAGGCCGCGTGACCAACATCACCCTCCCCACTGGCGAGGTGAGCGGTTTCCATGGCAACCTGGAGCGCTGGTCCCGGGTAGAGGTTGAGGCGTCCAACCGTGAGAACTTTGTCACCAGCACCAACCTGTCTGCCAGCGACACCATCTACACGTTCAGACAAGGTATATTGTCTCGAAATGTTGTGTATGTTTTATTTGATTCCTCTTTTTTTACATCCTCTACAGGTCAGTAGGAACATAAGTAAACTGTAGGAAGGAGTTTACACAGAGGCAAATATGAGGGCTTGCTTTGTCCCCTTGTATTCACTGGTCATCACGCAGAAAAGATTATAGCTGCACACCAATGAATCTACCTCGTGTCTAGCTTACCACAAAGATGCCACAAGGTTGTTAATGACTCATCTGTGGGGGGACATGCAGAGACAAAACATCGGAGATGTGTAAGGGGGGGAAAGGTTATAGTGATGTTTAAACATTTATGACTGGCAAACTGCAATAACGAGGCTGTTATTCTGGTCAGGTCAGACACACTGACCTGTGTTTTTCTTATTATGCCTCTACATCGACTGTGTTGTATGTGTGCACAGTGCGATTATCTCCTTTCTATAAATAATTCACATATGGATCTGATGTGACCTCTTTACATAACAAGACTAGCGGGCAATAAAAAAGTGCTTTTTTTATTTACAAAAAAAGAGGAAGATCCGACTGACGTGTGAAATGTCTTAACGACTGCAGGAAAAAAAAATAGAAAGGAGGGCTGAGATGAGAAGAGGAGAAAATGAGAGTGGAGTGGAGAAGCCGCTCATGGGAGCAGTTTCTTCTCATGTCATCCCTTTAATTGCTTTCTAGCAGTTGTCACAATGACAGGACTGGAGGGAGAAAAGAGCTGCACCAACACACACAAATACATTTGCACTCGCACTGTGCACAGTGCTACAGTGTGACAGTGCTGCCAGGGAAGAGTTGAAATGACCCTCTATTTTAGAGTGCCCCCCTTTACTTCCACCTCCCTCAAATTCACTGTGTCTATTCCTGCCTCTGAGGCAACAATAATCGTATGTACAGAAAGAGGTTTTATAGTGGTAGAGGGAATAGAAGCTACCATCTAGTTTATTAGCTGCGTAAAGTTTTATGATTAAAATATAGTTTTATGATTATTTTTGCAATTTTTGGACAAATGGTAAAGGCATGAGACAAAGCGATATTGGCAGGTGTGAGTTATGTATGAAATCTTTCTCAGAGCAAAATAGAAATGAAAGTGGACAGCTTCTGAGAAGTGCTTGCAGTGTGTGAAAAACTTTTTTTTCTATTTGTCTCTCTCTTCCTCTTTTTATTGCTCTCTGTCCATCTGCCTCTCTCTTTCTCCTTGTCTCTAGTTGAATAGATGACACTTTCCAAGGATACAATAGAAGATACAGTATAGCGCTGATGTTGCAGAGAAAATTTGAAAAACACTCGCAGCACAGAGAATTTAGCAATTAATTCAAACAAAACACATACAGAAAGTCATTGTGTTCATGTAGTCTGCTGCTGTATCTCACTGATTGAGACAGAGACAGTTACTGATGTTTTTTCACACTTTTTTTCTTCTGTTGCTGCATTTATGCATCCTTGTGTGCACATGTGGTTTTGTGTGTGCGCATCTCTGTACATGTGTGACCCACCCATACATTTGGCCCCCAGACCACGCTCAGAGCTCATACAGAGTCAGCGCTGACGGGTCGTTCCTTGTGTCACTGGCGAGCGGGATGGAGCTGTCACTCAGCACGGAGCCCCTCGTCCCCGGTGGCATCGGGGGAGGAGTCAGTCCGACAGCCAGCCGTTGTAACATCAGCCTGCCAGGAGACCACTCCCCCAGCCTGATAGAGTGGAGGCAGAGGAAGGAGCAGAGCAAGACTAACTACAGCACTTATGAACGCAGGCTCAGGGTACAACACTAAATCACCAACTTGTTTTTCAGATAACCCAGATAATATAGAAAGACGGTATGCATTAGCAATTGAATACACTGTGGTATACAGTAAACATCCCAACACCAGCCAAGTTGGTATGAATAGGTCAAGTTACATCACCTTAGCCACATCTTAGAAGTCTGCCAGAGCTAACCAAAAGTGCCATCTGTTCAGCGGATCTTACATTTGTAGAGGAGTTTGAGCTGTGGTAAAGTTTTGTGTTGCGCAATATGTTAGATGTTTTGACTGATTAAGGACGTCACTGGAAATAGAGCTGATCATATGACTCTGAACCTGTTGGCTGTACTTTCCACAAGACGCACGCCGACTGCAACACCTCTTTTCATTTTCCTTAGCACAGAAAGTAACTCACACAAACAGAATATTTCATGAAACAGAAAAGGACATTTTATCTTTTGTGCGCTAATTAATCAGCAATCCCCAGGATTCAGTTCTTCACTTTTTCACACAGCAATTTATTGTTAGTATGCAGGTCCAGTTTGCTATAAATGTCACAATTAATTTATCTAAACTAATGAATGCCTGCTTGTCTCAGACATGCCACTTCATTTATATTTGCATGTTTGCGGCTTATTTAGAATTTATGATGATTGTAAAGTAATAGGATTTTAAATTTTTATTTTGTTCTCCCTCTAGCTGACATTTTACTGATTTTCTTTGCAGGCACATAACAGAAACCTGCTGTCCATAGACTTTGATCAGAGCACCAGAGTAGGGAAAATCTACGATGACCACAGGAAGTTCACCCTCCATATCCAATATGACCCACTGGGCCGTCCCGTGGTCTGGTCCCCCAGTAGCAAATACACTGAAGTAAACATCAGCTATTCAACTGGAGGACTGTTGTCAGCCATCCACCGTGGAGAATGGTCTGAACGGCTAGAGTACGAGAACGACAGGGTGGTGTCCAGAGCCTGGGTCAACGGCAAGATCTGGAGCTACACATACGCAGACAGAGTAAGAGCTGTACTTACAGAAAACATGTACAGGTGGGGGTGTGAAAGACTCTCTGTAGCATGCTGAGATTTGTTTGATGGCTTCACTCCCTTTTGTTTTTGTCTTTGCTGTTAGCAGAAGTCTAACACATCTGCTCTCCATTTGTTTGCTGCTTCAAGGTCATTGCACTTTTCCGAAACCAAAAGTAATACTAAAAGTATGGAAAGTACTTTTTGTCATCTCACAATACTTGATGAAAGTAACATTGAAAACAAATTTAAATAATTCACTGTACTGTACTACCAACCATGTTTTAATGTGTTTCTCCTTCTTTAAGGCAGCCATTGGTTTCCATTCATTTTACTTACCGATGAAGATCAATTTGCAGAGGGAAGATTATGCCTGTTTTAAAAGTTCAATAATTGTGTAGACTTTTTAAAATCAATCTGCACTTACAGCTGCGTCACTACACAACAGCACCTTCACTTGAAGAGCAGGAAAAGCAGACAAGATGTTCACTGTGATGAATTGCGTAACTCAAACAAGTTTCAAGGCTCTGTAACTTGATTGTTGTTGGAAAGAAAAGAAACCAGTGGTTTCCTGAAAGTGGGTTTTACAGCAAACACTTGCGATGCTTTGAAAAATGGCTGGAAATCTTTAGTTAATTGAATAAAACACACAAAGAGGCGTGTTCCTTTAAGTGTGCGACAAAGCTGAAATCCACCAGAAGCTATCATTTCCGTCCTTGCAATTAATTGAAATATTAAATGAAATGATATCCAGCCTGAAATATATTCAGTCTCTGCTTTTGGTCTAAGACAAAATTAGAGAGTAAATGAGCTTATATTACAGAACCATCTAGAAATGAATAATACCTGCATGTATTATTAATACATTAATCTTACGGTTACCTTACAGTTAAATAGAAATGTATTTTTACATAACTTTGTTTTACTGCAGTTCAAACAGTTCAGACAGCCACAGGGCTGCAGACGCAGATGTTTAAAGCAAAGCAAATATAATTGTTGCTGTTGTCTGGAAAAACTTCGGTTATGGGGATTTTTTTTTGATGAAAAAAGAAAATGAAATAGCCTTTAATGATTAACTGAAAAATCAATGGTCCTCAAGCTTAAACCAAGGTTGCCTCTAAAGTGCAGACGTTTTGGTGATGCAGAGTTGTCACGAATGACATTGGGAATAGAAAAACACACCAGACACAGAAAGAAAAGGCTCATCAAACCGCAGAGCTACAGTATTGTAACTCTGCTGTGCGTCTGTCTGTGTTCCTGCAGTCTATTATGCTGCTCCTGCATAGCCAGCGGCGCTACGTCTTTGACTACGACCAAACAGACCGTCTGGTTGCCGTGACGATGCCCAGCATGGTGAAACACACCCTGCAGTCGCTCCTGTCCATCGGTTACTACCGGAACATACACACTCCTCCTGACAGCCAGTCCTCCTTCATGCAGGACTACACCCTGGATGGGCGGCTGCTGAGGACTCAGTATTTGGGAACAGGACGCAGTATCATCTACAGGTATGACACAGATCCCAGAAACGTTACTGGCTGTTCATTTGGGGAGGCAGCGCAGTGTGGAAGAGGAGTCACTGGCCACACTACCTGTTTGATTCTGATGAAACTTGGATTTGCGTTACGCATCTTGGCACTATAGTCAGCCATATAAAAACATAACACTGATTGGCTTGATGAAGGTGCTATAATTAAAGGCTAATCTCAGGCATTTAAAAGCCTTAGCAGACACAAACCGTGCTGCACACACACCCAGCTGTCCTTACAAATTACACTGATTGGACTAATGGGGAGACTGATTAAAGGTCAAATTTTTTTATCATCATACCATGTCAGACACCACTGATCTGATTTTGATGAAAGTTGAAGGAGTGATTCGGGCAGTGTTCTGGCATTTAACATTTTTAATACTCATTGGCTCGATGAGGACACTACAGTATAATAAACGGTCCCATTTTCAAGATTTGAAAGGCCATAACTGCTACAGCAGCCGGGCTGATTTTGATGAATTGTTGAAGGATGATGCAACCTGTTCCGTAATGTTCCAAGGGATCTTTGTATTATACATGAGGTATAACATGTTTACTTATATTGAAGTTAAAATGTTTGACTGTGCATTAAAAAATATATAAATAGCGGATTGTTTTGCACTTCTGACACAACTTTATGACCTTTTCTATGAATAGTTATTTTCTTGATTTTACTCTTTTTTTCAAGGTATACCCCAGCGGCACGGCTCTCTGAAGTGGTTTATGACTCCACCCTGGTGACCTTCACCTATGACGACACCTCTGGCACTGTCAAGACCATTCATCTCACCCATAATGGCTTCATAAGCTCAATACGATACAGACAGACAGGTACATATACAGGCGCACTCATGGCAAATACACGCTAAAACTGAGTGAAAGCCACAAAATTTTAAATATTTACATTTTGAGTCATCTTTAAATGAGTAATTTAAAAGGATCTCTATGAGCTTATAATGGTCTTATGAGCACAACTCAAAGAATCTCTACTGTGACGAGGCCGCACCATCATGCATTTTGAGCCAGATTTCTTGAGTGGTATCAAACTCTGTAGTTTGGCTTTGAGTCAGCCGTGGTGCTATTTCATCTGAGACTGACACAGCCACAGTTAGAAGTGTGAATAGGGCTGAGCATGTTCGAATGGAAGAGACTGCGGTCTACCACAGCTGTAAATACAAGACCACCCCCTGGGCTCTGAGCTGCGCTATCTCTTCCCCACCTCCGCAACCAGGCTGCCTGATCAAAGTAAACAAGTGAATGTATGAATATAAGCTAATATGTGGTGGGTTAGGTGTGGATGTCCTACATCTGTGTTGCCTGTCTGTGTGTGAAAATTTGTCTGTGTTCAAGTGGTGCACTCATACATGTCTGCTTGGGACAGGAAATAATGAAATCTTACCTGAGGCCATCCACTATCACTGCAACGTCTTATCACTTTTTTTGGAAAATTAGTTAGAAAGACATTGCACTTCATAAATTGCAGTATTACCCAGTAATGGCATAACTATCAATAGGCCCCTTCAGCTGTAGCAGCAGATACAGTATGTCTTGCCGTTGTTAATACAGTTCACCCATTCCCCCAAGTTACATAGTCTTTTCAGGGTCGTTGAGAGCACTCTCATCTCTGCTGCGGGTTCACTTCACACGGCTTTGTGATTGGCTTGCCGTGATCAGGTGTCACTAATCTGTGAGGCACAGCCATGTGTGTGTGTGTTTATCGCTTTGCCCTCACTGTGAAAAGACTCTCACCTTCCTTTAACTGATCTCATTTCAACAGAACAAACGGAGCTTTGGAGAGAGGAGAGATAGTGGTAATTGTCCCTTGAGAGGAGACAAGGAAGAGTAGGGACCAAAAAACGGAGAGACGGGGATATAGAGAGGTAGGCGAGAGGGAAAAGGAACAGAAAAGGAGAAGGAAAGATGACAGCTTGGGGAAGTGACAGCTAGAGAAGCGAGACGAACAGACTGCGAGTTCCCTAGGGCTGCAGAAAAGCCTCCACATCACTCTCGGTGCTTCTGCCATTTTCCCATTAGCGCAGGTTTAGAATCAACATTCCACAGAAAATAAAAATGGAAGATGTAATGCTGATCCACCTCTCTACAGTCTCCAAAGCTCGACACTTAGTCATTTTAACTGCAATCAGAGTCATCTCAAATAGCACCATAATGTTGTTTCATTAGCAGGCCTTTTTCCAAATGGAGGATGAGCTGTTGTAGCTAGCAGCAGAGGTGATGAATAGTGTTGTTAAAGTTGATGTTCTGACATTAGGCAGCACATTGGCCCATCATGGCTATTGTCTTTAGATTTCATTATCTCACCATATTAAAGGTCACCACTGGAAATGCCATAGAGGTGTGGGGATAGTTAAGATTGAATGGATTGCACTGCATGTGTCTGTGTTAATGATGTTGAATTAGTTCTTTATTTGAATTAATTAGGCAGGCTTGTACGGGTAGCATGATGGCCAACTGTGAGAGCCGTGTGTGCAAATGCACGCGTGGTAGGTGTATACTTTATGACCATGCTAAGGTGTGTCTCTGAAACTTATATATGTGTGTGAATTTGATTCCTCTGCCAAGGTCCCCTGACAAGTCGGCAAATATTCCGCTTCAGTGAAGAAGGCTTGGTCAACGCCAGGTTCGACTACAGCTACAACAACTTCAGAGTAACCAGCATGCAGGCAGTCATCAATGAGACCCCCCTTCCCATTGATCTGTACCGTTATGTCGATGTGTCAGGACGGGTCGAGCAGTTTGGCAAGTTCAGCGTCATCTTTTATGATCTCAACCAGGTAAGCAGAATTCTGTCAACTAAACTATAACACACATGAATTAGGATACCTTTAGTAGTGTAGCCTCAAACTGTGCCATTGATGCTGCCTTAAAGCTGCACTAATCAATATATATACATTAACAATGCATCACTGGACTATGTGTAATCAAAAAGCGGGTGCTTCTAGTGACACACCAAGAATCATCACCCAACTGCAGTTTCTCTAAGCTCTACGATGCAATTTACCGTGTTCCAGCACACTCTTTTGGTTTTATGGCCAACAACTTTATTATTTTGGTTCACTCTCACCGCTCTCATCAACCATGATAAACCCCAGTGCTGATAAACCCATTGTACCTTAGCTACCCAGCACTGAATGGCAGACAGATGAAGTTAGCAACTAGCTGGTAAGCATAATGGAGCAGTTAGCAGCTATAGGGTCAGATAATTCCCTCAAGAGTTGGTGGAGACCAAAACAAAGCTAAAAGGAGAGTGAATATTGAACTTACATTTGTCAAATTTCCAAAAATGCGACTTCAAATTCAAACTAAAGTTACTCCATGTCTGCTGGATGTGCAAATTGGCAAATGTTTGCTAACGCGTTTGCCATAACATCTTTGTAAGGTAATAATATTATAATTTATTGTATCTATATAATATTATATTAATAATATCTACCATGCTATAATGTGTCCATTTTAATACTGCTTTAAAACAACCAGATGACCAGCATTCTGATTTTACGTGTTTGTGTTGAATGGTGAATGGCTAACCCATTTCATGTGTGGTTGTCTAGGTAATCACCACCCATCTGATGAAGCACACCAAGGTGTTTAACTCCTACGGCCAGGTGGTAGAGGTCCAGTATGAGATCCTAAAATCCATCGCCTACTGGATGACCATCCAGTATGACTCGGCAGGGCGCACAACCACCTGTGACATCAGGGTGGGCGTGGACAACAACGTGACACGCTACACTTACGAGTACGATGCAGACAGCCAGCTTCAAAGTGCCTCGGTTAATGAGCGGCCTCAGTGGCGCTACAGCTACGATCTCAACGGGAACATCAACCTGCTCAGCCATGGCACCAGTGCTAGGTAAGTCAGTACCTCCTAGCAATACATTTTACAGCATGTGATGTGTCATTACTATGTGGAAACAAGTGTATTTATCCTATGTTAGCCTTGCTAGCAGTATGGCCCCAGGGGTGTCTTGTTATCTCAACAGCTATTGGATGGATTGCCATGAAATTCTTCACAGTCCCATCATGACGGTGAAATTTGTGGTTTTGAGTGAAACATTTGTTGGTTGCCATAGGATTTGGTTTATGGTTAGGGTGACCATACATCATATTTTTTCCGGACATGTCCTCTTGTCCTGCCCAGATTTCTAAATCACCCAAAATTTCTGGGATTCAGCTTTTACTTTCTACAGTCGGCATTCATTGTGTGTGTTTTTGCATTGCTTTGATCAGTACCAGCACTTCTACATTTTACTCTTTGTTGTACCGGGACTTTTTCTTGCATACCGGCACTTCTCACAAGCTGCCGGTACTCTTCTCTGCCCTCTCCACCAGCTGTAACTGGAATTAATATTTTACTAATGGTAAGCTATATATGATATTATCTAACATTATAATGAAGGCAGGAAGCCAAGACAGAAATGTGAAGCAGAATACATGACCCTGAAAGTTGGTACACTTGTGACATTGTCAAATAAAGGAAGCAATATGGAAGACCACATGTCGACACTATTAAAGTTCAGCAACATAGTTGCCACCCCCCTTGAATCCCTCTCAGCCCCTACCTTCCACCCACTGCAGGTTTCTGTCTGCCTCCTGCCCCCACTATCCTCTTTTTTGAAAACTGAAATATGGTCACCCTATTTAAGAATTAACATAGTAAGCATTGTACCTGCTAAACTGCTAAACATCAGCATGTTAGCATGATCCTTGTGAGTATGTTAGCATGCTGACATTAGCATCTTTCTCAAAGTACCGCTGTGCCTAAGTACAGCATCACAGAGCCGCTAGCATGGCTGTATACTCATTTGCCTTGATATATAAATGTTACAAATAGTTTTGTAAATTGTCAGCAGTATTACCATATGTATCTATTTGGCTTAATTCTAGGCTGACTCCGCTTCGTTACGACCAGAGAGACCGCATCACACACCTTGGCGAGTTACAGTACATCGTGGATGACGACGGCTTCCTCCGCCAGCGAGCGAATGATCTCTTCAACTACAACTCCAACGGCCTGCTGACCCGCGTCTTCAACCGAGTGACTGAGCGCACCGTGTGGTATCACTACGATGGGCTGGGTCGCCGCGTGGCCACCAAGAGCAGCCAGGGCGAGCAGCTGCAGTTCTTTTATGCTGATCTGTCGCACCCCACCAGGGTCAGCCACTTGTACAACCACAGCAGTAATCTGATCACGTCGCTGTACTACGACCTGCAAGGGCATCTCATCGCCATGGAGCTGAGCAGCGGGGAGGAGTACTATGTCGCCTGTGACAGCGTTGGTAGTCCAAGGGCTGTTTTCTCTAGCAAGGGGCGACTGGTCAAAGAGATCCTTTACACCCCGTACGGAGAGGTCTACCAGGACACCAACCCTGACTTCCAACTTGTCATCGGCTTCCACGGAGGCTTGTACGATCCTCTCACACGGCTGGTCCATTTGGGCAGGCGGGATTATGACACGCTAGCCGGTCGATGGACTTCGCCCAATCACGAACTCTGGGGGGAGCTGAGCAAGGAGCCGAAGCCGTTTAACTTATATGCCTTCAAGAATAATTGCCCAGTTGGGAGAGTGGAGGAGGTGACACAGTTTACTACAGGTGAGTTTCACACCTATACACACACGCTCATTCACTCAACTGACTCAATACTGAATAAGTGAGTGACTGACTCACACAAGCTGCCACATTACAGCTCTCACACATACACAGGATATTTCACTCAGCAGCACGTACTCCTCCCCACCCTCACACACATACTCACATACACACACATGGGAAACATCTGCCATCAAGAGTGAGTGAACAGGGCTCACAGCAAACCACAGGTGAGCTGTGTGGCAGAGAGAGAAGATGTGACAGACAGAATGTACAGGCAACAGAAACGACGGCCATGCCTCTGATCAGCTTGTTTTTTTTTTTTAACGCAGGCGGTTATGTTTTGTTCCCTCTATTTGTCCAGAACATACTGTTTCCCCCCGAGAGACAAAATAGAAACTCAAGCGAGGGAAAGAGATGGAATAGGAGAGTAGTAGAATGAATACAGGATGTCGGTGGGGGCGTACGTCCTTCTGGTTAATGGAACATTCATTTGGTCCGTCACGTTTTCCTGCAGCAGGATTGTTTATTACAGAAAGAATCTGTTTGTCAGGGAAACACCAGCCGAGCCATCTCCGCCATGTATTCTGCTCATATACTGTGTGATTTCCTCTGCAAGGTGTTGTTGTCCCTGTCCTTATGACTTTTTGTTTGCTTCACAGTAGAGACATTACATTCTAACTTTCTCCGTCCGTGCAATTTTCTCTCTTTCTGTATGTGTGTGTGTGTCCAGACATTGGGAGCTGGCTGCAACTATTTGGCTTCCAGCTTCATAATGTTGTCCCAGGCTTCCCGAAGCCTGAAGTGGGCCAAATGGAACAAACATACGAACTGATGAAGACCCAGACCAAGACACAGAACTGGGACTCCAGCAAAGTGAGCTTTCCACCACATCAAACCCCAGTCAACTGGCTCTTTTCAAGTTCTAATCGTGTCCCCGTGTTCATTTTCTGTTTTTTTCTTTATATATATATATATTTATTAATTTTATTCCGTGGTATAAGCCGAATATATGCAAAAAAAAAATGTATCCTTCTCTTTTCTCTTTCTGAACAACAGTATTTTTGATGATTCATTTTGAACTTGGGGTCGTATAAATACTGAAAACGTATCTAGTCAGAAATGACTTCAGTTACTGGCTAACCCCACCCATCATACAGAAATCACACTTGACCGCTGAGCTTATGAGTCGTTGTAACCAGCAGAGCAGTATCTTTAGCTAGCCTTAGCTGAGAGGCTGAGGCATATGATTTGCTGAAAGGTGAGGGAGCGATGACAACTCCCCTGTCATTAGATAAAAAGTGACGTGAAATCAAAGTGCCAATGGAAAAAATTACATTGTTAAATAAAAACTGAGTTATGAGAAGGAAAGCATTGGAAATAAAAATCTTGGTTAATATTAAAGAAACAGTGATGAAATAATGCTTTTTTTTTTGTTTTTACATTGATTGGATAATCTATGTATTAATTTCTTCTTATGATTTATGATTATATATATATATGTGTGTGTGTGTGTGTGTGTAATTCATAAATTTCATTTATGTGGTGCCTCTACAAACTGTAAAGTTGCTCTAACTGCTATTTCTAGCGGCTTCCTATGGGCACTATGGCTGAAATCATGTTAATAATAAGAATGTTTTCCAATATCTGTATGAGTGTTGAAATGATTAGTCAACTAACCATAGCATTAGTCAATAGATAGAAAAATTAACAGTTCATGATTACTACATTGCAGTCAACATTAACTAGTTCCAGCTTCTTTTATGCATTTCACATCATTATAAACTGAATATCTTCAAGGAATGGACTGTTGGTGAAAGAAAAAACAATAGTCAGATTAATCAGTTGTGATGCACAACAAATGTGTGTATGCTGTGTAAAATGAATTAATGTTCAGTGCAATTAACTGTTAACCACAATTATGCATTATATATGGGACAAGCTCTTCCGATATCAAAGACCGTAACTTCATTAATTTGATTTTTGTGTTTTCAACAGACAATATGATAATTTCATCACAGGTCTAAGTAATAATATTGATTATGGGTAAATTCAAAATAAAGTTTGCCGCTTTCAAGACCCTGCTATAGGCCTTTTTCACAGCAGACATATTGAGTTGTCATAGTAGGAAAAGCACAGGTTAAATAACATTAACACTGGCTCCGTTCTACTCAAGCGTCAGTGAGGCAGCATTGAACATCAATAAGACCCTGAAACTGATGCAGCTAAATGGAATTCAGTCATCATCAGTTTTATTATTTACACCACTGCTTCTAATGTGACATGTCAAAATGTCGAAACAATCTATTATTACAGATGAGCCTCTGACTTTACGTTATCAATCAGACCTTCGTTATTAACCAGTTGTACTTTTTTCCCAGGTGGTTTTGGGGATCCAGTGTGAGCTGCGGAGACAGCTGAGGAGTTTCATCTCTCTGGAGAGGTTACCACTAGTCTCAGAGCCTGTCGGCTCAACTTGCCACAGACCGACACGCCCTCCTCCCTTCGGCTCCCGACCCTCTCTTCTCGGCCCAAGCATCCGGTTTGCCGTCTCCCACGGCCGTGTCACTGCTGAAGTCATCGGCGTAGCCAGCGAGGACAGCCGCCGCGTGGCAGCCATTCTAAACGGTGCTGTCCACCTGAGCGGGCTGAGCTTCACCGTGCGCGGCTGTGACACCCATCACTTCCTCCAGTCCCGGCCAATCGAGGAAGACCTCGCTCTGGGGCTGGGAGTCGGGGGGCGCATCCTAGAGACCGGGGTGAACGTGAGTGTGTCTCAGATGAGCGCCATGGTGAGCGGCAGGACTCGACGATTCGCTGATATCACTCTTCAGCAGGGGGCGCTGTGCTTGTGCGTGCGCTACGGGGGAAGCGAGGAGGAGGAGAGGGCACGGGTGAGGGAGGAGGCGAGAAAGAGAGCGGTGGAGGGTGCGTGGGAGAAGGAGAGGAAGAGGGTGGATTTAGGGGACGCAGGGAGCAGGGAGTGGAGCGAAGCGGAGAAGCAGCAGCTGCTGTCCGGAGGACTCGTTCAGGGCTACGACGGCTACTACTCCCTGCCTATAGAGCAGCAGCCGGAGCTGTCCGACTGCCCCTCCAACATCCACTTTATGACACTAAGCGAGGTGGGGGGCAGGTAACAGAGACACACGAGCAGCCCCCCACCCCACCAAAGACTGCCTGTTTCTACTCTACTCTGATTTGTTCTACTGTTTCTATACTGTATCAAAAAAAAGAAGACGACGACAAAGAAGAACAAGAAGAGAGATTGGGGAAAAATGATTTCCAAATGCCTTTAATTGTGACAAAATGATGGTATTTTATTATTATCGTCCAGTTTCTCCGATTTCTAACAGTGGCACAAGCAGTGTGGTTTGGCTGTGGCTTTGCTTTTTGTAACCCGACTGGCCTGGGACTGACCGACTGACAGACTGACTCACTGACCGACTGATGGACTGACAGTCTGTCATTTGCTGTTTCAACACTGTTCATCATTTTGGACTCTCCGTTTGAATTCACTGAACTGTAGACATGAAGATTGCCAGTGAATGATCCTAATCATGATTCGAATCAAGAGCTCTCCGGTTGCCATTTGAGTTCCTACATGGTTTACCTCGGATATACTATCGTTTACATATTGTGTAAGAGAGGCCTTGTCGACTCTGACACTCCCCTTTAGAGAAGGAAACCTCCTCTGGTTTTCTGCCTCTGGTGTGCTCCAACAGTAGTTTGTATGAGTGTATACTAAAATCAAGAATGTACATAGCCAGTGCTTTCACACTGAAAAAAGTGCTCAACTGGATATTCTGTTGTTCATAAGTAAGTGTCGGTATTGTTAATCAATAGAAAAACAGTTACATTTTTGCAAAGAATTATACATGGCTATAGTAAATATTCTCGCTGAAAAATCTGACTTTATTGGGTTACAATGCTGATTAAAGTAATTATGTGTGAATTACCAGATTGCTCCCTGGGATTTTATAGGCATCGTTGCTTATTATTTCTCTGTGTGTCTGCACTCTTCGTCTCTGCGCCTTCCCTCCGCACATTTGTCGCACGCTCTTTGTTCTTGTTTCTGGGAGTTTGTAACTTTCAAATCTGTGCTGTCATTATCACCCATCATTATAGCTCGAACTGAGATATGCATGAGAAACCTGCGTCTGTTGGAAGAGAAGAAGAAGAAGAAAAAAGGAGGAGGAGGAGAAAGTTAAAAAAAAAGGGGGGGGCACAGAGGAAGGGAAAAAGAAATGTGACAGCTGAGGCTCAGCGAGTGGGTGGTGAGTGCAGAAGGGGCAGGACCTGGAGTTGGCTGTGCTGTTCTCTACAGCTTGTCTCCTCTCATTAGGAAATGCCAATCAGACTACATGTGAACCACTTCCAAGCGCTGCCAACCCCCCCCTCCCCAAAAAACAAGTTTAAAAAGAAAGTCAAAAAGTTTGTTTGTTTTTTCTTCTTCTTTTTCTTTTTTTTTTTTTTTAAATCTAGCTACCACTAATCCACCTCCCCGTCCGTCTGCCTATCCCCCCCTCGCCTCCCTCCCACAGTCACTCCACCATCTGCCCACCATTAATTGTTTGTGTTTCTCTCCTGGGCTGCGGATGACAGAGCCACACAATGCATATGTTGTGACTGCGAGCAGGTGATATACGTTCCTGACTAGCACTTTGCTGATCGGCTGTGATGCACCTTCCCTTCTAAACCATATGCTCCACGAGATACTGTCCAACCTCATCTCTGCGGCGAAAAAGATGGAGGGTCCGGTTGCTAGGAGACCGCTGCACTGAAGAATTGTCTGGGCTGAATGGATGTGCTCCATGTATCTGTCCCTCTCTCTCTCTCTTTTTTTTTTTTCATGTGGAGCCAGTGATGTCAATCAGATGAATGAACCCCCACCCCACCCCACCCCACCCTCTCTAGCAGTCAGCATTCTCTCCATGGAAATCAGTACTTCAATATGTCAAATTGAATTTTTGTTCCACATTATGTGTCAGGCGGACGCCCCTGTGTGTATGGCTGTGTATGCGTGACCTCATTTAAAAGAGTTTATTTCAACCAATATCATTTATTTTCTTCGCCATTCACATAACTAAATTGCATTAAGAAAACAGGGCACAATATTTGTTGTCAACTTCTGTATGCAGTAATGGATATTAATGTTTCAGCAGTTGAATATTTTACATCACATCCCTAAAAGTTATGAGGCACTTTGCGTGCAGCATATGCAGAGAAGGGAAAAAAGAGATACTGGAATGATACTGAGAAATGAGTCACTGTTATTTGACATAAAGGAGTTGCTTAATTGGGGTGAGAAATGACATTAGCTTCACACACAGCATGCAAAATGTAACAGTAGAAATCTTGCAAAGGCCGTATTTATGTTTGGTAATGGTAAGCTTAGGGTTTTCCCCTAACCAAAAGCTTGGCGCACCTCCGTCTTGTTTCTGTTTTTCTGTTCCTGAGCAGCATGCGGTGGCCGCTGCTGGAGGTAAGCGTTTGGGATGCTGTTTGTCGGTGACAGGCTATTACCGGGCATCTGTGCCTCTGTGTGTGTGTGTGCCCGTCGCTGAGCTGTGACAGGGTAGAGCAGAGGCATGGCAATTCCTTGTCCTGGCTTTTGGAAAGCTGCTATCAAGTTCCTGATTTTCCGGAAATATCGTTTCTGCACACCAGGACTGGTCTGAAACACAAGAAGAAGAAGAAGGGCAGATTAGAATTCAGCTTCTCCGTCTCAATCTCCACATCAAACCCCACGGGGAAATGAAGAGGACAAGGCAGGGCCGAGCTTGAAATGAGCTCTCACAGATATACCTTATAAAAGACATCAGATACGCTAAAAGTAGAGGCAGAAATACTGTGCACTGTGCAGAAGGGATGGGCTGGGAATCATATCATTATATTTTTATTTACCTGGTCTACTTGTATTTAAGAAAATAAAAGGACACAACAATAAAATAATTGCTCCTCTAGAAGGATGGGAAATATCCATCCATCGTCAACCGCTTATCCTGCGTACAGGGTCGCAGGAGCCAATCCCAGCTGACATCGGGTGAAAAGCGAGATAGCCTACACCCTGGACAGGGTGTACAGGGCCACACATAGACAAACAACCATATACACACATGCTCACACCTAAGGACAATTTAGGGTCACCAATCAACCTAGTCCGCTGGACGGTGGGAGGAATCCGGAGCACCTGGAGAGAATCATGACATAGGAGAACATGCAAACTCCCCACAGAAAGGCCGGGGGAACCAGAGTTTGAACCCGCGACCTTCTTGCTTTGAATGCTATCCGCCGGTACGCCGTGCCGCCTACATGGGAAATATACTCGAGCTAAATTAGGAAATTTCTGGTTGCATTTGCCTCTGAAAGCATTTGCTCCCCTGGGCCTTTTTATATTTTGTTAGTCAACAAAAAGCATTTATTTTAGGATTTAAGTGTGACATATAAGATGCTAAGAACTGCTTTCTTTGTAACTGAATAAAGGTGAAGTAACACAAAGAAAATGATCTATGGCTCAAATGAAAAATTAAATAAGTTGTTCACAATATATCTTCTGTTGCAACAAAGGTTTCATTTTGAAGTTTGAAATTCAGCTTCCTCAAGGACTCCCCAGAGGGTGTTGCATTATTATTTAATTTTTAATCAATTCTCCACTTTGCCAAAACTGTCAGTTTAATATCTCTAAACCATAAAGCATTAAACCTTTCAAAGTATTATAATTTTGTCAAGCTAGGACTTTAAAAAAAAAGAAGCATTATTTGTTTCCATTCTGTGCAATCAATCATGCTGTAAGAAACAGCAGGAATCTTGTTCTTTGAATGCATTTTAAAATCATTTAATCAAACGTGGAGAGCACTTTCTGCAGTAAAGCACTTTGGGTGTTTCTGTCTCCGGCCACAAGTGTTACCTCTGTTCCCCAGCAAATTTCATTAAAGTGATTGATATTGCACATGAATAATGTAAACTGTTACTGAGCTTGTAGTGAAATTCGTGTAATTCAACTCCTCTCCCCCTATCTCCTCGCTTGATGCTGTCAGTAAAAATGAGGGAAGGTAAAATGTAGTTACAACAGCATCCAGCTTAGTTGTCAGAGAGAGACACAGCCGTCAGATGTCTCTATACATTCACATCTCTTGGTGTTTGCCAGCCCTCAGTGCTCAATTACATATCCCATCACAAATGCTGTCAAATGCAATTCTGTGTTTCCCATCTCTGGAGTGTATGCTGATGCTGTGGCATCTTAAATTTGAGGTGAGGAGGTGAGGTATCTCACAGGGTGTTGCAAAAGGAAAAGAAATGCACCCATTTCCTTCCAAAAAAAAGAACCCTCCATGTTTGCCTTAAGTTCACATCCTGCCGAATTAGACTGGCACCAAAAACAACAAGCAAAGAACTAATAGCCCTAACACCAGCCACCAACAAGATGATTTTTGCTGGCTCTGTCAAGTTTTAGGATGTGAAAAGAGTCAGCGCAGAATAAGCCCAAGAAATAAGATAAAAATGTCTCACTTCTGCTGCCCATGAACCTGCGTCGTCCTTGTGGAGCCTGTATGTGTAGACGTATCCGTTGCTCCTGCACACACACAGAAAGAACTTTGACCCTGGGTTCATCTTTCAGTTTAATGTAGTATTTTCCCCTGCTGTCACCATTATTGCTCCTGTGGGGTTTCACACTTTATAATAGGCCACAAAAATGTATTTTTGTTTCAGTTAATACTCAGTCGCTTTTATTTTCTTAGATGTGAGGAGGAATTATCTATAATAGTACAAAATATGTTTATGTGTTTACTGAGGTCTCAGTGACGGCTTAAAAAAGAAGGAAAATAAGAGATCTTGCACAATCTGTGTTTATACTCACAGCACACACAGGCAGTAAACACCCTCCACAGAGTCACTGTTGCGGACTAGGTAGCACCCATCCCGCCCGTCCTGGGCCAGCCGCCTCTCACCTTCTTCTTTGCCGATGGGTCCGTGGTAGACGGGCAGGTTTTCCATCACGGCTCCTCTCCAGATCTGCTTTTTGTTCTGTTCCCAAGTGCCAACTCTTTCTCTCTCTCTCTCTCTCTTTGCTCACCTTCAACTTTTTACTGCAGACAAGCCTTGTAGTCTTCACTGAATAAGCTCTAGACTGGGAACACAACTAAGGCAGCAGTCCAGCCTCTCATTTGATGTTCGGCTCTCGCTGTTTCAAATGTTTGTTAGGGAGCCTGAGTGTTGGCAAGCCAGCTTTCACATTTTCCAGTTTCTCTACCAGACCCAGACTGAGCAGCTCTCTCTAACCTCTAACCTTTATGTCATACTCAGCCTTCCTCTTTCACTGTAAGACACGCTCATGTGCGAGCACGCACACGCACGTAAAATGTGGGTTTGTGTATCTCTCAGGAAATGATTGTATTTTTCAACAGGAAATAACTTCAAAGATTCTAACTGAATCTTTCCACAATAGAAAGCACCAGATGGATAAAAAAAAGCATTATCACCCTTTTCAAACAGAAAAACACATATTTTACTAATGCAGTGACGTAGACTGTTTCCAGCTCAATTATCTAGAAGGCTGGCTTTGGTTCGTTATTAACAGAAGTTTACTTACACTGTCTGTTTCTGACACAGGTATTATGCAAAATTTTGCGGCAGAAGAAGTACCAGTACATTTATGTGAAATACTCAAAGTACTCACTCTGCAGTAAAATGGTGTCTGTGAATGGTAAATTATTATACGTAAAATTATTAGCTTGTTAATACTGATGCATCAATCTGTAAGCAACATTTTATTGTTGTACTTGAGGTGGAGCTGGTTTACTTTGTTTACAGGTAGGTATTATTTGGTTATATTGGTATATTTTACCACTGGTCCTCCAACAATAATTTCAATTCAACAATGTGAGAAGTTTTGCTGGAATAAGGGGCCCCAACTAGGTCCCGCCTTTACTGTAAGACAAAAATATTGAGAACCACTGCTTTAATTTTCACCAATGCATTGTATATAATACATTTTTATTGTGTTTTTTTACGTACAGTCTTAAGTAACTAGTCACCGCACTACAGCTGTTAAAAAGATGTTGTGGAGTGGAAGTATAAAGTGCCTCAATTTTACTCAAATACAACACTTGAGTAAATGTACTTTCCAAAGATTTGATCAAATATCAGCAATATTTCTTAATTCTCTTCTTAAATTCGTAATTAACTAAAAGACTAATTTACACTGGGGCCTACTGACAGGAGAGCTGCTGTTTAAAGACCTCCCTATGTATATGTCTCAGTTTACATTTTCTCATCATATGTCCACACTGTAGTAAAACACATGTTCTCAGTCACATGTCACAGATCTGTCATCTATTAAACATGTGTCAACAAAGATATTCACACCTGCTCTGTAAAATAGTGAGGAATTGGCTAATGATGCGGTGTACATGAACATACTGTGGAGCTGCAACAAACTCATCCTGCAATCTGTCCTGTCAGTCGGAAAGTTCTGTTGTGTCAAATTAAGGATCTGGTGATTAAAAAAATGTAATGTCTGCAGCAGTGACATGCCATTCACATTTTACCAAGCTTGATATTTTATGCTCATGTCTCATGTAGAAATATTATTTTGGTTTTGGTGCTGTTCATTCACACCGCGGTCACGACTTCATGTATTCCTTCAGACTACCAGATGCCCCTGCAAAAGCACCCTCAAAAAGGCCAACCTCATGAGTGTACCATTCAGTATATTCTTTAAGCTGGAAGCTCTCTTTAATGCAGCATTTGTTGAGGATTTCTGTTTTTATACATTCAGAACAGAAGCCTACATGAGTCATCAGTCTGTGTCAGAGCCATCTTTCTCTTGCCTCAGAAAGATCATGAGCGGTGGGACTTGGGGGATCTGTCTGGGTAAGCAGCCATTGCCATCTTGTTCACTGCTTCTGCATCACTTTAGCGCCATCCAGTGGCAAACTTTGCAAGATTAAGAAGGAATGATTCACTGCAAGAAGGCTAACCATAAGTCTGGATGCCTTTTCAGGATGTTTTTATGGGGGCCATATAAATCTGTAAAAATATATATTTTATATATTAAAAAAGCACAAACACTTCACCATTGTCCACTCAACATTCATTTGTATAATAATCCCACAGCCTTCACAAATGCAAAAAAAAATAAAAATTACCCCATACTCCATTGGCTCTCAGCTCACAGAAAGGCAGGCCAGGGTCAATGCAGAATGCAGTGGATCTATACTGAACACAAATAGCAGACAGAGATACATCATTGATTAGCTAGCGGCTCCCTCAACCAACACAACTGGCTGGACTGGAATGCATCACAAGGACATTAGTATGAGATTCTGATATCTGGCCTTGATATGTACGGAATCCATGTGAAACATTGTGGGAGGGGAGAAAGAGGGGATGAATGTCCGTCTGCCAGGCTGATAGTAATCCCAGCACTCTCATTCTCTCAGTCACAGCTGTTGGAGGGTAAGATTGGGGAAAAGGAATAAATTTTTTTTATATGAAATCAGTTTGACAAAATCAGTGTGTGTGTCTGTAGAATTGGACTAATATGAACCTGACAACCTCCCATTTTAGTAGAACCCCCCCC